>NC_135232.1:672173227-672514477 GCF_051348905.1 Ranitomeya variabilis
TGCCCGCCAAAATCTAGACACAAATTGGGTACCTCTGTCAGAAACAATATTCTCAGGAATACCGTGCAATCGGACAACATTCTGAAAAAACAGAGGAACCAACTCAGAAGAAGAAGGCAACTTGGGCAGAGGAACCAAATGGACCATTTTAGAGAAACGGTCACAGACCACCCAGATGACAGACATCTTCTGGGAAACAGGCAGATCTGAAATAAAATCCATCGAGATGTGTGTCCAAGGCCTCTTAGGAATAGGCAAGGGCAACAGCAGTCCGCTAGCCCGAGAACTACAAGACTTGGCCCGAGCACAAACATCACATGACTGCACAAAGACTCGCACATCTCGTGACAGAGAAGGCCACCAGAAGGATCTTGCCACCAAATCCCTGGTACCAAAAATTCCGGGATGACCTGCCAATGCAGAAGAATGTACCTCAGAGATGACTCTGCTGGTCCAATCATCCGGAACAAACAGTCTATCAGGCGGACAACGATCCGGTCTATCCGCCTGAAACTCTTGCAAGGACCGCCGCAGATCAGGAGAAACGGCCGACAAAATTACTCCCTCCCTAAGGATACCTGTGGGTTCAGAATTACCAGGAGAGTCCGGGTCGAAACTCCTAGAAAGGGCATCTGCCTTAACATTCTTAGAACCCGGTAGGTATGACACCACAAAATTAAAGCGAGAAAAAAATAAAGACCAGCGCGCCTGTCTAGGATTCAGGCGTCTGGCAGTCTCAAGATAAATCAAATTTTTGTGGTCAGTCAATACCACCACTTGATGCCTAGCCCCCTCGAGCCAATGGCGCCACTCCTCAAACGCCCACTTCATGGCCAAAAGCTCCCGATTCCCAACATCATAATTCCGCTCTGCGGGCGAAAATTTGCGAGAAAAGAAGGCACAAGGCCTAATGACGGAGCAGTCGGAACCTTTCTGCGACAACACTGCCCCAGCACCGATCTCCGAAGCGTCAACCTCAACCTGAAAAGGCAGATTCACATCAGGCTGACGCAACACAGGGGCAGAGGCAAAACGGCGCTTAAGCTCCTGAAAGGCCTCTACAGCATGAGGGGACCAATTAGCAACATCAGCGCCTTGTCTGGTCAAATCAGTCAGTGGTTTAACGACATCCGAAAAACCAACAATAAATCGGCGGTAAAAGTTGGCAAAGCCCAAAAATCTCTGAAGACCCTTAAGAGAGGAGGGCTGAGTCCAGTCACAAATAGCTTGCACCTTGACGGGATCCATCTCAATGGAAGAGGGAGAAAAAATATACCCCAAAAAGGAAATTTTCTGGACCCCAAAAACGCACTTAGACCCCTTCACACATAAAGAATTAGACCGCAGAACCTGAAAAACTCTCCTGACCTGCTGGACATGAGAGTCCCAGTCATCAGAAAAAATCAGAATATCATCCAGATATATTATCATAAATTTATCCAGAAAATCGCGGAAAATATCATGCATAAAAGACTGGAAAACTGAAGGGGCATTAGAAAGACCAAAAGGCATGACCAAATACTCAAAGTGGCCCTCGGGCGTATTAAATGCGGTCTTCCACTCATCCCCCTGCCTGATCCGCACCAAATTATACGCCCCACGAAGATCAATTTTAGAGAACCACTTAGCACCCTCTATACGAGCAAACAAATCAGTAAGCAATGGCAATGGGTATTGATACTTAACAGTGATCTTATTCAGAAGCCGATAATCAATACATGGTCTCAAAGAGCCGTCTTTTTTTGAGACAAAGAAAAACCCAGCTCCCAAGGGAGAAGAAGATGGACGAATATGTCCCTTTTCCAAAGACTCCTTTATATATTCCCGCATAGCAGCATGTTCCGGCACAGACAAATTAAACAAACGACCCTTTGGATATTTACAACCCGGTATCAAATCTATGGCACAATCGCACTCACGGTGCGGAGGTAACGACCCAAGCTTGGGTTCGTCAAAGACGTCTTGATAATCAGAGAGGAACTCAGGGACTTCAGAGGGAATGGACGACGAAATAGAAACCAAAGGTACGTCCCCATGAATACCCTTACATCCCCAGCTCAACACAGAAATAGCTCTCCAGTCCAAGACTGGGTTGTGAGACTGCAACCATGGCAATCCCAGTACCAAATCGTCATGTAAATTATACAGCACCAGGAAACGAATAATCTCCTGGTGATCCGGATTGATACGCATGGTTACTTGTGTCCAGTATTGTGGTTTATTATTAGCCAATGGGGTGGAGTCAATCCCCTTCAGAGGAATAAGAGTCTCCAAAGGCTCTAAATCAAAACCACAACGATTGGCAAAGGACCAATCCATAAGACTCAGAGCGGCGCCAGAGTCAACATAGGCGTCCGTGGCAATGGATGACAAAGAGCAAATCAGGGTTACAGACAAAATAAACTTAGACTGAATGGTGCCAATGGAAACAGACTTATCAAGCTTCTTTGTACGCCTAGAGCATGCCGATATAACATGAGTAGAATCCCCACAATAGAAACACAATCCATTCTTCCGTCTAAAATTCTGTCGCTCGCTCCTGGACAGAATTCTATCACACTGCATACTTTCTGGCGTCTTTTCCATAGACACCGCCAGATGGTGCATCGGTTTGCGCTCCCGCAGACGCCTATCAATCTGAATAGCCATTGTCATGGACTCATTCAGACCTGCAGGCAAAGGGAACCCCACCATAACATCCTTAACGGCATCAGAGAGACCTTCTCTGAAAGTTGCCGCCAAGGCGCACTCATTCCACTGAGTAAGCACAGACCATTTACGGAATTTTTGGCAGAAAACTTCAGCTTCGTCTTGCCCCTGAGATAGTGCCATCAAAGTTTTTTCTGCCTGAAGTTCCAAATGAGGTTCCTCATAAAGCAAGCCCAAGGCCAGAAAAAACGCATCCACATCGCGTAACGCAGGATCCCCTGCTGGCAATGAGAAGGCCCAATCTTGAGGGTCACCCCTGAGCAAGGAAATCACAATCCTAACCTGCTGAGCAGGGTCTCCAGCTGAACGAGACTTCAGGGACAAATAAAGCTTACAATTATTTCGGAAATTCTGGAAGCTAGCTCTATTCCCTGTGAAGAACTCCGGCAAAGGAATTCTCGGCTCAGATACCGGAGCATGTACTACAAAATCTTGTAAATTTTGTACTTTCGTGATGAGATTATTCAAACCCGCAGTTACACTCTGGAGATCCATTATTGTCAGGTGCACACAGAGCATACAGAGATTAGGAGGAGAGAGAGAAAAAAGACTGCAGCAAGGCAGACTGGAGGAAAAAAAAAAAAAAAAAAAAAAAAAAAAAAATTCCAGCAGACTTCTTATAACTCTCCTTTCTCAACCTGGGTCTTTAACACTTTATTGGCCGGTCAAACTGTCATGATCTCTGCAGGCAGAGATCATAGCAAGCCTATAGAAGGACAAGCTCTCGGAAGATGGAACTATACTGACCATGAACTAAGCCTGCCGCGCAACTAGAAATAGCCAGGTAGCATTTCCTATTAATCGCTAGATGCCCAGCTCTGGCCTAAGACCTAAATAGCTAGCAGAGGGAAATATAAGACCTGGCTCACCTCTAGAGAAATATTCCAAAGAAGACAGTAGCCCCCCACATATAATGACGGTGAGTTCAGATGAAACAACAAACGCAGCAGGAAAATAGTCTTAGCAAATTTGAGGTCCGCTTACTAGATAGCAGAAGACAGATAGTATACTTTCATGGCCAGCAGAAAAATACTAACAAAACACCATCCAGAGATTACCTTAAACTCTGGCATTAACTCATAACGCCAGAGTAGCAATCCCTGATCGACGAGAGCTTTCCAGACACAGTAACAAAACTTCAGCTGCGAACTGGAACAAATAGGCAAAACAAAACATGGACAAAAGTCCAACTTATCAGTAGTTGTCTAGAAGCAGGAACAAGCACTGAGAGGCATCCGATAACATTGTTGACCGGCAAGAAACCACCAGAGAAATGAGCTTAAATAGCGACACCCACTACTGATGGAATCAGGTGAAACAGGAAAGAGGATGACAAGTCCAATTCCACAAGCGGCCACCGGGGGAGCCCAGAATCCAAATTCACAACAGGGAGCCATGTTGGCGTTGATATTTGCTTTTTAACCCCTTTTTACCATTGGACGTACTATTCAGTCCATGTGGGTTGTGCCCTACTTCCCAAGGACGGAATAGTACGTCCAGCGAGATCAGCCGCACTCACGGGGGGAGCGCGGCCGATCGCGGCTGGGTGTCAGCTGACTATCACAGCTGACATCCAGCACTATGTGCCAGGAGCGGTCACGGACCGCCCCCGGCACATTAGCCCCTGGCACACTGAGATCAAACATGATCGCAGTGTTCCGGCGGTATAGGGAAGCATCGCGCAGGGAGGGGGCTCCCTGCGTGCTTCCCTTAGACCCTCGGAGTAACGGGATGTGATCGTGTTGCTCCGAGGGTCTCTTACCTCCTCCTCCCTGCAGGCCCGGATCCAAAATGGCCGCGGGGCTGCATCCGGCTTCCGCAGGGAGGTGGCTTGCCAGCGCCTGCTCAGAGCAGGCGCCGGGAAGCCTCCAGGAGTGCACGTCAGATCGCTGATCTGACACAGTGCACAGCAAAGTGTCAGATCAGTGATCTCACACTATAACATGATGCCCCCCCCCCCCCCCCCGGGCAATGTTATAGTGTAAAAAAAAAAAATTCAGATGTGTAAAAAAAATTTAAAAAAAATTCCTAAAAAGAATATATATACAGTATATTATTCCCATAAATACATTTCTTTATCGAAATAATAAAAAAAACACTAAAAGTACACATATTTAGCATCGCCGCGTCCGTAACGACCCGACCTATAAAACTGTCCCACTAGTTAACCTCTTCAGTGAACACCGTAAAAAAAAAAAAAAAATGAGGCAAAAAACCAACGCTTTATTATCATACCACCGAACAAAAAGTGGAATAACACTCAATCAAAAAGACGGATATAAATAACCATGGTACCGATGAAAACATCATCTTGTCCCGCAAAAAACGAGCCATCATACAGCATCATCAGCAAAAAAATACAAAAGTTATAGTCCTCAGAATAAAGTGATGCAAAAATAATTATTTTTTTCTATAAAATAGTTTTTATCGTATAAAAACATAAAAAAATTATATGAATGAGGTATCGCTGTAATCGTACTGACCCGAAGAATAAAACTGCTTTATCCATTTTACCAAACGCGGAACGATATAAACGCCCCCCAAAAAAGAAATTCATGAATAGCTGGTTTTTGGTCATTCTGCCTCACAAAAATCGGAATAAAAAGCGATCAAAAAATGTCACGTGCCCGAAAATGTTACCAATAAAAACATCAACTCGTCCCGCAAAAAACAAGACCTCACATGACTCTGTGGACCAAAATATGAAAAAAATTATAGCTCTCAAAATGTGGTAACGCAAAAAATATTTTTTGCAATAAAAAGCGTCTTTTAGTGTGTGACGGCTGCCAATCATAAAAATCCGCTAGAAAACCTGCTATAAATAGTAAATCAAACCCCCTTCATGACCCCCTTAGTTAGGGACAAATTTAATAATTAAAAACTTGTATTTATTCCCATTTTCCCATTAGGGTTAGGGCTAGTGTTAGGGCTAGGGTTAGGGCTAGGGTTAGGGCTACAGTTAGAGTTGGGGCTAGGGTTAGGGCTACAGTTAGGGTTGGGGCTAAAGTTAGGGCTGGGGCTAAAGTTAGGGTTAGGGTTGGGGCTAGGGTTAGGGCTACAGTTAGGGTTGGGGCTAAAGTTAGGGTTAGGGTTGGGGCTAAAGTTAGGGTTAGGGTTTGGATTACATTTACGGTTGGGAATAGGGATGGGATTAGGGTTAGGGGTGTGTCAGGGTTAGGGGTGTGGTTAGGGTTACCGTTGAGATTAGGGTTAGGGGTGTGTTTGGATTAGGGTTTCAGATATAATTGAGGGGTTTCCACTGTTTAGGCACATCAGAGGCTCTCAAACGCGACATGGCCCCCGATCTCAATTCCAGCCAATTCTGCGTTAAAAAAGTAAAACAGTGCTCCTTCCCTTCCGAGCTCTCCCGTGCGCCCAAACAGGGGTTTACCCCAACATATGGGGTATCAGCATACTCAGGACACATTGGACAACAACTTTTGGGGTCCAATTTCTCCTGTTACCCTTGGGAAAATACAAAACTGGGGGCTAAAAAATAATTTTGGTGGAAACAAAAGGATTTATTTATTTTCAAGGCTCTGCGTTATAAACTGTAGTGAAACACTTGGGGGTTCAAAGTTCTCACAACACATCTAGATAAGTTCTTTGGGGGGGGGTTAGTTACATCAGGGGCTCTGCAAACGCAATGTGATGCCTGCAGACCATTCCATCTAAGTCTGCATTCCAAATGGTGCTCCTTTCCTTCCGAGCTCTCGCATGCTCTCATACGGTGGTTTCCCCCCCCCACATATGGGGTATCAGCGTACTCAGGACAAATTGGACAACAACTTTTGGGGTCCAATTTCAACTGTTACCCTTGGAAAAATACAAAACTGGGGGCTAAAAAATAATTTTTGTGGGAAAAAAAGGATTTTTTATTTTCACGGCTCTGCGTTATAAACTGTAGTGAAACAATTGGGGGTTCAAAGTTCTCACAACACATCTAGATAAGTTCTTTGGGGAGGTCTAGTTTCCAATATGGGGTCACTTGTGGGGGGTTTCTACTGTTTAGGTACATTAGGGGCTCTGCAAATGCAATGTGACGCCTGCAGACCATTCCATCTAAGTCTGCATTCCAAATGGCGCTCCTTCCCTTCCGAGTTCTCCCATGCGCCCAGACGGTGGTTCCCCCCCACATATGGGGTATCAGCGTACTCAGGACAAATTGGACAACAACTTTTGGGGTCCAATCTCTCCTGTTACCCTTGGGAAAATACAAAACTGGGGGCTAAAAAATAATTTTTGTGGGAAAAAAAATAATTTTTATTTTCACGGCTCTGCGTTATAAACTGTAGTGAAACACTTGGGGGTTCAAAGCTCTCACAACACATGTAGATTAGTTCCTTAGGGGGTCTACTTTCCAAAATGGTGTCACTTGTGGGGGTTTCAATGTTTAGGCACATCAGTGGCTCTCCAAACGCAACATGGCGTCCTATCTCAATTCCTGTAAATTTTGCATTGAAAAGTCAAATGGCGCTCCTTCCCTTCCGAGTTCTCCCTTGCGCCCAAACAGTGGTTTACCCCCACATATGGGGTATCAGCGTACTCAGGACAAATAGTAAAACAACTTTTGGGGTCCAATTTCTTCTCTTACCCTTGGGAAAATAAAAAAATTGGGAGCGAAAAGATAATTTTTGTGAAAAAATATGATTTTTTATTTTTACGGCTCTGCATTATAAACTTCTGTGAATCACTTGATGGGTCAAAGTGCTCACCACACATCTAGATTAGTTCCTTAGGGGGTCTACTTTCCAAAATGGTGTCACTTGTGGGGGGTTTCAATGTTTAGGCACATCAGGGGCTCTCCAAATGCAACATGGCGTCCCACCTCAATTCCAGTCAATTTTGCATTGAAAAGTCAAATGGCGCTCCTTCGCTTCCGAGCTCTGCCATGTGCCCAAACAGTGGTTTACCCCCACATAAGGGGTATCGGCGTACTCAGGACAAATTGTACAACAACTTTTGGGGTCCATTTTCTCCTGTTACCCTCGGTGAAATAAAACAAATTGGAGCTGAAGTAAATTTTTTGTGAAAAAAAGTTAAATGTTCATTTTTATTTAAACATTCCAAAAATTCCTGTGAAACACCTGAAGGGTTAATAAACTTCTTGAATGTGGTTTTGAGCATCTTGAGGGGTGCAGTTTTTAGAATGGTGTCACACTTGGTTATTTTCTATCATATAGATCCCTCAAAATGACTTCAAATGAGATGTGGTCCCTTTAAAAAAAAATGGTGTTGTAAAAATGAGAAATTGCTGGTCAACTTTTAACTCTTATAACTCCCTAACAAAAAAAAATTTTGGTTCCAAAATTGTGCTGATGTAAAGTAGACATGTGCTAAATGTTACTTATTAAGTATTTTGTGTGACATATCTCTGTGATTTAAGGGCATAAAAATTCAAAGTTGGAAAATTGAGTAATTTTCTAAATTTTCGACAAATTTCCATTTTTTTCACAAATAAACGCAGGTAATATCAAAGAAATTTTACCACTATCATGAAGTACAATATGTCATGAGAAAACAATGTCAGAATCACCATGATCCGTTGAAGCGTTCCAGAGTTATAACCTCATAAAGGGACAGTGGTCAGAATTGTAAAAATTGGCCCGGTCATTAACGTGCAAACCACCCTTGGGGGTAAAGGGGTTAAAGGAGTTTTCCCATGAATGAAAGTTCATTTTAAAAATTGTCTGTGTCTGACCGTGTACCGAACATACCACAGCTCCTGGGCAGGGGAGGAAGCAAAAGACAATACTGACATTACAGCAGGAGGTCGCAGAGGATACATTTTGTGAGGTAAAATATTTTTTATAAACAGTCAGTGAAATATTTTACCTGACAAAAGAAATCCTCTGTGATCCCCTGCTGTAATGTCAGTATTGTCTTTTGCTTCCTCCCCTGCCCAGGAGATGTGGCATGCTCCGTACACAGTCAGACACAGACAATTTTTAAAATGAAGTTTCGTTCGTGGGAAAACACCTTTAATGTGACCAGCTTACTCTTCCTGTAGACATGTCGCACATCTGCCGCTGGGATCAGCCGAATGATTCACTGTGCCTGTGCGGAATTCACGCAGGCGCAGTAAATCAGACCGCCGCCATCTTTGTTCAGACAGATAGCGGCGGTAACATTAAAACTGTGCATGCGCTCCTCCTGTACATAGCTGCCGGCGGTCAGTGAATTATTTGGCTGATCCCGGTGGCGGCGTGTTCACGACGATGTTCCGCTGGTGTAACAAGTAAGAGGCTGCTTACAGCATATAGTGTGTGTTGTGCGTACGGCGTATACAGTGTGTGTGTGTGTGTGGTGCGTATGGCGTCTACAGTGTGTGTGTGTGTGGTGCGTATGGCATATACAGTGTGTTTGTATGTGTGTGTGTGTGTGGTGCGTACGGCATATACAGTGTGTGTGTGTGTGTGTGTATGAGTGTGTGGTGCGTACGGCATATAGAGTGTATGTGTGTATTGCCACGGTGTCCCGCTGGTGGTACCGCGCAAGAGGCTGGTACCACCAGCAGTTTCCATATTGAGACACCGCCGCTTGGAATTCTGGGATCCGGACACATCTGGACGGAACAGGATGTGAGGACATTACAAGGTAAGTATATATTAATATGTGATTTTTTTCAATCATAACTAATTGCTTAATTTGTTTTTGTTTTTTTTGTAAGATACTCTGAAATAATACAAAAAATAAATAATAATAATAAAAATTTGGAAAGTTATGCGCATTCTGTAAATTATACATTTTCTTGACTCTGGGACTCCTTTGAAAACAAAGGTGAACAGTTATCACTATGTAAGAAATGGAGGAAAAATCCAGCAGCTGCCAAAAGGTCTTATGTTTTTGCGGGACTAGTTGTACTTTTGAACCACACCATTGGTTTTACCATGTCGTGTACTAGAAATGGGAAAAAATTTCAAGTGCGTTGAAATTGCAAAAAAAAGTGCAATCCCACACTTGTTTTTGTTTGGCTTTTTTGCTAGGTTCAATAAATGCTAAAACTGACCTGCCATTATGATTATCCAGGTTATTACGAGTTCATAGACAGCAAACATGTCTAGGTTCTTTTTTATCTAAGTGGTGAAAAAAAATTCAAAACTTTGCTTAAAAAAAAAAAGGGAGCAATTTTTCGATACCCGTAGCGTCTCCATTTTTCTTGATCTCGGGTTGGGTGAGGGCTTATTTTTTGCGTGTCGAGCTGATGTTTTTAATTATACCATTTCAGTGCAGATACGTTCTTTTGATCGCCCTTTATTGCATTTTAATGCAATGTTGTGGCGACCAAAAAAATGTAATTCTGGCATTTTTAATTTTTTTCTCACTACGCCGTTTAGTGATTAGGTTAATCCTTTTTTTGATTGATAGATCGGGCGATTCTGAACGCGGCGATACCAAATATGTGTAGGTTTGATTTTTTTTTTATTGTTATATTTTGAATGGGGCGAAAGGGGGGTGATTTGAACTTTTATATATATTTTTTTTTTTCTTATTTTTAAAAACATTTTTTTTTTACTTTTGCCATGGGAGGCTAGAAGCTAGCATTACCTGTTCAGCTCTGCTACACAGGGGCGATGCTCAGATCGTTCCTATGTAGCAAACTTGCTGCATTGCTATGAGCGTCGACCACTGGGTGGCGCTCATAGCAATCTGGCATCAACAACCATAAAGGTCTGCTGGAGACCTCTGGTTGTTATGTCGAGGGTCAGCGGTGCGCGCATCTCCGGCCGGATGGCCGGAAGCACTTGTTAAATGACGCTGTCAGAGTTTGACAGCGGCATTTAACTAGTTAATAGGCATGGTCGGATCACGCCTATTGCAGGTGGATCGCCCCCACCACCGTGGGGTACTCGGTACCAGGTCCTTCGGTTCATGGGGGGATGTCACGGTGGTTGACCCGGTCCGTGGCCCTGGGACGTCCGTGTAAAAGGGAAAGGTCTGGTCTTTAAAGGGGGAATGTTCGTGATGCGACCTGTGGTATTCGGTCAGGGTGACCGACGCTGCTTTAAGGGGTCTGCTGGGGTGATGTTATGGCAGCTAGATGGCATACCTTCCCACAGGAAAGAAAAAAGTTGAGTTCCAGCTCCTTAAAAATTGAAATTGTTTAATAGTGTCCAAAATATTAAAAAAAGATATATACAGGTGGATAGGCTCCCTCCGGTGGGTGCCCCAAAGCATGAGGGACTATATGGCAACGCGTTTCGATCAAGCGATCTTTCTCAAAGCCATTGGCTTTGGGGCACCTACCGGAGGGAGCCTATCCACCTGTATGTATCTTTTTTAATATTTTGGACACTATTAAACAATTTCAATTTTTAAGCAGCTGGAACTCAACTTTTTTCTTTCCTGATGACCAATTCGTTTTCCTGCAACGGAGTTCCGTGCACCTGCGGTGGTTACTGGTGAGCTGGCTACAAAACTTTTTTTCTGTTATACCTTCCCACAGGTGAAGTATGTCCCCATACATACATAGTTTGATGGTCGCCTATGACTTCTTATACAGTATGATGATAGACCCCGATATAATATAATGGTCATCACAGCCCACAAAAAAAACACTTACAGTGAGTATATCTAGGCTCCCCATCCACCGTCTCCTCTGCTATCCTGTCTCACAGTGGACACGAGAGGCGTGATAAAGTGATGTCGCCACACTGCCTGATGTCATCTGTATGAGTCCTGAGTACGCTGATACCCCATATGTGGGGGTAAACCACAGTATGGGCGCATGGCAGAGCTCAGAAGGGAGGGAGCACCAATTGACTTTTTGAACGCAAAATTGGCTGTCACGTTTGGAGACCCCCTGATGTACCTAAACAGTGCAAACCCCCCAATTCTAACTCCAACCATAACCACAACACACCCCTAACCCTAATCCCAACCCTAGCCCTAATCAAATCCCTAAGCCCAACACACCCCTAATCATAATCTCAACCCTAAGCTCAAACCTAACCCTAACCTTAACCATAATCCCAAACCTAACCCTAATCCCAAATGTAACCCTAATGCCAACTTTAACCCTAATACCAACCCTAACCCTAATCCCAGCCCTATCCCTAATCCCAACTCTAACCCTAACTTTAGCCCCAACCCTAACCCTAACTTTAGCCTCAACCCTAACTTTAGCCCCAACCCTAACCCTAACTTTAGCCCCAACCCTAACTTTAGCACCAACCCTAATGGCCCACAGTTCCTTCCTGTTTTTTCCGGATCTGGCAAAAATTTCCATTGCGGCATCTGGAAAAAACATCTACAGGAACGTTTTTTTGTCTGCGGCGAAAAAGCCGGAAAGGCCGAATCCGACTTCTTGCTACAATGCAAGTCTATGGGAGCCAGAATGCGCCGGATCCGGAAAAAGACGGATCCGGTGACCTGATCCGTTTTTTTAATCTGAGCATACTCAGAACCAATTGGCCGGCCCTCAGGACACATATATAAACAATGCCAGTGAGGCCCTCACTCATTACCAGCCATCAAGAGAGCCTGCCAGCCACAGACTCTCCCAGCCAGCCAAAGACTCTCCCAGCAAGCCACAGAGCCTGCCAACAAGCCACAGAGACTGCCTACCAGCCAGCCACAGACACTGCCAGCCAGCCACAGACTCTGCCAGGCAGCCAAAGACTCTCCCAGGAATCCACAGAGCCTGCCAGCAAGCCACAGAACCTGCCTGCCAGCCAAAGACTCTTCCAGCCAGCCACAGACTCTGCCAACCAGCCACAGACTCTGCCAGAAACAGACTCAGCCATGTCTTCTTCTGGGAGCCCTCCCCCGTGTCGGCAGCACATGGAGGTAAATAAATGTTTTGTTTTTATAGAATTTTTATAGAATTTTTTTCAGCCTGCACACGCTGAAATAATCACTTATAAAATGTGTCCCCTCTTACCCTGAAATCGCCAGAGAGGCGGGTCTTTCCTTTCTAATCAGATGCAGCACAGCCGTCACTCCGGGCCTGTGCACGCCGGGCGCCGCCTCTTCTTGCTGCATTATCGTCCCCGTCGCCTGCGCATTAATTTTTTGTTTCGGGCGTGCGCAGTTGCGCTGCCCTTTGTACTTACAGCGCAGGCGCCGGGGACGAAAATGAAGTAAGAGGAGGCGGCGCCCGGCGCGCACAGGCCCGGAGTGACGGCTGTGCTGCGTCTGATTAGAAAGGAAAGACCCACCTCCCTGGCGATTTCAGGATAAGAGGGGGCACATTTTATAAGTGATTATTTCAGCGAGTGCAGGCATCATAACTAAAAGAGCCACCTTGTCAGAATGCAGCATTCGTGCTGCACAAGGTGGCTCTTTTAGTTACAAACGCCTGAGGGGGGTGACAGGTTCCCTTTAAAGGTAAAATACTTTGGGGGCAACCCAAAGAGATACACAACTTGGGTAAAATAAGGTTAAAGGTAAAATACTTTGGGGGCAACCCAAACAGGTAAACAACTTGGGTAAAATAAGGTTAAAGGTAAAATACTTTGGGGACAACCCAAACAGGTACACAACTTGGGTAAAATAAGGTAAAATACTAAGGGTTACAAGGTCCAAGACAAATTGTTCAAACTCTCTTATTCTGCCAGTCTACTCTTCCTTCAGGTGAAATAAAGTATTCTGCGAATTTGTCCCTCATTTGGGAAACTGACACAGAACTTCTATACGTAATGTTGTGATAATCAGCCAAGTGGTTTCTTCTGAGTGGTCTTCAATGGAAATATGTTCCTTGTGCAGCGCCCCAGAGTCCTGGTCGTTGCAGTACTGTGGCTCCGCCGCTAAGGGGGGCTATGGTACGTCTGATGGCACTGAAGGAGTTCATCTGACCAGGTATCACATACACCAATACATTTCACAGTGGGGCCTCCAGGGGGAGCTAAGGGTGCTATTTATTAGGCCACTCCTCACCACTGTGGGTAAACTGGGGGTCAGGCAGGAAGTTAGTGGAGAAAGCTGACTGGGTTGGACGAGACAACACCTGGTGGCAGAGGGTGTTGTGGGGGAAGATTCGGTAGGGTCCCTGTCAGATTTGGGACCCTGACAGAGGCCTGGCTACAAGAAGGAACGTCACGGGACCGTGCCTGCTCAGCATAGCGGCGGTGCCCTAAGAAAGGAACAGAAGCGAGATATATTGTGCTGAGTGAGAAACGAGATCAAAGCAAGAAGGAGAAATACCAGTAGGAGTCGTGCTGTAAGACCGAGGCAACATCCTACTGAGGCGCACAACCGGCGTCCGGAACGCCGAGGAAGTATTACTATATTCAGCTTCAGGCAATACTTCAAACCAACGGCAGGACAGTCAGTCATAGGCGGGCTGTCTCACCTAAATCACCTATGCAGTCTTGGGGGGCAACTTGTGGAGAGGGGCGACTCTAGGGTCCCGGAAGAGCTCCGAGCCTACCCGTCATACGGGTGCCGTCCTAACCGTAACATCAGGGAGGGACGGAGGATTAGCAGAACATCATCTAATCGAGTTGTGAGGGAACTTAAGAAACAGACACAACAGTTGTGGGGACTTTCCGTAAGCACAGCAGGGAAGGACCACAACACATAGCGCTAGCAGGTAGGCACAGATTTCCACCTGCAAAGAGAACTCTGGAGGTGCCATTGGACCGGCCGGACTTGCGCAGCCTGGTGAACCGTATTCCGGACTGAGGACCCAGAGACCTTCAGTAAAGAGGTAAAGAGACTGCAACCTGGTGTCCTCGTTATTTACTGCACCGCACCACCACCACCATCCACTACCACCTTTCACTGGACGCCCCTCAGCAGGGTCACGGACCGGGTCTAGCCACCGTGACAACCCCAGAACAGAGACTCAGAGGCCCGGTACCGGGTACCCCTCGGCCCTGCGGCAGTGGGGGCGCTCCACTTGCATATCACATAATTGTGCAGGACAACACAAGCTTTCACCGCCTCGTCAACAGTGTCAGTCTTCAAGTTTATAGCTGTCAATAGAACTCGCCATTTGGCGGTTAAAATCCCAAAAGCGCACTCCACCATTCTCCGTGCTCGTGTGAGGCGGTAATTAAAAATTCTTTTAGGGTACCGTCTCACACTGGCACTTTGAACGACGGCACGATCCATGACGTTCCAGCGATATCCATACGATATCGCTGTGTCTGACACGCAGCGGCGATCAGGGACCCTGCTGAGAATCGTACGTCGTAGCAGATCGTTTGAAACTTTATTTCGTCGCTGGATCTCCCGCTGTCATCGCTGCATCGGTGTGTGTGACACCGATCCAGCGATGCGTTCGCTTGTAACCAGGGTAAACATCGGGTTACTAAGCGTAGGGCCGCGCTTAGTAACCCGATGTTTACCCTGGTTACCATCGTAAATGTAAAAAAAACCAAACAGTACATACTTACATTCCGGTGTCCGTCAGGTCCCTGGCCGTCCGCTTCCCTGCACTGACTGAGCGCCGGCCGTAAAGTGAAAGCAGAGCACAGCGGTGACGTCACCGCTCTGCTTTGGCCGGCGCTTACACAGGATGCAGGAGGAGTGCAGGGAAGCGGACGCAGGCACCGGAATGTGAGTATGTGTTTTTTTTATTTTACGCTGGTAACCAGGGTAAACATCGGGTTACTAAGCGCGGCCCTGCGCTTAGTAACCCGATGTTTACCCTGGTTACCAGGGGACTTCGGCATCGTTGGTCGCTGGAGAGCTGTCTGTGTGACAGCTCCCCAGCGACCACACAACGACTTACCAACGATCACGGCCAGGTCGTATCGCTGGTCGTGATCGTTGGTAAATCGTTTTGTGTAACGGTACCCTAAGTTTACGTTAATCCACTACTGGAGTAGGGTTTCAGCAGGTGTTCTGACAGCTGGAAAGCTTCATCCCCAACACAAACAAAAGGCATTGGTGGCCCAGAGGTTTGAGGCAGTGGTCTTGGGGGGGGGGAATTGGAAGGTGTTTCCATAAAGATGACGGCCCATAGCAGACAATTTGAAAACTTGGGAATCATTTGAGCGGCCATACGCCTCAATATCCACCGCTATAAATTTGTATTCTGCATCGGCGATGGCCATCAGCACAATGGAGAAGTATTTTTTATAGTTGAAAAATTCTGATCTTGATCCAGCCGGTTTCACGATGCAGATATGTTTCCCGTCCACTGCACCCAAGCAGTTGGGAAACTGACACACTTGCTGGAATTTCTCGGCTATTTCAAACCAACTCTCCATTGTGGTATGTGGTATAAATTCGCCGTGCAAAGAGTCCTACAATGCACGGCAGGTGTGCTTCACAATTCCAGAGATGGTGGAAATCCCAAGTCTAAACTGGAAATGGAGTGACTAAGGGTATGTTCCACGGTCAGGATGGCCGGCGGTATCGCTGAAGCGGCGAAGCCGCTCGGCGCTAAGCCCTGCCCCCTTTCTGGGACGCGATGATGCCGGATGTGTTAACTGTACACATCCGGGATCATCGCACCCTCGCATAGCGCCCTGTGATATTACTTGCGGCGCCGCAGCGTCGCCGCAGGTAGCACGGACATGCTGCGATCTGAAAAGATGCGCAGCATGTCCGGAGTCGCAGGGAAGTCGGATGCGTGTTTCCACGCATAGTGTACACGGGATTTCATAAAATCCCCTCCACTATGCTGGAACATCTGGACGCTGCGTGTTTGACGCTGCAGCTCTGCGCAGCGTCAAACAAGCAGCGTTTACTGACCGTGGACACATACCCTAAAGGGATTCTCCAGTTGCAAGAAATCTGTGAATAAAAGCAAGGTAAAAATTATTACAAAATACCAGCAAAAACATTACAGTTAGCAGTCAGCTTTAACAGTAGGAGATACAATAAAAATTATTCCTAAAAAAGATCACTAAAAACTCTTCTAAAAAAAATACCAGCAATAACATTAAACTGTGCTTTACCGGATGAGATACAAGAAAAATGGCTTAGGCTACGTTCACATTTGCGTTGTGCGCCGCAGCGTCGGCGCCGCAACGCACAACGCAAACAAAAACGCAGCAAAACGCATGCACAACGCTGCGTTTTGCGCCGCATGCGTCCTTTTTTTGATTGATTTTGGACGCAGCAAAAATGCAACTTGCTGCGTCCTCTGCGCCCGGACGCGGGCGCCGCAGGGACGCATGCGGCGCAAAACGCAAGTGCGACGCATGTCCATGCGCCCCCATGTTAAATATAGGGGCGCATGACGCATGCGGTGACGCTGCGGCGCCCGACGCTGCGGCGCAGACCGCAAATGTGAACGTAGACTTACCGAAGAGTGACCATCAGACTCTCAGCCGGTGAAATGGAGAATCGGCAATACGTATCACTCCTTCAGATGAGATGTCCACCAATAGATCGAAGTTCTCCACTTTTATCCGCACATATGAGAAAAATTTCTCTGGGTCTCCTCGTACCTCCATGTTCAGTGTAGAAAACACCCCATGTGTCATTCTCTGTGCAGTGATGGGGTGGATCCACAACCGAGGCGCTCCTTCTCCAGAACAATTGTTTTCAAGCGATTCACCTCCACAGTGAAATCCACTTTGATCTTCTCTACAACCTGTCACAGATGGGCTGTAGGAACACTGTATATATAGTTTTCAGGGGGCCAATCACATTTTGGAGCCTCCCAGGGGCATTTTTAAACCAGATCCGTCAAAAAACGGATAGAAAAACGGAAGAAACGGATGCAAACCTGATGGAACGGACCCGGTTTTCCGCCGGATTCGGCTATCGGATCCTGCGGAAAACTGGTTCCGTTCCATCAGATTTTCACATTTTACACCGGATTCGGCTCTGCGGCGTGATGCAGGAATCAGCATGGTGCCGAAAACCTGATGTGTTAAAGTAGCCTAAATCATCCCAGACAGATGTCTGTCCAGCCTCTGTTTGAAAACTTCCATGGAAGGAGAACTCGCCACCTCTCGTGGCAGCCTGTTGCACTCATTGATCACCCTCACTGTCAAAACGTTTTTTCTAATATCTAATGTGTCTCCTCCCATTCAGTTTAATCCCATTGCTGCTAGTCTTTTCTTGTGCAAATGAGAATAAAGATGATCCTTGTACAATGTGACAGCCCTTGAGATATTGAGGCTATGTGCACACGTTGCAGATTATTTGTGGTTTTTTAGGCCATGTGCACACGTTCAGCATTTTTTGCGTTTTTTTCGCGTTTTTTCGCTATAAAAACGCGAAAAAAACGCTTACATATGCCTCCCATTATTTTCAGGGTATTCCGCATTTTTTGTGCAAATGTTGCATTTTTTCCGCGAAAAAAATCGCATCGCGGAAAAAAAAGCAACATGTTCATTAAATTTGCGGAATTGCGGGGATTCCGCACACCTAGGCATGCATTGATCTGCTTACTTCCCACACGGGGCTGTGCACACCATGCGGGAAGTAAGCAGATCATGTGCGGTTGGTACCCAGGGTGGAGGAGAGGAGACTCTCCTCCACGGACTGGGCACCATATAATTGGTAAAAAAAAAATAATTAAAATAAAAAATAGTGATATACTCACCCTCTGATGGCCCCTGGAGTGTTCCCGCCTCTCAGCGCTGCATGCTGCCGCTTCCGTTCCTATAGATGCTCTGTGTGAAGGACCTGCGATGACGTCGCTGTCTTGTGATTGATCGCATGACCGCTCATGTGACCGCTCACGTGACCGCGACGTCATCGAAGGTCCTGCACACACCATCTATAGGAACGGACGCCGCTGAGGACATCGGCTGTCTGCAGAGGGTGAGTATAACCATTTTTTTATTTTTTTTAACATGATATCTTTTTACTGCATAAGCAGCATCTATAGTAAAAAGTTGGTCACACTTGTCAAACACTATGTTTGACAAGTGTGACCAACCTGTCAGTCAGTTTTCCA
The DNA here is from genome assembly GCF_051348905.1 of Ranitomeya variabilis. Taxonomy (NCBI): domain Eukaryota; kingdom Metazoa; phylum Chordata; class Amphibia; order Anura; family Dendrobatidae; genus Ranitomeya; species Ranitomeya variabilis. The sequence goes on from NC_135232.1 coordinate 672,191,748, forward strand.
AGCGATGCTACAGATCGCTTGGAAAACTTTAGCATTCTGCAAGCTAATTACGCTTGCAAAATGCTAAAAAAAGCGAAAAAAACGCAAAAAAAATGCGGATTTCTTGCAGAAAATTTCTGGTTTTCTTCAGGAAATTTCTGCAAGAAATCCTGACGTGTGCACATACCCTTAGCGTTTTTGCGCTATAAAAACGCTATAAAACCGCAAATAATCTGCACAAATTAAGCATCCCATCATTTAGAATGGAATCCGCAATTTCTGTGCACATGAACCTGTTCATTATTTTTGCGTTTTTTTCGCGGATTTCCCACTGTCTAATGCATTGGGAAATGTCAGGGAAAATCCGCGCAAAAACCGCGTCAAAACCGCGCAAAAAAACGCATGCGGATTTCATGCGGAAATCTGGCAGAAATGTACGGATTTCCACAGAAATTTTCTGCATGTATTCCTGAACGTGTGCACATAGCCTGAGGCTATGTGCACACGTCATGATTTCTGGCAGAAATTTTACTGACAAAAACCGGACCTTTCTGCCAGAAATCCGCATGCGTTTTTACAGCGATTTTACAGCGTTTTTGACGCGTTTTATTGTGCGTTTTTTTCCAAATGCATAGAATTGCGGGAAAAACACGGAAAATCCACAAATTTAACCCCTTACTGACCTCGGACGGGATAGTACGTCCGAGGTCAGCTCCCCTGCTTTGATGCAGGGCTCCGCGGTGAGCCCGCATCAAAGCCGGGACATGTCAGCTGTTTTGAACAGCTGACATGTGCCCGCAATAGGCGCGGGCAGAATCGCGATCTGCCCTCGCCTATTAACTAGTTAAATGCCGCTGTCAAACACAGACAGCGGCATTTAACTACCGCATCCGGCCGGGCGGCCAGAAGTGACGTCATCGCCGACTCCCATCACATGATCGGAGGTCGGCGATGCTTTAGAATGGTAACCATAGAGGTCCTTGAGACCTCTATGGTTACTGATCTCCGGCAGCTGTGAGCGCCACCCTGTGGTCGGCGCTCACAGCACACCTGATTTTCTGCTACATAGCAGTGATCTGATGATCGCTGTTATGTAGCAGAGCTGATCGCGCTGTGCCTGCTTCTAGCCTCCCATGGAGGCTATTGAAGCATGGCAAAAGTTAAAAATAAGTTAAAAAAAAATGTGAAAAAATAAAAAAAATATAAAAGTTTAAATCACCCCCCTTTCGCCCCAATCAAAATAAATCAATAAAAAAAAAAATCAAACCTACACATATTTGGTATCGCCCGATCTATCAATAAAAAAAAGCATTAACCTGATCGCTAAATGGCATAACGAGAAAAAAATTTGAAACGCCAGAATTACGTTTTTTTGGTCGCCGTGACATTGCATTAAAATGCAATAACAGGCGATCAAAAGAACGTATCTGCACCAAAATGGTATCATTACAAACGCCAGCTCGACACGCAAAAAATAAGCCCTCACCTGACCCCAGATCACGAAAATTGGAGACGCTACGAGTATCGGAAAATGGCGCTTTTTTTTTTGCAAAGTTTGGATTTTTTTTTCACCACTTAGGTGAAAAATAACCTAGTCATGTTAGGTGTCTGTGAACTCGTACTGACCCGGAGAATCATAATATCAGTTTTAGCATTTAGTGTACCTAGCAAAAAAGCCAAACAAAAAACAAGTGTGGGACTGCACTTTTTTTGCAATTTCACCGCACTTGGAATTTTTTTCCTGTTTTCTAGTACACGACATGGTAAAACCAATGGTGTTGTTCAAAAGTACAACTCGTTTTGCAAAAAATAAGCCCTCACATGGCCAAATTGACTGAAAAATAAAAAAGTTATGGCTCTGGGAAGGAGGGGAGTGAAAAACGAACACGGGAAAATGGAAAATCCTAAGGTCATGAAGGGGTTAATGAACATGCTGCTTTATTTACCGCGATGCGTTGTTTTTTTCACAGAAAAAAACACACCATGTGCACAAAACATGCATAATGCATTCTAAATACTAGGATGCATAATGTATGCATTTTTAATGAGTTTTTATAGCGTTTTTATAGCGAAAAACGAAAAAAAAAACGTGAAAAAACCTGAACGTGTGCACATAGCCTTATAGACAGTTAGGGTATGTGTCCACGTTCAGGATTGCATCAGGATTTGGTCATGATTTTTCATCAGTATTTGTAAGCCAAAACCAGGAGTGGAACAATTAGGGTCCCTTTCCACTTGCGAGTGTAAAATCGGTCCGATTAATGGACCGAAAAAATGGAGGAAAATCATGCGATTGTCATGCGAGTGTCATGCGATTTTTTAATCGCAACATCCGTATGACATCCGTATTGCTGTCCGATTTTTACGCACCGGTGTCCTTTGAAAAGCCGGCAAATCAGTGCTGTGTACAGTAAAATCACACTGACAGGTTAAAATAGAATAGATATATACACATAGAAAGTGTATATATACATATATATATATATATATATATATATATATATATATATATATGTCAGTGAGACACCTATATATGTATATTTATATTTAATGCAGCGCTAGAGAGCATAAAAGCCGCTAATTCAATTGCCGGCTTTTGCTCTCTCCTTCCCAAACCCGACAGGATATGAGACATGTAAAATAAAGAATATCTGCGCTGTGAACATCAAATGAGAAGACTGTATAAAGGGCAATGGTAATACTGTGATCAGAGAAATAATGATTACCTCATAAAAAAGTGTTAATCTAAAACTGGGACCATACAAAACGGTATTCCTCACCCTCTTTCTCCTATGATCTGTTAGTCCGTCTGTATGATCCAGGTAGAAATGGTAGTCCGGTCTGGGCTTGTGTGATTTCTTCCAGGGTATGCACTACAGTACCTGTCCCGGCCGGTGACAGAACCTCATGTGCTCTATACCCACGTGCAGGCTCTGTGCGCTCCTCGGCTCTGGTAGGTGCTCTGAATCCCTGAGGAAGGAGCTCGTTCAGCTCCGAAACGCGTAGGAATTGGTCCTTCTTGCTATCCATAGGCTGTCACGTGAGCAATCACGTGGACGTGACGTCACGTTAGGTCCTGCCGCAAGCAGAGCACCTACCAGAGCCGAGGAGCGCACAGAGCCTGCACGTGGGTATAGAGCACATGAGGTTCTGTCACCGGCCGGGACAGGTACTGTAGTGCATACCCTGGAAGAAATCACACAAGCCCAGACCGGACTACCATTTCTACCTGGATCATACAGACGGACTAACAGATCATAGGAGAAAGAGGGTGAGGAATACCGTTTTGTATGGTCCCAGTTTTAGATTAACACTTTTTTATGAGGTAATCATTATTTCTCTGATCACAGTATTACCATTGCCCTTTATACAGTCTTCTCATTTGATGTTCACAGCGCAGATATTCTTTATTTTACTAATTTGATGTTTTATACTGCTACAGTTAGGTGACACTGTAGATATATCAGCTGCAGGTTTAGAGGAGGGGTAGCGCTCCTGGTATAGATACTTGATAGGATATGAGACATGGTTTACATACAGTAAACCATCTCATATCCCTTCTTTTATTACATATTCCTCTTCATTAATGTAAGAAGTGTCTGTGTGTCAAATTTGGGGGCTCTAGCTATGAAATTAAAGGGTTAAATCGCGGAAAAAATTGGCGTGGGCTCCCGCACAATTTTCTCCGCCAGAGCGGTAAAGCCAGTAACAGAGGGCAGATATTAATAGCCTAGAGAGGGTCCATGGTTATTGGCCCCCCCTGGCTACAAACATCTGCCCCCAGCCACCCCAGAAAAGGCACATCTGGAAGATGCGCCTATTCTGGCACTTGGCCACTCTCTTCCCACTCCCGTGTAGCGGTGGCATATGGGGTAATGAAGGGTTAATGTCACCTTGCTATTGTAAGGTGACATTAAGCCAGATTAATAATGGAGAGGCGTCAATTATGACACCTATCCATTATTAATCCAATAGTACGAAATGGTTAAGAAAAACACACACAATATTGCAAAGTATTTTAATGAAATAAACACACAGGTTGTTGTAATATTTTATTGCTCTCTCAATCCACCTGAAGACCATCGTTCTGTAACAAATTAAAAATAATAAACCAACAATATACATACCTTCCGTAGATCTGTGACGTCCCACGATGTAAATCCATCTGAAGGGGTTAAAATATTTTACAGGCAGGAGCTCTGCTATAATGCAGCTGTGCTCGTGCCTGGAAACCCCGGGGAATGAAGGTAATGTAGGTCAATGACCTATAGTTACCTTCAGTTGCGGTGATGCGCCCTCTGCTGGATGTCCTCATATGAACTCGAGCGTGGGAACTTTTCCAAGGCTCCAGTTCATGAGGACATCCAGCAGAGGGCGCATCACCACAACTCAAGGTAAGTACAGATCATCCTGCTTTCCTTTCAGCACCCGGGGTTTACAGGCACGAGCGAGTGCTTTAGCACAGCTCCTGGCTGTAAAATGATTTAACCCCTTCAGATGGATTTACTTCGTGGGACGTGACAGATCATCTGAAGGTATGTATATTGTTGGTTTATTATTTTTCAGAGCGAGGGTCTTCAGGTGGATTGAGAGAGCAATAAAATATTAAAACAACCTGTGTGTTTATTTCATTAAAATACTTTTTAATAATGTGTGTGTGTTTTTTTAATCCTTTCATACAATTGGCTTAATAATGGATAGGTGTCATAATTGACGCCTCTCCATTATTAATCTGGCTTAATGTCACCTTTGTTGTGAATTAGACTTTTTGGCTCCCTCTTGTGGTTACTAGTGATATGACTCTGGGATTGTCTTTCTTCAGTTTGGCACCACCTGGGTCGTTAGTCCAGGGGTGTTGCTATATAAACTTCCTGGATCCTTAGTCCAGTGCCTGGCATCGTTGTAATCAGATCCTTTCTGTTTGCTCCTGTCTGCTGCTCCTTGTTCGTGCAAAATTAAGCTAAGTCCTGTTTTTTTGGTTATTTGCTTGCTCTTATTTTTGTCCAGCTTGTACTAAATGTGATTCCTGACTTTGCTGGAAGCTCTAGGGGGCTGGTGTTCTCCCCCCGGGCCGTTAGACGGTTCGGGGGTTCTTGAATATCCAGCGTGGATATTTTGATAGGGTTTTTGCTGACCATATGTCATCTTACTATATTCTGCTATTAGCTAGTGGGCCTCTCTTTGCTAAATACCTAGCTCATTCTTACGTTTGTCTTTTCCTCTTACCTCACCGTTATTATTTGTTGGGGGCTTGTATCCAACTTTTGGGGTCTTTCCTCTGGAGGCAAGAAAGGTCTTTCTTTTCCCTTCTAGGGTTAGTTAGTTCTCCGGCTGGCGCGAGACGTCTAGAACCAACGTAGGCACGTTCCCCGGCTGCTGCTATTTGTGGTGCTAGGATTAGATATATGGTCAGCTCAGTTACCACTGCCCTATGAGCTGGTTTTTTGTGTTTGCAGACTTAGTAATTATTTCTGAGACCCTCTGCCATTGGGGTCATAACACACCTTACAATAGCAAGGTGACATTAACCCTTCATTACCCCATATCCCACCACTACACGGGAGTGGGAAGAGAGTGGCCAAGTGCCAGAAAAGGCGCATCTTCCAGATGTGCCTTTTCTGGGGTGGCTGGGGGCAGATGTTTGTAGCCAGGGGGGGCCAATAACCATGGACCCTCTCTAGGCTATTAATATCTGCCCTCTGTCACTGGCTTTACCGCTCTGGCGGAGAAAATTGCGCGGGAGCCCCCGCCAATTTTTTCCGCGATTTAACCCTTTAATTTCATAGCTAGAGCCCCCAAATTTGACACACAGACACTTCTTTCATTAGTGAAGAGGAATATGTAATAAAAGAAGGGATATGACATGGTTTACTGTATGTAAACCATGTCTCATATCCTGTCGGGTTTGGGAAGGAGAGAGCAAAAGCCGGCAATTGAATTAGCGGCTTTTATGCTCTCTAGCGCTGCATTAAATGTAAATATACATATATAGGTGTCTCACTGATATATATATATATATATATATATATATATATATGTATATATACCTATTCTATGTGTATATATCTACTCTATTCTAACCTGTCAGTGTGATTTTACTGTACACCGCGCTGAATTACCGGCTTTTCAAAGGACACCGGTGCGTAAAAATCGGACAGAACTCGCATGGTGCGAGTGGTGTGCGATTTTTTTCTCGCACCCATTGACTTGCATTGGCGAGTCTTGTCCGAGAATCGCAGCAATACGCAGCATGCTGCGATTTTTTTCTCAGCCGATCCAGATTTTTCTCAGTCCAATTTCGGCTGAGAAAAAAAACGCAAATGAAAAGACACCTATTGAATAACATTGGTCCGAGTGCAATCCGATTTTTTATCGGATTGCACTCGTCCGTTTTCCTCGCAAGTGGAAAGGGGCCCTTAGAGGAAAAGTATAATAGAAACATATGCTCCACTTTTGCATTTATCACCCACTCCTGGTTTTGGCTTACAAATACTGATGAAAAATCCTGACCAAATCCTGATGCAATCCTGAACGTGGACACATACCCTTATTAAGTCTCCTCTCAGTCTTCTTTTTTGCAAGCTAAACATTCCCAAATCCTGTAACCGTCCCAAAAGATTGGGCGATTTACACAGGATAGTTTTACGGGATTTTAATTTTTTTTTTACCCGATTTGCGCAAATTGAGTTCAAAGCTCTATTACGAACTTGTTTTGGGTTATAGGATTTTTTGTACTGGATACCACTATACGGCTCAGTAGTCCTGGCAAACACAGGACTTTTGGCAAACACAGGACTTTTGGCAAACACAGGACTTTTGGCAAGCTTTGATCATGAACTCCCCAGTATCCCAGCTGCCGTAAGAGATGGGTCTTTGTAAAATAATATTCTTTTTCAGTGATGAAGCTTTCTTGCCACATAAAACATAATTTACATTGGCAATTCCTGGGCACTTTACTCTTGTCTGGAACTATCCACATTACAGCCCACTTGGGGGCAACAATTGTGTAGATTCTACCCATTTTTTTTTTACTTGGGAATCCACAATTTTCTAGAGACTGTTTAGAAAAAAAATCGTCACAGTCTTGGTATATTCAGGATAACGGGCATGGGAACGGCAGAGAACGCTGACATGTGGGTACTACTGTGGGATCCTATTTGGGGGCGGGGGTCTGTAGATTAAACTTATTGAGACATTGGGGTTGATCCATTATTTGCTTCTTTTTTTCAAAGCCACTTTTCTTTTTCTCTTGTGGTATTTGTTAACTTTTTTAGCGTCAAAATGACGAACGTGGTCCATGAAATTTGTGGAAAACAACAAAACTGCTCTTTATTTCTGTTGTGAAACTTTTTTTTCTGACTTTTTAGCCTAATAAGTGACAAAGTTAAACTAAAATGTTGCACTAAATAAATGTCACACGTACATAAAATCGCTCTGTACATAAGAAGCTGCAAATCATAAATCAGACGAAAATATCTAAAAAAGCTGTACCTCGTCCGCAATGTCAAAGATAGGAAAAAAAACAGACCGGATACAGAAAATAGACTTGAAAAAAGTGCAAATTAAAATGAGAATTTGGTGCAAATGTATAAGGCCACTAGGGCTGTGATTTACATGGCCACAAGGACATAGTGGCTGGCATTTATGTGGACACTAAGACCATAGTCACACATTCAGTATTTGGTGAGCGTTTTACCTCAGTATGTGTAGGCCAAAACCAGGAGTGGAACAAACCGAGGAAAAGTATAATAGAAACAAGTCATCACTTCCATATTTATCACCCACTCCTGGTTTTGGCTTGTAAAGACTGATGTAAAATGCTGACAAATACTGCTAGTGTGACTGTGGCCTTAAAGGGTTTGTCCAGACTTTTCTAAAAAAAAAAGGGCGTGCACATCTCGTCAGAACATGACCGAAGGTATGCCTGGTCACATGGCCTGTCCACTTGGTCTTGTCACCAGCATTGACGGATTCTCACAGCCTGGACAACCCCTTTAAACTGGTAGTTATGGTGACATTGCATGCTGCAGCCGATTTACAGGGTCTGGACTATTGTTTACTGGACTTGTTTGGCAACTCGATTATGCAGACTGGTTCTTTCACGAAACCTAGGAGGTACTTAAATAAATAAGACATTTAGTCAAGTGATAGAAATAAATAGCTCAAGTCATGAAGTTAAGTCTAGGAAATTGAATCCCTCCAGAATGGATCTCGCGCACGCGCACGCGCACTCTGTATCTATTTGCATTTTGCAGTCAAGCATTCGAAGTTACATTTGCGTTCCATAGGAAGGAAGTGACGTAACGGGTAATGTGAGGGCGGAAGTGTGTACCATGTGGTAAGCAGTGACAGACTTAGGTGAGTGGTTCCCGTTGTTTTTGTCTTGTGCGCGGCTTGTACGAGGTTTGCACAACCTAACGCAGCGCTACAGTCAGTACTGTCTCCATAGAAGTGCGCTGGACAAACGATACGTATAGGAGCCCGTGCTGTTAACTGCTTCTATGCCAGCAACCGATCAGAGCTTAGCATTTCAGTGCTGGTTAAAATGAAATGTTTGGTTGGTTATCCCGGGCAGCGTTTCCACTTTAGTTGCTATGGGCAACCTCTACTCGTTCTGCTTTTTCTAGACCTCCGCCATGTTGCCCCCTTAAGAAGCCAGTTTGCTGCCTTGTGTGTCCCTTCTTCACAACATATAATTCCTGTAAGGGACGCTAAGGGTGATGGACGGTCATATGTACGCTTTACCAGTCTGTGTGGAAAATGGGCCGCCCTCGGACAGCGCACGGGCCGTGGCTAATCAGTGAGGTAGTTCACTGACCAATAGTTTGTGTGGAAAATGGGCCGCCCTCGGACAGCGCACGGGCCGTTGCTAATCAGTGAGGTAGTTCACTGACCAATAGTTTGTGTGGAAAATGGGCCACGCACAGGCAGCCCTGATTTTTTATTCGCTCGGGTTCAGAATGGCTTATTTCGTAGGTTGTATATAGGCTGCATGACCACTAATGACCGCAGGTCTCCTGACCTAATATTACACCTATCAAGCCCCAAGTTCTGTCTGTGAGCCCTGGGATCAGTCGGGGCAGGGTGATCAGTATACGGACTATGAATTATTCCCGTCTTAGTCCAAGTTCACACAACCATGTGTCACTGTCCCAAGTACGGACTGTCCGAGGGTCTCCTGACCTGAAATCAACATCCTCATGTAGGTCTATGAGGCAGTTGACTTTAGATCAAGAGAACTGCGGTCCTTCCATACATCGCGGACCCAATCCAGACCGTGAAATGACTTCAGGCCTCATTCAGACATTTGTTTTTCAGGACTAGAAATAATATATACCCATTATGAAGCCCAATATGTACCCATTCTAGTCTATGGGGCTGCACACATGTACTGCTCGCTTTGCAGAGCATGTGTTCGCGAAGTAAACCCCCCATGAGACTGAGACATGTCTATATTTGATCAGAGTCACAGGTCAGTGTCATCTATGCAGGTCTATTCGCCTGTGAAACACTCACAGATCACTGACGACATCTAGTATCACATTGTTGCTGTCCATGTTTTCATTGTTTAATAGGATCAGCTTGTGAAACCTTAATCAGTTTTTTTTTTTTTTTGTATATGAGATAAAAACCTCTAATGGTAAAAGCTGACACACGGACCAAACACTGGTGAAATTACATTTAGGAAGAAAATTAACATTTGGATGAGTACAAGGAAAAATACGAACCAACTCGCCCCAAATTGAAGTTGCCAGTGATCCTTGGGCAAAGTTTTTGCACATTTTTTTAATCTAAAAAACGGCTGAATTCTTGCATATATTTTCCTATATTTGAATGAGACCTTAGACGTAAAAAATAATAGCTGATGTTTTTGTCCGTCACCCACAGACCTCAGCTGAGCGAGTGTCTGTGAGTTTCCAAACGACCTATGGGATATGATGGAGACTACAATAAAGGAAACACTTTACCTCTGTTCTTCAGACTGACAGAGGTCCACAGATCGGAGTTGTGTGACAGGGATGTTCCACCAGTCAGCTGATCTCTGCAAGTCCACAGTCTGGCACCTCCAGGGATTATCAGTGGGTTTTGCCAGAGGAAGCTGTGGCTAGCTAGGATTTTCTCCTTTGCAATCACTACATATAGTACTACAAGGCGGCCATTAAAGGGAACCTGTCACCCCCAGGCGTTTTTAACTAAAAGAGCCACCTTGTGCAGCACTAATGCGGCATTCTGTCAAGGTGGCTCTTTTAGTTCGGGTCCCTGCAAACGCTGAAATAATCGCTTTTATAATGTGCCCCTCATACCTGAATTTGTCAGGGGGGCATGTCTTTTCCCCCCTGACACAAACGACTCCCAGCCGTCACTCAGGGCCTCCGTGCGCCGCCTCCATTTCCCTCATGAACGTCTCCAGCGCCTGCACTGTAAATTTGAAGGGCAGCGCAATCTGCGCATGCCTGAATAAAAAAAACTTACAGCGCAGGCGCCGGGGATGTTCATGAAGGAAATGGAGGCGGCGCACGGAGGCCCTGAGTGACGGCTGGGAGTCGTTTGTGTCAGAGGGGAAAAGACATGCCCCCCTGACAAATTCAGGTATGAGGGGCACATTATAAAAGAGATTATGCAGCAGTGCCAGGGACCCGAACTAAAAGAGCCACCTGGACAGAATGCAGCATTAGTGCTTCACAAAGTGGCTCTTTTAGTTAAAACTACCTGGGGGGGGGGGGGGGGTGACAGGTTCTCTTTAAGATGGTCATTTCATCCATTTCTGACATGAGTTTTTATACATCGACAGTTAAAAAATATACAAGACCATATAAAGTTTTCTATGTTAATAATTACAGTGGATCCGTAAAATACATGCCAGAAAATTGTCCATTTGTGATCCTTTTTTTTTTTACTCACCCATGGGAGAGTCTGATCCAAAAAACAAATCTGGACAGTTCATGCTGCTTTTTTTTTTCTTCTTTTTTTACATCTAGTCCATCGGTTTGTGTGTAAAAACTCATGTGGGCTCCCCCATTGACTTACATTGATCCTTGTGCTTTCTGTATGTTATCCTTTTTGCACACTGAAAGCACACAAATGTAAAATAATCTTGACTGAATGAACCCCAATACTAGGACGGCTTAAAAGCGTGTTCTTAAATTGCTTTAATTAGTTAGACAGAATGAAAATAAACTTGCTTTTTCTATCTGCTGTCATTCTCCTGCAATGAGAGCTTTGATCTTTTATAGTCTACAGCTGGTTTCCTTGGCATCTGGTCTAGCGTGCACAGTAGTTACTGTACATTCCAGGAGGGGGGTTAACTCTTAACATCCCAGTCAGCTTTCTCCAGGCTATTGACTTCTTTACAGCATTTAGCTGCTCACCTCCCTCCCCCTCCCTCTCAGCTTCTGAAGAGATACAGTTATACTGTATATCAGAAACTCCATCTTTCAGAGCAGGTTTCATAATCATGACTCTGACTGTCCAGAGCTGTGTGCTTGTTCCAATGCCCTGCTATCTCTCTATGTAAATACAGTGATAACAGTGTAGACTCGGAACAAATCACTGATAGCTGAATGTATTTCAGCAGAACATGAGCTGAGCTTTATAGTTCTACTAATACTATAGCTCTGCTGCTCACCATAACAGTCATTCACGTAGGTGTGCCACAGTCCAGGAAGGTAGGAAACTATTGCTCTGATAACTTGAGAATATACCTTTAAGTATATGTGGATAGAGGTTGTGTTCTAGCTCCTAGAGGGGGATACTGAGCTGTCTGGTTAATCCCCCTGCATTAGCTATTGGATGAAATGGCTACATAACTGCATAAAACGTGTCGTCAATTGGTAGCCATGGACAGGGGGAGTGTTTGTGGAATGTACTGACCTTCTTCTAATTTTTTCAAAGGAATATAAAAGCTTTATTAACTGATTTGCGCTAAGGGGGTTATATGGTGCCACTAAAGTTTGCATCAGACGTGAGCATTGCTGATGACATTACCACACATAGCTGCCGAAACGCATGCATGATCAGGTATACATATGTCCTATTCTAAGGAAGAGTACGATACCTGCCGATCATGCACGCATCTGGGCAGGTGTGTGGGGTCGTAATGTCACTGGCGCCAGATAGACTCTTTATGTTATAATATTGTAAGTATGTCTTAACATAACAGAAACTTACCATAAATTTGTCTTTATATTATTAGGTATTGTAAAAGAAAACCACAATGCTGTCAAGACCTAAACCGGGGGAGTCTGAAGAAGATCTATTAGAATTCCAGAAGCAGTTTCTTGCTGCCCGAGCATCTGCAGCGGCCACCGTTGTTAGGAAGGCGGATAAAAGAAAAGGGGTATCTGAAGAAGCAAGTGAGGGGGCTTCTGAAGGAGCAGGAAGAGATGTTGTGTCACTGCAGGGTAAGGACTGAAACTTGCTGCATGTATATATTCTTATAGGTCGGTGTGCGACAGATCTATAATAGAAATTTTCATCCCCTCTACAATACAATTGAAACTCCTGCTATTAAATGTAAAGGAGTGTTCTTGAGTTTAGAAGTTCTGCTCTATATGCAGGATACGGGATAACTCTCTATGGCTGGGGGTCTGACTACCATGACCATTATTGATCCCGACAACCAGAGCTTAAGAGCCCTGGCTGAATGGAGTTGAGGTCACCCATGCACACTACTGCTTCATTCTTTCTTAATGGTAGCATCGGAGATTGCTGAGTGCAGCATTTGGCTGATCTTCGGTGTTCTTATTAGAATGAATAGAGCGGCATTGCGCATGAGCAACCCCCGCTATTTTCAAGATATGTGGAGGCCACAATGGTCAGACCCCCAGTGACCGGAAAGTTATCCCCTATCCTTTGGATAGAAAATAACTTTCAAACTTGAGAACACCCATTCAACAACTTTTTTTTTCTCTTTTTAAAGATTTTTCTGATTTGCCTCCTATTTTGACCCCGGGGCCAACTAAGATATCAAAAGTTGCAGGAACAAGGGTTCATTTTGCTGAAGAAGATCTAGAAGACATATGTGAAAGACATGACGAACACATCACGGCCGTCATCTCAAAAATCATAGTGAGTTCGATTACTGCCTCCATATTGTAGATGACAGCTTGTGAGGAAGTCCATCAGGTTAGAAAGTCTATTTACAAAAATGGGCTCTTCAGGTTGTGAGGAGCGTCTGCCTCCCCCCATACCCATAAAGCGGTCTACCATTGAATGACCCCACAAGTCTAAAGGAGGCACAGAAATACATCTTGGAGAACTAACCACTAATACCATCAGCTTTAGCGTAGAAAAGAAAAATAAGTCCTGTAAGTTCTCATACAGCCCCTACAGAGCCCTGGTCTCACGTCATCCAGTCTATCTGGGATCACATGAAGGATTTACCTAAGCCAACATCCACAGAAGATATGTGGTTATTTCTCCAAGATGTTTGGAACAACCTCCCTGCTGAGTTCCTTCAAAAACTGTGCAAGTGACAAGTACCGAGAAGAATTGAAAGAACTGATATTTTGAAGGCAGAGGGTGGTCACACCAATTATTGATCCGATTTAGACTTCTCTACTGTTCATTCACTTTGCATTTTGTTCCTTGCTAAAAATAAACAATTCACACTTCTATTTTGGAAAACATTCTTATGTTGCAGCTTTTTTTCCACGCCTGCCTAAAAGTTTTGCACAGTACTGTATACTATGCGTAGATAATTTATCCTTGATTTCCCTGTTTTTAAGGAACGAGACACAAGTGCTTCCACCATCACAGCTCCCCTCCCCACTGGAGAAGCATTTCCTCGAGTCTTTCACAGATCGGAGATACCCAGTGTGGTAAGAGACTGCTGTTTTTTTCTACAATGTGTAATCTGTGCAACCTCTTGCTACTTAAAAGGGTTGTCTGGCTTTATGATATTGACAACCTCTTCTATTGATGTTAGATGGTTGGGAATATGACACCTGCACCCCCACCAATATATATTATACCATTCACTCAACATACGTTACTGATAACTTATCTAGGGAAATAAAAAAAAAAATAGTTAAAAAAATAATATATAAATGGCAACATATCCCACTGTATGCCTGTATTGTAGGAAAAGTTACTGACAATTGTCGGGTCAGTTTGTTAAAAGTCTTTGCTCCAATGCTAGTCATGATGTCTGCCGTCTGTTCCACTCTGCATGAAGGAGATTTTTATTTCAGTTCCATCTGACTTGTTGCAATGGCCAAAATGCCACAAAGCCATCACGTGTGACCCACTACTCTCCAGCTACTCTGACCTTTGCATTGATCTGCTCAGCCGAGGTGTTTTTTTTTTCTGCCTGCTTCAAAGGAGTGTAGGCTAGACTAAGCATAGGATAATGACTAGGAAAAAAAGCCAGCTCAGACCATTGTGAATCTCACCTTTTAAAACCATTGCTCTATAAAATCAATATAGAATAAAAAATCAATAGCACTCAAACGATGATGATGATCAAAGATCCAAACTGGCTTTTCTGTGACATTTAGTGATTGCTCTAGCCTTGAATATGGGCTCTGCTGATTGTTCCCATCAGCTGAGATTTATGTGCTGTCATGGTACATTTACCAGAGTTTTTTTTTGTAGTTTTTAAAACAATTAGAGCTTAAAAGATGGGAGAATATAAAGGAAATATTATATAAAAAAACACTAATAATAATACTAATGGCTGCAAATGTGCTAAAATAAAAAATTCCATAATCACCTGGTTAAACCCCCCCTGCCTCGCTTCGGTGATCCCACCTGTGTGTTGACAGGTGCTGCGGTGATGACATTCCACCCATGTGACCGCTGCAGGCAATCACTTGTCTCCATACAATGTGGCATCGTAATATACTTGTAAATACTTTTTCTGGTAATTTACAGTGTCCTCCAGATTATCATTCCATGTCAAGTGAACCAATGATTTTTACCTCCTATATTTTTAATTCTTTTGAGATTTTGTTATTTGGTAATAGTGTGTCAGAGAATGCAAAATGTGAAGAAAAAAAAATTCTAGATACCGTATTTTCCGGCGTATAAGACGACTTTTTAACCCCTCAAAATCTTCTTAAAAGTCGGGGGTCATCTTATACGCCGGGTACAGATAAATGTGCATATGGTGCATATGGTGGGTGGGGGGGAGTGGTCCCGATGACTAAGAGAGGGGGCGTCTCACAGTAAAGTGTGAGTGGAGTACCCCCATTACCTCATTGTGGCAGCGTGGGGGTCTCTGTGCTGGGAGCGGCAACTCCTCTTCGTGCCGTGGGTGCTCTGTGCTGTGGGGCGGCGGCGCATCTTCGTGCTGTGGGGCGGCGGCGGCGCATCTTCTTGCAGCGTCGGGGCTCCTCCGGCATCTCCTCCAGGCCCGGAGGCACCGGCATCTCCATTGCTGCGATGCGGTGGCCTCCGGGAAAATGGCGGCGCATGCTCAGATTCAGATCTCGTCCCGAGATCTCGGGAGACGAGATCTGAATCTGAGCAGCGGCCATTTTCCCGGAGGCCACCGCATCGCAGCAATGGAGCTGCCGGCGGGGCCTCCGGGCTTTGAGGAGATGCCGGAGGAGCCCCGACGCTGCAAGAAGATGCGCCGCCGCCCCACAGCACCCACGGCACGAAGAGGAGCTGCCGCTCACAGCACAGAAACTCTATGCTGCCGCAATGAGGAGCCGCCGCTCCCCAGCACAGAGACCCCCACGCTGCCACAATGAGCTAATAGGGGGATATACTCCACTCACACTTTACTGTGAGACGCCCCCTCTCTTCGTCATCGGGACCACTCCCCACGCCAAAAGGCACATATTCACCGGCCCTATAAGACGACATACAGCGTATAAGAAGACCCCCGACTTTTAAGAAGATTTTATATTTTAACTGGAAAAGTTGGGGGGTCGTCTTATACGCCCGGTCGTCTTATATGCCGGAAAATACGGTATTTTTTTTTAATTTTTTATTGATTTTCAAAGTTCGGAAAAAGTGCGAATTTCGGTGTTGCCTGCCTTTACATTTCTCCCCATAACTCAGGCTAGAAAAGAGAGAGAGAAACAAAATAAACACCATTCTACTCAGAACTGTACAGGCTTTCACCAGATATGTCACAAGAGTATCTTTAATAATATTTTACCTATGCAAATGCAAGCGCAAAACTTTAAAACGCATTTCCGAAAAAAACGTTTGATTTAAAAATTTCAAAAACTGCACATGTGCCTGTTATGCTCCTATCCACATCTGCACCAAAATACAAGCTGGGATCGTGATGGGATCATATTTTAAAAAATAAAACTATTACAGTGTCAGCTCAAAAATCTTGATTTCAGATCTGTTCAGCCTGTGGTCTAACAGTGTGGGGTCTATATTTGCCAAATAATCCATGATTGTTAGATGTTCCCATATTATTTTATTATGTTACCACATAGAAGCAGGAGAGGACAGAGGAGAAGCTTTGTTAGGGCTGAGGATGACCAGGGGTAGACGGTGACTGCAGAGCAGATGACAGGCCGGCAGCTCCAGCCTCCACAGACCGTATTCACACCAAATCTTAACACCGATGCAACTCCTCAAATGGAGGGAGAAAAATATTCTTAACATCCAGTTAATGTATTGTACAAACCAGGACTACGAAGAGGAGGAGAGTTTGTTATAACATCGGTTACAGGAAGCAGAACCCATCACAGGGACTCAGCAATACCAGACTGTAATCCCATGTAGTGGAAATAAAGACAGTGACGTCCATGACGTGGTAGAAGGCGGCACAAGATCGGCAATGGATGACACAACTGGCTATGTGACCTGTGAATATGATTAGCGCTGACGGCTACTGGACTCTCCAAAGATTGTGAAAATGAAGACGTAGAAAGGACTTTTCTGCACCTTCTGGTCCAGTGCCGTCCTTTGTGTATCCAAGAAAATCAGACATTGTAAAAGTGAACAAAAATCAGATATTAACTCAGGTGGAGCCGAGCACCATGACAGGCCGTCCACACTCTGACACAGAAGGAAACGGCCATTGCTAGTAAGCGCTTATGGGCAAGATGACATTTCACCCACTAGAAGGGACACATTGGTGATAGAAGGCCAGTGTAAAAACCTACTATTAATTGTTTGATTAGTTCATATTTTATAGAACGAGGATTTAACTGCTGGACTATTCTTCTTAACCACTTCAGAAATGACAGGTTTAGTGATATAGTAGAAAAAAAGATGTCCTTGTATAAATAGGTGGTAGAAATATTCGTTCTTTTAATCTTGTTTTTAACATATAATTAGGATCAGACTGTATTTAGAAAACCACACTTGAGGATGTGATCACCTTTTATCTTTTGGCTTGTTCAATGCATTCAGGTTGAAAATGCTGAGCAAGTTGTGTTATGATGATTAAGATGTATTTATTCTGGCACTTTGGTATTTGTTTTTTGTGTTTTCTTTATTGTTGCATATAAATGTTGAATGCAATAAGTTGTAATTTGAAAAGAAAAAGGGAAGAAACACGCACAAACATAAAATCAGATGATTCAAGGCTTAAAAAAAAAAATACAAATTTGATAGATCCCAAGTTGAATCCCTGTACAAATATAAACAAGGACACAAGTAACACACATGCATGTTTTCACAATTTTAAAACATAAGTTTTTTTCAGAATTGCGCATCAAAATGTTTAATTTGATTTCACCAAAACAAAATATAAAGAAACATAGTCTTGTGACATATCAAATGAAAGCCGGTACCGTTCTGAGAAAAATGATGCCTCTCCCACCTCTATATCTTAATTCTAGCCCGCGATATGATAAAAAATGTAAAGCCATACCAGGCCAAAATCCGCGCTTTTTTAAAACTTTAAAATTCTGTAAAAAATTAACTGATGAAGAAAAAAATTCTAAACTTTTAATTTGTAATTAACTAAAGTTGTACTTCATAAAAACCAAAAATAAAAAAAATCTAAAGACGTCAGGTAAAAAAAATATTCATATTTGGATCACTTGATATGGAATGACCCGGTGTTGGATATGGAGAATTATGGTTACTAGGTTCAGACCTTGCTGCGTAGTCCTGCATCTCCCTCATAAGCTGACGATCTAAAGCTGTTTTCCACTCTTTCTCAAATCGACTTCATCTCTTGCATGGAAAGGCATTTTCAGACATTAGTGACATTGCCTGGATATACATGATCCGGTGACATAGTTTCCTTGGAAACTATAAAACATGATGGATTTCTTTGTGTGCCGTTCATAGACAGCTCATTAGCTGAGGAAACATCGGAGGAGAGCTGGCGGCAGACACTTTTAATTTTACTGAATGACACATTGGTTATAAGATTCATTTTTACAAAAAGTCATTATCAAGAAAAAGATCTTGCTTTTAAGTTTTTTTCATACCACGTGCACCTACACGACTGTTTTTGTAGCAAAAGCAGAAATATCGCGCGTTGTATTAACATTTAGCCTGTAGCTTTAAAAGTGATCACCACTGATGTCAGGTTTTAGGCGCGTCGCTTCTTGTCTCTACAATGCTACTATTCAATCACACAAAGCTGTATTTAAAGGGACAACCCCGAACCAGCCAACCGTAAGATGCCTGCACAAGCTGGGTTTGCTAACTAGGGAGGTTGTCTCTTTTTGTGCTTGTTTTCTATCTGGTTTTCCTAAAGGGCGTCTTAAGAGCAGAGTACATGGGATTATGGGGTTCTCCAGATCAAGAAGTGCTGTAACTTTTTGCTCTGGCTAATGCTCCTGGTCTGGAGCAAGCTACAAAGAGTGCGCACAGTCCGGGCAAGCTGCTCCCAGCAGTCAATCAAGCAGGACGAGGGTAGGATGTTCGGGAGCCGTGTGGTCCTCCCAAAGATGATGGGATAAACCCTTTAAATAGCTCTATATACTGTATAAGTCTTTACCATACAGGTGAATCCAGTGATCATCGGTGATGTCTCTATTTGTAGTAATTCGTTTTCTTTTTTCTCCTTCATCTGGCGCAGATCTCTGACTTCCTTATGACCACGACTCGTCTCTGCAAAATATAGCACACTTTTGATCTTTTTAATAATGACCCTCATTTATGGGTGTCGGACATATGATCCTACATTGGAAAACTGAGATATAAAACCTGTACATATATCGAGTGCTCTAAACCTACAGCTGTCCATGCTTTTTGTCAGATTGTGGTACCTTTGGGACCCTATATGCGACCAGTCTGCACCTTTTATAGTCCGTAGGTTAATAAGAAGTAGAGGCTGGAAGCAAGGGAGTACTACATGGCTGCAATATCTGAAGACCCACAGGGATTCTTGTAGTCTGTTACCATGATGTCACATTGTTCTGTATAGGTGCTGAATACCAAAAGCACTAGGAGGTTTTTTCTTCTTCGCCTCATTGGGGAAGACAGGACCTTGGGTGTTATGCTGCTGCCACTAGGAGGCTGACAGTAAGTGAATACAAAAAAGGGTTAGCTCCTCCTCTGCAGTATACACGCACACGCTGGCTCCAGCCAAACCAGTTCATGCTTATTGTCTGTAGGAGGCACATGGGTCTGGTCTTCAGACAAATTTTTATTTTTACTTTTTTATTCTTATTCCTTTTAATGGATTACAGGGGCGACGGATCCCTTCAGGGTTCCGATCTCCCCAAACCAACAACAGGCAGGAATGTGGAGTGTCGCCTCCACATTTTCCCTCCTGCATTGTTGAAAGGTATGCCTGAGCTCTCTTTAGGGGCGACGGATCCCTTCAGGGCACCGATCTCCCAAATTCAACAACAGACGGGAACATGGAGTGTCGCCTCCATGTACCCCCTTCTGCAGCCAGGCTTATGACAGCCACACCAACAGCCTTGCTCCATCCTAGGGGAGTTAACCCCTAGGATGTCCAGAGGCACTTATGGCATCCGTGCGGCCCCCACTGCAACACCACTGACAAAACAGCGGTGATGGAAGAAGGTGGATGGTCCCTCTCCACCTCGTGGACAACTGGATGGTGGATGGACTGTTCCCTGCAATGTCCATGCTGCAGTAGCTGACCTGCAGGCAGAGCAGTCTGAACTCTGCGCTTCACTGTGGGTAAGTGACCGGGTCAGGTTCGGCCGGAGGGTTCCTGTAGCGTGCTGTAAGCGGTCCTCGTCTGTCGATTACCTTCCTGATGGTTTATTGGTTTTCCTCTCCTCCGGGTGCGTTCCGCCCAGCGCCGAAAATTTAGCCCCGCAGCTTCGAGTCATGCTAGGCTGCAACCCAGAAGCCACACCCACCTGCTTGCATCACACCGGCGGCTTTGCCCACGCACTTGCTGCTTCTCGTTCACGGCGAGTCCGCCTTCTGGTGTTCCCGGCGGCCATTCTTTCTTACTGGCCACCTTTTCTACGCCTGTAGGGGACTCCAGACGTGACTGCTCGCGGTGCTTTCTCCCTGAACTACTCTCGGTTGCCGCCTTTTTTACTCGAGTGGAATGTTCAGGAGCACAGAGCATCGGGAGGACCGGCCTCAAATTGCCACAGGACCTGGGTAAGATTCCAGCTGCATTTCACCCATTGGCCCTTCTCTGCAGTAATTTCTTGGGTTATTAGTCATAATAGTCATAATAGTTATTAAGGTTGAAGGAAGACTTTAAGTCCATCTAGTTCAACCCATAGCCTAACCTAACATGCCCTAACATGTTGATCGAAAGGAAGGCAAAAAAAACCCATGTGGCAAAGAGTAAGCTCCACATTGGGGAAAAAAATTCCTTCCCGACTCCACATGCGGCAATCAGACTAGTTCCATGGATCAACGCCCTATCAAGGAATCTAGTGTATATACCCTGTAACATTATACTTTTCAAGAAAG
The DNA here is from genome assembly GCF_051348905.1 of Ranitomeya variabilis. Taxonomy (NCBI): domain Eukaryota; kingdom Metazoa; phylum Chordata; class Amphibia; order Anura; family Dendrobatidae; genus Ranitomeya; species Ranitomeya variabilis. The sequence continues at coordinate 672,212,517 of NC_135232.1, forward strand.
GCATCCAGTCCCCTCTTAAATTTAAGTAATGAATCACTCATTACAACATCATACGGCAGAGAGTTCCATAGTCTCTCTGCTCTTACAGTAAAGAATCCGCGTCTGTTATTATGCTTAAACCTTCTTTCCTCCAGACGTAGAGGATGCCCCCTTGTCCCTGTCTCAGGTCTATGATTAAAAAGATCATCAGAAAGGTCTTTGTACTGTCCCCTCATATATTTATACATTAAAATAAGATCACCCCTTAGTCTTCGTTTTTCCAAACTAAACAGCCCCAAGTGTAATAACCTATCTTGGTATTGCAGACTCCCCAGTCCTCTAATAACCTTGGTCGCTCTTCTCTGCACCCGCTCTAGTTCAGCTATGTCTTTCTTATACACCGGAGACCAGAACTGTGCACAGTATTCTAAGTGTGGTCGAACTAGTGACTTGTATAGAGGTAAAATTATGTTCTCCTCGTGAGCATCTATGCCTCTTTTAATACATCCCATTATTTTATTTGCCTTTGTAGCAGCTGCCTGACATTGGCCACTGAATATGAGTTTGTCATCCACCCATACACCCAGGTCTTTTTCAATGACGGTTTTGCCCAGAGTTTTAGAATTAAGCACAGTTATACATCTTATTACTTCTACCCAAGTGCATGACTTTACATTTATCCCCATTAAAGCTCATTTGCCATTTATCAGCCCAAGCTTCTAGTTTACATAAATCATCCTGTAATATAAAAGTGTCCTCCCCTGTATTGATTACCCTGCAGAGTTTAGTGTCATCTGCAAATATTGAAATTCTACCCTGAATGCCCCCTACAAGGTCATTAATAAATATGTTAAAAAGAAGAGGGCCCATTACTGACCCCTGTGGTACCCCACTGCTAACCGCGACCCAGTCCGAGTGTGCTCCATTAATAACCACCCTTTGTTTCCTATCCCTGAGCCAGCTCTCAACCCAGTTACACATATTTTCCCCTATCCCCATTCTCATTTTATGTATCAACCTTTTGTGTGGCACCGTATCAAAAGCTTTTGAAAAGTCCATGTACACTACATCTACTGGGTTCCCTTGGTCCAGTCCGGAACTTACCTCTTCATAGAAGCTGATCAAATTAGTCTGACATGAACGGTCCCTAGTAAACCCGTGTTGATACTGGGTCATGAGGTTATTCCTCTTCAGATACTCCAGTATAGCATCCCTTAGAATGCCCTCCAGGATTTTACCCACAATAGAGGTTAAGCTTACTGGCCTATATTAGCCACGATCCTCCCTATTAAGGCATATTTTCAGGTTGACATACTGAGGTACACCATGTCACTCTAAGACATCCAAGAAGGCTAACAAATTGCAGTGTTTTTCACTTCATGTACTACCTGCCAGACTTTGTTGCCACGGGGACAGAGTACGCCATTCTGCAAGGCCTGTGATCCCAAATGCACTCAGGGGCCCTCCACCGCTACCGAACTCAGAGTACCTAGTCCCCCTGTGTGGGCTTCGTCACTGCCGCAGTCCATGGCCTCATTGGCTAAAGTGATTGAATTCCTCAAAGATCCCTCCATGGGTCGGGGCATTCGTCTGCCTGTCTTAGAACGTTCCTCTAGTACACGGGAACAGTCAGCCAGCAGGGGCCGCTCTCAGTCACATATTACACAGGCATCTAGAAAAAGGACCCATAGCATGTCTCCTGGGCCCTCTCATGCCTCGGTATCCGTGAGCTCCGTTTCTTGCTCCCCCTCCCCAGGGGTTCACAGCGACCAGAACTCTGAGAACGAATCTGACGGGTGTCTCTACCTGGACTCACCGGAGTATGAGATGACAGTGGATACTCTCATTGAGGCTGTCAACCAAACTTTAAAAGTTGATGAGGACCCGACCTCTGTTCCGGACCACGCTGTGTCCTTCAATAGGACCAAACATCCTCACAGGGTGTTTGCCAACCATACCAAGTTTCAGGACATAGTTCAGCGACATAGGGAGCGGCCGGACAAATGCTTCACACGACAGAAGCCTCTTGACCCTTTTTCATCGGATCTGCGGAAGGAATGGGCTGAATCCCCTCCAGTTGATCCACATGTATCTCGCCTGGCCTCCAAAACCCTCCTATCCTTTTCAGATGGATCCTCAATTAAAAATCCCATGGACCGTCAGATAGAATCTTGCTCACTCAGTTTTTGAAGCCTCAGGCTCTGCACTCTCCCCTTCTTCTGCCGCGGCATGGGTTGCTAAAGCAGTGGTCTCCTGGGCGGATACCCTGTCCAAAATCATTCAAGACAGTAACCTTCCCCCGGAGGCATCGGATCTGGCCAATCAGATCTCCCTGGCCGGGGACTATTTTTGCTCGCTTCCCTGGATGCGGCTGTATTAATCACCTTCTTCTCCACGGTATTCACGGTGGAAAATGAATTGGTAGGTGAAATGCCGAGAGACAAAGAAAACCCTATATTAAGGGTCACCAATCTAACCCAAGAAGAGGTGTGAAACCGGCTAAATAAGATTAAAATAGATACATCTCCAGGTCCGAATGGCATACACCCACGAGTACTAAGAGAACTAAGTAATGTAATAGACAAACCATTATTTCTTATATTTAGGGACTCTATAGCGACGGGGTCTGTTCCACAGGACTGGCGCATAAAATGTGGTACCGATATTCAAAAAGGGCTCTAAAAGTGAACCTGGAAATTATAGGCCAATAAGTCTAACCTCTATTGTTGGTAAAATATTTGAAGGGTTTCTGAGGGACGTTATTCTAGATTATCTCAATGAGAATAACTGTTTAACTCCATATCCGCATGGGTTTATGAGGAATCGCTCCTGCCAAACCAATCTAATCAGCTTTTATCAAGAGATAAGCTATAGACTGGAGCAAGGTGAGTCATTAGACGTGGTATATCTTGATTTTTCCAAAGCGTTTTATACCGTGCCACACAAGAGGTTGGTACACAAAATGAGAATGCTGGGTCTGGGGGAAAATTTGTGTAAATGGGTAAGTAACTGGCTTAGGGATAGAAAGCAGAGGGTGGTTATAAATGGTATATTCTCTAACTGGGTCGCTGTGACCAGTCGGGTACCGCAGAGGTCGGTGTTGGGACCTATTCTCTTCAACATATTTATTAACAATCTGGTAGAAGGTTTACACGTAAAATATTAATATTTGCAGATGATACAAAGCGATGTAAAGCAGTCAATACAAAGGAAGATAGTATTCTGCTACAGATGGATCTGGATAAGTTGGAAACTTGGGCCGAAAGGTGGCAGATGAGGTTTAACAATGATAAATGTAAGGTTATACACATGGGAAGGAGGAATCAATATCACCATTACACACTGAACGGGAAACCACTGGGTAAATCTGACATGGAGAAGGACTTGAGGATCCTAGTTAATGGTAAACTTACCTGGATGTTGTGAACTCTGTTTTTGGGCTCCCTCTTGTGGTCACAACTGGTACTGTGTGAGTGCTGTCTTTGGGCTCCCTCTGGTGGCTCTTTGTGTCATTCTGCAGGTCTGAGGCTTGATCAGCTGTCTCGTTATCTGTTAGCTGGTTTCCTATTTAGTTCACCTGGACTCTCAGTTGTTGCCTGCTGTCAATGTCTTCAGTGCTATTTTGGAGCTCTCCTGCAGTCCTTCGTTATCAGTCTCTTCAAGAGAAGCTAAGTTTTGCTTGGTTAATTTTTTGACCATCAGTGGTCATATGTTTCTTGGTTTATTTTTGTTTCTTGTCCAGCTTGCTAATATGTGATTTCCTTGCTTGCTGGTAGCTCTAGGGGGCTGAGTTTCTCCCCTCACACCGTTAGTTGGTGTGGGGGTTCTTGTATTCTCAGCGTGGATATTTTGCATAGGGTTTTTTACTGACCGCACAGTTCCCTATCTGTCTTCTGCTATCTAGTATTAGCGGGCCTCATTTGCTGTATCTGTTTTCATTTCTACGGTTGTGTTTTCCCCTTACCTCACCGTTATTATGTTATTATTTGTTGGGGGCTTCCTATATCTTTGGGGTGATTTCTCTTGAGGCAAGTGAGGTCTTACTTTCCCTCCATGAGTAGATAGTTTCTCAGGCTGCGTCGAGACGTCCAGGATTTTAGGCACGTTCACCGGCTACCTTTAGTGTGTTGGTTAGGATCAGGTTTGCGGTCAGTCCAGTTACCACCTCCCTAGAGCTCGTGTCTATGTTCATAAACTTAGCTAGTCCGTTTTGTGATCCTCAGCCACTAGGATCATAACAGTACAGCAGGCCATAAAAGTGTTTAATGCATCGCAGAAGTGGGATAAGAGAAGCCCTGAGTACAATTTTTTTTTTTCCTCTCTATCTTTGCTGCAGTCTGTCCAGCTTCTCTCATCCCCTTAATCTCTGGGTGGTTTTGTGTTCAGCTGCTGACATGGATATTCAGAGTCTGGCTTCTAGTGTGGATCATCTTGCTGCAAGGGTGCAAAGCATTCAGGATTTTGTTGTTCATAGCCCTATGTCAGAGCCTAAAATACCTATTCCTGAGTTGTTTTCTGGAGATACATCTAGGTTTCTGAATTTTAAGAATAATTGTAAATTATTTCTATCTTTGAGACCTCGTTCCTCTGGTGATTCAGCTCAGCAAGTTAAAATTGTTATCTCCTTGTTACGTGGCGACCCTCAAGATTGGGCTTTCTCTCTGGTGCCAGGAGATCCTGCATTGCTGAATGTGGATGCGTTTTTTCTGGCGCTTGGACTGCTTTATGAGGAACCTAATCTTGAGAACCAGGCAGAAAAGGCCTTGCTGGCTCTTTCTCAGGGCCAGGATGAAACTGAGGTGTATTGTCAAAAATTTCGGAAATGGTCGGTGCTTACTCCATGGAATGAGTGTGCCCTGGCTGCAAATTTCAGAGAAGGTCTTTCTGAAGCCATTAAGAATGTTATGGTGGGGTTCCCCACGCCTGCAAGTCTGAATGACTCAATGGCTTTGGCCATTCAGATTGATCGGCGTTTGCGGGAGCGCAAATCTGCGCACCATCTGGCGGTGTTTTCTGAACAGAGACCTGAGTCTATGCAATGTGACCGAGTTCTGACCAGAATTGAGCGGCAAAATCATAGACGTCAAAATGGGTTGTGCTTTTACTGTGGTGATTCAACTCATGTTATCTCAGCATGCTCTAAGTGCGTTAAAAAATCGCTAAACCTGTCACCATTGGTACTATACAGCCTAAATTCATTTTGTCTGTTACTTTAATTTGTTCTTTGTCATCCTACTCGGTTATGGCTTTTGTGGATTCAGGTGCTGCCCTGAATCTGATGGATTTGTCGTTTGCCAGGCGCTGTGGTTTTGTCCTGGAGCCTTTGGAATTCCCTATTCCACTGAGGGGAATTGATGCTACACCATTGGCTGAGAATAAGCCTCAATATTGGACTCAAGTGACCATGTGCATGACTCCTGTGCATCAGGAGGTGATTCGCTTTCTTGTGCTGCATAATTTGCATGATGTTGTCGTGTTGGGTCTGCCATGGCTGCAGGCCCATAATCCAGTTCTGGATTGGAAAGCTATGTCTGTGTCAAGTTGGGGTTGCCAGGGGATTCATGGCGATGCTCCTTTGGTATCAATTGCTTCTTCCACTCCTTCTGAGGTCCCTGAGTTTTTGTCGGACTACCAGGATGTATTTGATGAGCCCAGATCCGGTGCCCTGCCTCCTCACAGGGATTGTGATTGTGCTATAAATTTGATTCCTGGTAGTAAGTTCCCTAAGGGACGACTTTTTAATTTGTCTGTACCAGAACATGCCGCAATGCGGAGCTATATAAAGGAGTCTTTAGAGAAGGGACATATTTGCCCGTCCTCCTCCCCTCTTGGTGCAGGATTCTTTTTTGTGGCCAAGAAGGATGGTTCTCTGAGACCTTGTATAAATTATCGTCTTCTAAATAAAATCACGGTCAAATTTCAGTATCCTTTGCCATTGTTGTCTGATCTGTTTGCTCGGATTAAGGGGTCCAGTTGGTTCACCAAGATAGATCTTCGTGGTGCGTATAACCTTGTGCGCATTAAGCAGGGGGATGAATGGAAAACAGCATTTACATAGTTACATAGTTATTAAGGTTGAAGGAAGACTGTAAGTCCATCTAGTTCAACCCACAGCCTAACCTAACATGCCCTAACATGTTGATCCAGAGGAAGGCAAAAAAACCCCATGTGGCAAAGAGTAACTCCACCATGGGGAAAAAAATTCCTTCCCGACTCCACATACGGCAATCAGACTAGTTCCCTGGATCAACGCCTTATCAAGGAATCTAGTGTATATACCCTGTAACATTATACTTTTCCAGAAAGGCATCCAGTCCCCTCTTAAATTTAATTAATGAATCACTCATTACAACATCATACGGCAGAGAGTTCCATAGTCTCACTGCTCTTACAGTAAAGAATCCGCGTCTGTTATTATGCTTAAACCTTCTTTCCTCCAGACGTGGAGGATGCCCCCTTGTCCCTGTCTCAGGTCTATGATTAAAAAGATCATCAGAAAGGTCTTTGTACTGTCCCCTCATATATTTATACATTAAAATAAGATCACCCCTTAGTCTTCGTTTTTCCAAACTAAATAGCCCCAAGTGTAATAACCTATCTTGGTATTGCAGACCCCCCAGTCCTCTAATAACCTTGGTCGCTCTTCTCTGCACCCGCTCCAGTTCAGCTGTGTCTTTCTTATACACCGGAGACCAGAACTGTGCACAGTATTCTAAGTGTGGTCGAACTAGTGACTTGTATAGAGGTAAAATTATGTTCTCCTCATGAGCATCTATGCCTCTTTTAATACATCCCATTATTTTATTTGCCTTTGTAGCAGCTGCCTGACATTGGCCACTGAATATGAGTTTGTCATCCACCCATATACCCAGGTCTTTTTCATTGACGGTTTTGCCCAGAGTTTTAGAATTAAGCACATAGTTATACATCTTATTACTTCTACCCAAGTGCATGACCTTACATTTATCCCCATTAAAGCTCATTTGCCATTTATCAGCCCAAGCTTCTAGTTTACATAAATCATCCTGTAATATAAAATTGTCCTCCCCTGTATTGATTACCCTGCAGAGTTTAGTGTCATCTGCAAATATTGAAATTCTACTCTGAATGCCCCCTACAAGGTCATTAATAAATATGTTAAAAAGAAGAGGGCCCAATACTGACCCCTGTGGTACCCCACTGCTAACCGCAACCCAGTCCGAGTGTGCTCCATTAATAACCACCCTTTGTTTCCTATCCCTGAGCCAGCTCTCAACCCACTTACACATATTTTCCCCTATCCCCATTACTCTCATTTTATGTAACAACCTTTTGTGTGGCACCGTATCAAAAGCTTTGGAAAAGTCCATATACACTACGTCCACTGGGTTCCCTTGGTCCAGTCCGGAACTTACCTTTTCATAGAAGCTGATCAAATTAGTCTGACATAAACGGTCCCTAGTAAACCCGTGCTGATACTGGGTCATAAGGTTATTCCTCTTCAGATACTCCAGTATAGTATCCCTTAGAATGCCCTCCAGGATTTTACCCACAGTAGAGGTTAAGCTTACTGGCCTATAATTACCGAGTTCAGTTTTTGCCCCTTTTTTGAATATTGGCACCACATTTGCTATACGCCAGTCCTGTGGTACAGACCCTGTTATTATGGACTCTTTAAAGATTAAAAATAATGGTCTATAAATGACTGTACTTAGTTCCTGCAGTACTCGGGGGTGTATCCCATCCGGGCCCGGAGATTTGTCAATTTTAGTTATTTTTAGACGCCGCTGTACTTCCTGCTGGGTTAAGCAGGTGACATTTAATGGGGAATTTTTATCACTAGTAATTTTGTCTGCCATGGGATTTTCTTTTGTAAATACTGATGAAAAAAAGTCATTTAGCATATTGGCTTTTTCCTCATCCTCATCCACCATTTCCCCCAGATTATTTTTAAGGGGGCCAACACTGTCATTTTTTAGTTTCTTACTATTTATATAGTTAAAGAATATTTTGGGATTATTTTTACTCTCTCTGGCAATGAGTCTCTCTGTCTCAATCTTTGCTGCCTTGATTTGCTTTTTACAGAATTTATTTAATTTTCTGTATTTATTTAATGCCTCCTCACTACCTACTTCCTTTAATTCTCTAAATGCTTTCTTTTTGTCCCTTATTGCGCCCCTTACAGCTCTATTTAGCCATATTGGTTTCCTCCTATTTCTAGTATGTTTATTCCCATACGGTATATACTGTGCACAGGTCCTATCCAGGATGCTAATAAACGTCTCCCATTTTCTTTGTGTATTTTTGTGTCTCAGGATATCGTCCCAGTTAATTGCACCAAGATCCTCTCTCATCCGTTGGAAATTTGCCCTCCTGAAGTTTAGTGTCCTTGTCACCCCCCTACTACCCATCTTATTAAAGGTTACATGAAAACTTATTATTTTGTGATCACTATTCCCCAAGTGACCCCCAACCCTTATATTTGATATGCGGTCTGGCCTGTTGGTTAATATTAGGTCTAGCAGTGCCCCCCTCCTTGTTGGGTCCTGAACCAGTTGTGAAAGGTAATTGTCTCTCATAGTTGTCAAAAACCGATTACCTTTGCTGGAACTGCAGGTTTCTGTTCCCCAATCTATTTCAGGGTAGTTGAAGTCCCCCATAATAATGACTTCTCCTTGAGTCGCAGCTTCATCAATTTGCTTTACGAGGATATTCTCCATTGCTTCCATTATTTTTGGAGATTTATAACAAACCCCTATCAGTAATTTATTATTTTTTCCCCCTCCCCTTATCTCCACCCACAGGGACTCTACATTTTCATTAAATTCACCTATATTATCACGCAGGATGGGTTTTAATACGCCCGAAGGTCATTTTGAGTACTTGGTGATGCCTTTTGGACTCTCTAATGCTCCTTCCGTGTTCCAGTCCTTCATGCATGACATCTTCCGAGAATATCTGGATAAATTTATGATTGTGTATCTGGATGACATTTTGGTCTTTTCTGAGGACTGGGAGTCCCATGTGAAGCAGGTCAGGATGGTATTTCGAGTCCTGCGTGCTAAAGCCTTATTTGTGAAGGGCTCAAAATGTCTCTTCGGAGTACAGAAGGTTTCCTTTTTGGGTTTTATTTTTTCTCCTTCTACTATTGAGATGGACCCAGTCAAGGTTCAGGCTATTCATGACTGGACTCAGCCTACATCTGTTAAGAGTCTTCAGAAGTTCTTGGGTTTTGCTAATTTTTACCGTTGCTTCATTGCTAATTTTTCTGGCGTGGTTAAACCCTTGATGGATTTGACCAAGAAGGGTTCTGATGTGACTAATTGGTCTCCTGCGGCCGTGGAAGCCTTTCGGGAGCTGAAGCGCCGGTTTTCTTCGGCTCCAGTTTTGTGTCAGCCTGATGTCTCTCTTCCTTTTCAGGTCGAGGTTGATGCTTCTGAGATTGGAGCAGGGGCTGTTTTGTCGCAGAGAAGCTCTGATTGCTCTGTGATGAAGCCTTGTGCTTTCTTTTCAAGAAAGTTTTCGCCTGCCGAGCGGAATTATGATGTTGGTAATCGGGAGTTGTTGGCTATGAAGTGGGCATTTGAGGAGTGGCGACATTGGCTCGAGGGAGCTAAGCATCGTGTAGTGGTCTTAACTGATCACAAAAATCTGATTTATCTCGAGTCTGCCAAGCGGCTGAATCCTAGACAGGCTCGTTGGTCGTTGTTTTTCTCCCGTTTCGATTTTGTGGTCTCAAACCTGCCTGGTTCGAAGAACGTGAAGGCTGATGCTCTTTCTAGGAGTTTTGTGCCTGACTCTCGGGGAGTTTCAGAGCCGGCTGGTATCCTCAGAGAGGGAGTGATTTTGTCTGCCTTTTCCCCAGATTTGCGACGAGTGCTGCAGAAATTTCAGGCGGATAGACCTGACCGTTGCCCACCAGAGAGACTGTTTGTCCCAGATAGATGGACCAGCAGAGTTATTTCCGAGGTTCATTCTACGGTGTTGGCAGGCCATCCTGGGATTTTTGGTACCAGAGATTTGGTGGCTAGGTCCTTCTGGTGGCCTTCCTTGTCGCGGGATGTGCGTTCCTTTGTGCTGTCCTGTGGGATTTGTGCTCGGGCTAAGCCTTGCTGTTCTCGTGCCAGCGGTTTGCTTTTGCCTTTGCCTGTCCCGAAGAGGCCTTGGACGCACATTTCCATGGATTTTATTTCGGATCTTCCAGTCTCTCAGAGAATGTCTGTCATCTGGGTGGTGTGTGATCGTTTTTCCAAAATGGTCCATTTGGTGTCCTTGCCTAAGTTGCCTTCCTCCTCCGATTTGGTTCCTCTATTTTTTCAGAATGTGGTTCGCTTGCACGGCATCCCTGAAAATATTGTGTCTGACAGAGGATCCCAGTTTGTGTCCAGATTTTGGCGGATCTTTTGTGCTTAGATGGGCATTGATTTGTCTTTTTCGTCGGCCTTCCATCCTCAGACGAATGGCCAAACCGAGCGAACTAATCAGACCTTGGAAACTTATTTAAGATGTTTTGTTTCTGCTGATCAGGATGATTGGGTGACTTTTTTGCCATTGGCCGAGTTTGCCCTTAATAATCGGGCTAGTTCTGCTACTTTGGTTTCGCCTTTTTTCTGCAATTCTGGTTTTCATCCTCGTTTTTCCTCGGGTCAGGTTGAGCCTTCTGACTGTCCTGGGGTGGATTCTGTGGTGGATAGGTTCCATAGGTCTTTGTTGCGTAGGTATGTGGTGCCTGTGGTTCCTTCTGTTGAACCCCCTGCCCCGGTGCTGGTTGAGGGCGAATTGGAGTACGTGGTGGAGAAGATCTTGGATTCTCGTATTTCTAGATGGAGGATTCAGTATTTGGTTAAGTGGAAGGGCTATGGTCAGGAGGATAATTCCTGGGTTGTCGCCCCTGATGTTCATGCGGCCGATTTGGTTCATGCCTTCCATGTGGCTCATCCTGATCGCCCTGGGGGTTTTGATGAAGGTTCGGTGACCCCTCCTCAAGGGGGGGGTACTGTTGTGAACTCTATTTTTGGGCTACCTCTTGTGGTCACAACTGGTACTGTGTGAGTGCTGTCTTTGGGCTCCCTCTGGTGGCTCTTTGTGTCATTCTGCAGGTCTGAGGCTTGATCAGCTGTCTCGTTATCTGTTAGCTGGTTTCCTATTTAGTTCACCTGGACTCTCAGTTGTTGCCTGCTGTCAATGTCTTCAGTGCTATTTTGGAGCTCTCCTGCAGTCCTTCGTTCTCAGTCTCTTCAAGAGAAGCTAAGTTTTGCTTGGTTCATTTTTTGACCATCAGTGGTCATATGTTTCTTGGTTTATTTTTGTTTCTTGTCCAGCTTGCTAATATGTGATTTCCTTGCTTGCTGGTAGCTCTAGGGGGCTGAGTTTCTCCCCTCACACCGTTAGTTGGTGTGGGGGTTCTTGTATTCTCAGCGTGGATATTTTGCATAGGGTTTTTTACTGACCGCACAGTTCCCTATCTGTCTTCTGCTATCTAGTATTAGCGGGCCTCATTTGCTGTATCTGTTTTCATTTCTACGTTTGTGTTTTCCCCTTACCTCACCGTTATTATTTGTTGGGGGCTTCCTATATCTTTGGGGTGATTTCTCTTGAGGCAAGTGAGGTCTTACTTTCCCTCCAGGAGTAGATAGTTTCTCAGGCTGCGTCGAGACGTCCAGGATTTTAGGCACGTTCACCGGCTACCTTTAGTGTGTTGGTTAGGATCAGGTTTGCGGTCAGTCCAGTTACCACCTCCCTAGAGCTCGTGTCTATGTTCATAAACTTAGCTAGTCCGTTTTGTGATCCTCAGCCACTAGGATCATAACACCTGGAGCAGCCAGTGCCAGGCAGCTGTTGCCAAGGCAAACAGGATCATGGGGTGCATTAAAAGAGGTCTGGATACACATGATGAGAGCATTATACTGCCTCTGTACAAATCCCTGGTTAGACCGCAAATGGAGTACTGTGTACAGTTTTGGGCACCGGTGCTCAGGAAGGATACAATGGAACTAAAACGAGTACAAAGGAGGGCAACAAAATTAATAAAGGGGATGGGGTAACTACAATTCCCAGAAAGATTAGCAAAATTAGGATTATTTAGTCTAGAAAAAAGACAACTGAAGTATATAAGGGGACAATACAAATATCTCTCCGAGGATCTGTTTATACCAAGGATGGTGACAGTCACAAGGGGGCATTCTCTGCTTGTGGAGGAGAGAAGGTTTTTCCACCAACATAGAAGAGGATTCTTTACTGTTAGGGCAGTGAGAATCTGGAATTCCTTGCCTGAGGAGGTAATGATGGCGAACTCAGTCGAGGGGTTCAAGAGAGGCCTGGATGTCTTCCTGGAGCGTAACAATATTGTATCTTACAGTGATTAGGATCTTTAGAAGGACGTAGATCTGGGGATTTATTCTGACAGAATATAGGCTGAACTTGTTGGACAAATGTCTTTTTCTGGCCTTGCTAACTATGTTAACTATGTATGTTAACTGCGCTGCACTGGCAGTATCAAACGCCATCACTTTTAGAAGGGCACTGTGGCTCAGGGAATGGCGAGCGGACTCTGCATCCATAAAGTCCCTAACCTCTCTGCCTTACCTGAGTGGTCGTTTATTTGGAGATTAGCTAGATCAGCTTATCTCTGATTCTACAGGAGGAAAAAGTAAATTCCTTACGCAGCAAATGACCAGGCGACCCTTTCGCCGTCAGCAACAGATTCGTTTCCGGTCCTTTCACAGCAATCCTGGTTGGTCCTCTATGACTGCCTCTTCCGGATCGGGGTGCTCTCCACATAGGGACAGGGGTCCCCAGGTTTTGTATGAGCCAAACCAGTCGTGGAAAAGCCGACCCAAAGAGTCCAGATCTAAGGGATCCAGGTCCCATAGATTCTTGTCTCAATAACTCGTGCCATTATCCGGTCGATACCTTCAGAGTAGGCGTTCACGACAAATGGGTCAGGGACCTAATGTCCTCCGGATACAAAATAGAATTTTCTTCTCGCCCTCTGGCACGGTTCTTCCCCTCTCGTCCCCCCAAAACACAACTGTGGGCACGGTCCTTTTACCGAGCCATCGATTCGCTACGCCAAGACGGGGTCATTATTCCGGTCCCAGAAAACGAGAGGTTCTACTCAAACCTATTCGTGGTTCCGAAAATGAACTGAGCGGTGTGGCACATCCTGGACGTGAAACTTCTAAACAAGTTTGTCAAGGTCTGGCACTTCAGGATAGAATCCGTCCGTTCTGTCATCACCTCGATGGAGAAGAGGGAGTTCCTAGCACCAATCGACATCCCGGATGCTTTCCTTCATATCCCGATCTTTCCCCCTCTCCAGAAGTTCCTGCGCTTCGCTGTTCGTGAGAAGCATTTCCAGTTCATAGCCTTGCCCTTTGGCCTCGCTACCGCTCCCAGAGTGTTGGCGAAGGTCATTACGGCCGTCATGTCCATTCTGCACTCTCGGGGCATGGTCGTTTTGACATACTTAGACGACCTCATCAAGGTCCCGTCTTTCCAAGCCTGCGCAGAGTGCGTACGTATCACTTTGGATACACTTTCTCGCCTGGGCTGGCTGATAAATTTAAACAAGTCTTCCCCCATTCTAGCTCGGCAGATATCCTTTTTAGGGATGATCCTGGACACCTCCCAAGGATTGGTGATTCTCCCTCGAGACAAGATCTTAGCCCTTCAACGGGGAGCCTGGGCACTTTGTCACCCATCCCCTCATTCCATCCGATTCGGCATGGGGGTTCTGGGCAAAATGGTGGCAGCGATGGAAGCTGGTCCCTTTGCCCGGTTATACCTCCGTCGTCTACAGCATGCGCTTCTGGTGGCCTGGGACGCTGGTCACCTCAGGAGTCGCGCCTTCCGATCAACGTCCTGGAGATTCGGGCGATCCAGTTATCCCTGCGGCGGTTCCATCATCTTCTGGTGGGTCTTCCTATCCGAATACAATCAGAAAATGCCACAGCTGTGGCATATATAAACCAGCAATGGGGCACCCGCAGCAGGGTAGCAATGCGCGAGGTGGTACACATTCTCTGCTGGGTCGAGAGGAACCACTTGGTCATTTCAGCAGTTCACATCCTGGGTGTGGAAAACTGGGCATTAGGCTTCCTCAGCCGTCAGGGAGAGTGGGTGGAGCGCCCCGTCAGGGCAGCGGGGTACTCTGTACCGGGTCCTTCGGTTCACAGGGGGATGTCACGGTGGCTGACCCGGCCCGTGGCCCTGGGATGTCCGTGTAAAAGGACAAAAGGTCTTTAAGGGGAATGTTCGTGACGCCACCTGTGGTATTCGATCAGGGTGACCGACGCTGCTTTAAAGGGGTCTGCTGGGGTGATGTTATGGCAGCTAGATGGTATACCTTCCCACCGGTGAAGTATGTCCCCAGGGTTTCCCAGTGTGTAGATGGTGGATGGTGCGATTCACAGAGAAGAACGAGGACACAAAGTTGCAGTCTCTTTACCATTACTGAAGACTTCAGCATCCACAGTCCAGGGCACCAGATCACAGGGCAGGCAGAGTCCGGCCGGTTTGGAGGCAAGTCCAGAGTTCCCTTGTCCAGGTGGAAATCAGTAGCCTTCCCTTGCGCTGCGGTGGTGTAGTCCCTTACTGCCTATGGCTTCACATAAGGGTCTCACAGATGCAATGTTTCGCTCTCTCTGTCCCCCATATAGGATAGGACAAAAGCCGTATGACTGGTGACTTGAGCCTGTTTATAGGGTCTCTTCGATAACCCGGCTCCGTAGGTGTCACCATGCCTCCTGGGTGTAGGTGCGGACAGGTAACCTGCAATTAGCTGTCCTGCCGGTCTCTGAAATAAGGCATAGAGGTCCATACTCCCTCAATGTTCCGGCTACCGGGATGTTGCGCCTCAGAAGGAGACAGCTTGAGCGGGCATGGTCCCCTTCTGGTATCCTCTCCTTTGCTTCGACTTCCTTCATGCTCGCTGCAATACAATTCTGCCTTTCTATGTCTCTTTCTGGGAGCTGCAGCTCTGAGGGCATGCACAGCTCCTTTGACCCTCTGTCCTCCTCAGACTCAGTCTGGAACTAACAGAACTCCTCTGTGGAGCTCTGCCAGGAACTGAACTAACTTTCCCTACAGACTACCAGTTATACCACTATGCCCTGCTTAAGCGGGGCCTGGTTGACATGGCGGTCCTTGCGGGCCTGGGCCTTGGCTTGCAGATACCGTTCGTCAAAGGCTCTGCGCTGGGCCTGGTAATCTTCCTCCCTTTCCTCCCATTGGCGAGTGAGCTGCTGCTGGTACTTGTCCCAGCTCAGGACCTCCAGGGTTTCTCCCTCGCTCTCCTCCCAGGGAATCCCATGAGATCAGGTCCAGGATTGACCCAGCGGTACACTGTCTTTTCCGCATAAACCTCCCCAGGTAGGTTGGCGGGTTGAATTGGGGCCTTTAAAAACTGCTCCATCCCCTTAGGCTGGTCCCATTGCCCCAAGTTTTGGATCCGGCTGGACCCGTAGGGAGGTGGCGCTGCAATGGGGCCTATCAACAGTTAATCAGCTACTGGGGCAGGGTTGGCGTCCTTACCTGCTGTTGCGGTATCTCCGGTGCCGGTCTGTCCTGTTGATGGCGGAGACTGTTTGGCGGGAAGCGGTGCTGGAAGCGGTGCTGGTGAGTCTTCCGCGGGCGCCGCCCGACACGTGGCCTTGGCTCTCAGCTGCATCTGTAGGAGCTGGTCGATGAGCTCTTCCACTCCGGTCTGCAGGAATTCAGGGCCGACTGGTGATGCCTGGCCGCGGTGTCTTACCAGGTGGCTGGGGGAGTCCTGCTTCCACCCCACGCTCTGGTTCCAGGCTGCTGGCCATGGCATCCTCCACGCTGCTCCCTCCGTCCTGGTCTTTTTTCCCGCTCTCTCCTCCGGGGGCGGTTCCTTCTTCTTGGTCTCCTCCCGCCATTTAGGATCAGGAGGCGGCTCTCTGCTGCTGACGGACATATATCTATGGGGAGTGACCTAATAAATAATAAATAAATAAATGGATCCAGAAACCATTGGGGCAGATGCACTGGTTCTTCCATGACGTCAGTTTCGTCTTCCGTATGTGTTTCCCCCCCGCTTCCATTACTTCCGAGGGTCATCAGGAAGATCAAGACGGAGGGGTTCCAGTGTTCCTGGTTGCTCTGGACTGGCCACACCGGGTGTGGTACGCGGAGTTGGTGCAGCTTGTCATCGACATTCCCTCGCGACTACCAGATCAACCAGATCTCTCTCAAGGTCTGATTTGCAACGAGAACTCAGGGGCCCTGTATTTAACGGCTTCGCCATTGAATTCTGGGTCTTAACTCAAGCTGGGTTCTCCCAACCGGTGGTTTCCACCATGTCTAGCGCCCAGAAGCCTGCATCGGTACGCATCTATCACCACACTTGGAAAGCCTTTTCCTCCTCCTCCTCTCGTCTTCTCCGTCCCCACCATTTTGGAGTTCCTCTAGACCGGCCTGGCTCTTAGCTCCCTCAAGGGTCAGATCTCCACCTTATCTGTTTTGTTTCAGCGCAAGATTGCTTCCAAACTGCAAGTGAGGAATTTCATTCAGGGGGTCTCCCATATGGTATGCTCCTATAGAATGCCGTTGGATGCCTGGGACGTTAGCTTAGTTAGTCCTGGGTGTTCTGCAGGAGACTCCTTTCTATCCGCTGCAGGACGTCTCGCTGACCTACCTTTCTTGGAAGGTCGCCTTTCTTGTCGCAATGACGTCAATCAGGCGGGTCTCGGAGCTAGCCGCTCTGTCCTGTCAAGCCTCTTTCATAATTTTCCACCGGGACAAGGTGGTTCTCAGGCCATCCTCGTCCTTCTTGCCCAAGGTGGTCTCTTCCTTCCACCTTAACGAGGACATTGTCCTGAGCTCGTGTTTTGTGGCACCAGTACACCATGTTGAGAGGGCTCTTCACACTCTGGATCTGATGAGAGCTCTCAGAAGGTACATCTCGCGGACAGCGTCCTTCCGTAAGTCGGACGCCTTATTCGTTCTTCCTGATGGTTACAGGAAGGGACTAGCCGCTTCAAAGTCCACAATAGCCAGGTGGATGCGCTCGGCTATTCAGGAGTCCTACCATGTCAAAGGCAAGCCTATCCCAGCTGGGATTAAGGCACACTTCCCTCGGTCGGTGGGCGCTTTTTGGGCCATTCGGCACCAGGCGTTGGCGGAACAGGTTTGCAAGGCTGCGACTTGGTCCAGTCTGCATACATTCTCGAAGCGCTGCAATATTTCACACTCAGACTTCTGCAGAAGCGGGCTTGGGCAGACGGATCTTTCAGACGGCAGTAGCGCATCTCTAGACAGTTGGTACATGGGGGTTTTTGATCTGCTATGCAGGTTCCCCACCCAGGGACTGCTTTAGGACATCCCATGGTCCTGTGTCCCCCAATGAGGCGAAGGAGAAACAGGTATTTTTGTGTACTTACCGTAAAATCTTTTTCTCCGAGCCACTCTTTGGGGGACGAAGCACCCACCCTGTTAGCCTGATGGCTTGTGCTTGTTCTTTGCTTTGAAATGTTGTACCCTGATTTGATGTTTATGATGTCCTACTGCTTTGTCACTGAACTGGTTCGGCTGGAGCCAGCGTGTGGGTGTATACTGCAGAGGAGGAGCTTTTTGTATTCAGTTAGTGTCAGCATCCTAGTGTAACAGCATAACACCCATGGTCCTGTGTCCCCCAATGACAGGCTCGGAGAAAAGGATTTTATGGTGAGTACACAAAAATCCCTGTTTTCTTTTTTTTTTTTAGTTTGATTATAAAGGTTAATTTAATTTTATTTTTTCTTATTCTAGATGCAATAAAACTAACGTTTGGATAGGAAAACCTACAATTTAAGCTAGGTCTTATTTTGTGATTTATCTTCTTGTAGGCTATAGCAAAATCTGGAAAGGTAAGCATTTTTGCTCAAAAAATGGCTGCCAAAAGAGCCACAGAGGCAGCAAAAAGTGGCGAAGCCTCTACAGCTCATCCTCAGCATGGTCCCTGTGTTGAACCAGTGAATGTCCTTCCCCCTTCCCAGACTACAGGTAAATTGCCGCTGAAGTTGTTTGTAAGTTTCTTACTGTACAGAGGACATCATTTCAGAGAATTCCCGTAGCACCGATTTTTCAGTATCTCATGTTGTGTACCTATATTTCAACATGCATACAAATTTCCCCTGAAACGGATGATGAGTGTGCTGAGTATGGGGCTTGCATTCTCCCGTTTTTACTGTTTGGCTACATCTAAATGTTTGCTTCCATCCCTGCAAATGGGTCCATGGCTCCAGCTTCTAAATTATCCCCTCGAAGAAGTGATATTGCTAGTGATAACGGCAACCACCATACTAGCAATTCTAATAAACCTCCAACTAGAGATCAAGAGCAACTGAAGTTCTGTGCTAGGGCATAGTGCTGGCCCTTAGCAAGCCAAAAGGGCATATTTTAAAGGGGTTGTCCAGTCATCCACGGGATAGGTGATAACTTGTAGATCGGTGCTGGTCCGTCCGCTGGGACACACATCGATCTCCAGGACTGGGCACTTTTATCTCTGTTAGATGGATTGGCGATATGCATTTACCACCTCTGATTTCTATGGGGTTGTCGACAAGACCAAATACAGCGCTTTGACAGTTCCAGAGGGAATAAATGGAGCGGAGGCTGATCATGGGCACTGCTGATCAAGTCTAATGTGGATAAAAGTGCCCTTTTCTAGCAATCGTGGCGGTCCTAGCTGTCGGAAACCTTCTGATTTAGACGTTATCACCTATACCTTGGAAGCGTGATTACTTTTTTTTTTTAACTACACAAAACACTTTTTGAGGTATTCTTGTTGAGACTACCCAATTAGGCCCCCACAGTGTGGCAGCTTGACCATCACTGTGCTCCTAAAGGTGTTTTCTTACAATTAACACTTAGGCTTCTTTCACACTTCTGTCTTTTGCAGACCATCACAATGCGTCTTTCTGTGGAAAAAACGCATCCTGCAAAGTTGCCCGCAGGATGCGTTTTTTTTTACATAGACTTATATTACCGACGCATCGCAACGTATGGACACACGTTCCATACGTCGTGCACTGGATGTGTTGGTATTTGGCGGGCCGTCGTATCGAAAAAACGTTCAAGAGAACTTTTTTTCGTACGTCCTCTCCTGCATTTTTTAATGCGCATGCCTGGCCGGAACTCCACCCCCTCCTCCCTGGGACTTTACAATGAGCAGCGGACGCGTTGAAACACTGCGTCCGCTGCTCACGTCACTCACAAATTCACAAATTTCCGTCGGTTCACAAATTTCCGTCGGTACGTCGCGCTGACGCCTGGTGACGGCCGAGTACCGACGGAAGTGTGAAAGAAGCCTTATCTGTCAGTTTCACTTCTTTCATACAGGGGATAATGGACCTTGTTCTTGTGATCTGAGGCCCTAGCGGTAGGGTGAGTGGGCACTTAGGGACCATATACCCAATTTTTGGGTAAGTGTTGATTTTAGGAAAGCCCCTTTAACTGATTTGTGTAGATTTTAGGTTAAACTGCAGTACAAAATTTAGATTTTTGTTTTGCGCTTGTTAGGTTCAAGCTCTAAACCTTTCAAAGACCTCATTTACTCTAGGAATAGTTACAACTAGCACACTCCAATGTGATGCAAAAAAGGGGGTGTTTAATATACATACAGTAGTCACAAACGTTTCGGTCTGCAATGGACCTTCACCAGTGTGCTAAATATAGCGTGAATGGTATATGTAGTAGAACCCCGGTAGGAATTAATTGATTTGCATCAAAATGTAAGTTTAACTGGAAAAATTGCACTGAAAACCGTTTTGAATGGTAGGTCAGTCCGGCTAGCGGGAGAGGAAGAGGCACGAGAGCCACGCGGTATCCGCCGCAAGTGGAGTGAGTCACCGCATGGCTCTCGTGCCTCTTCCTCTCACGCTAGCCGGACTGACCTACCATTCAAAACGGTTTTCAGTGCAACTTTTCCAGTTAAACTTACATTTTGATGCAAATCAATTAATTCCTACCAGGGTTCTACTATATATACCATTCACGCTATATTTAGCACACTGATGAAGGTCCATTGCAGACCGAAACGTTTGTGACTACTGTATGTATATTAAACACCCCCTTTTTGCATCACATTGGAGTGTGCTAGTTGTAACTATTCCACGTATTAAGGTTTGGGAACCTATATCTATGCACCTCCTCTTTTAGGCTGTGCTGAACATATTCTATCTCAATTACTCTAGATCCCACAAAGTGGAATCTTGGGGTTTGTACACTGTTTGGTAAGTTATCACCAATATATAGAATAGGTGATCGCTTACTAGTCACTGGGGGATCTGAATGCTGGGACCCTCACAATACCTAGTGCAGCCCTTGACTTTCTCTGGAAGCTCCACCGACAGTGAATGAAGCAGTTGGGCACACGCCTGAGTGTCACTCCATGCAGACGGAGCATAACAGAGCCTCATTCTCTGGATCAGTAAGTTATCTTCTATCCAGTGAATAGTTGATGACTTATCCAACTTTGTAAAAAACCTTTAAAGGGAATCTGTCAGAAGGTTTTTGCTATGGAATCTAAAAGCTGCTTGATGTAGGGGCAGATACACTCATTCCAGTGATGTGTCACTTACTGGACTGCTTGGTGCAGTTTTGGTAAAATTCCTGTTTTTTCTGCTGTACATGTAGCAGTACTTAGAATGCTGATTTGTGTATAACTCCGCCCACACCATTGATTGGCAGCTTGCTGACAGTGTAATCAGGGGTGGAGGCGGGGTTACACAGATTAGCTGGACTGTGTGGCACATGGCACCCACAGTGATAATCTCCTGTTGATAAAATACTGATAATATCAAATCTATAGCAAGCAGCTGAGCAATCCCTGGAATTAAGGTCTCTACCCCTACATTATTCTGCTCTCAGATTAAATGGCAAAAATCTGCTGACCGATTCCCTTTAAAGACATTGTATCACAACTGGCATTTACAGCATATTCACATGATACAGAATAAATGTCTAAGGCTGGGTTCATACTGGGTTTTAGGCGTCCGTTAGACAGACTACGTTACACCGCCAATAACGTGGTGTAACGCAGTCCGTTAACGCCGCCATTGAGTCCAATGTCGGATGCATCACTAGCGCACGCCCACAATGGGCGTGCGCTAGTGATGTGCCGTCATTGAGTGAAGGACCCTGGGACGCGGGCTGCAGCGTTTCCGGGTCCGTCACTGCTAGTGCAGATAGAGCATCTGCTAGATCTATCTGCGCTAGCTCGATGACATGTCGGCACTTGCATTAACAGCAGCCTGTTATCGTATGTGTTGAACGGGCTGCTGTTAACGCAATGTGAACCCAGCCTTATAGATGTGTTTCCAAAGTCTGGGGACCAGCATTTATTTCCAGAATGGGGGATCAGGGAAATGTTGCCCCAGAAGCAGTCATACATATGGCATGCTCTCTGTTGACGGCTAAGAGTATACAAAAAAACAAACCCTTGGAACTCACTTTTTCCTGCTTCCTTTTTTTGTATGTATACACCCTCAATAGCTATATACAGTAGAGCAGAGCCATTAAGTGAAAGTTATTAGATATTGATGCAAAGGATGGGATGATTATAAAACTATTCGGGGACTGCAGACAGGTAGAATGTCATAGATTGAAAAAGCAGGTATAGATTTATTGATAGATTAGATTACATTTGCCTTTCTTTAACTTGCAGTAAGAATAAACTTTATTATAAAAAGGTCACCTATCCTGATATGATTTTGTTCTTTTATATTTCAGGCGTAGACAAGTCCTGTTTGGTTACGGGGGAAGGTCTCCGTACCTCTACAGGACATGGAGAAGCGGAGAGGATACATCAAGAAAATGTGGAGAAACTGAAGGCGTTTTCCCAAGAAGAGATACTTCAGGAACGCGACAGACTGATGTCACAGCTCGGTGAGAACATTGGAGCGTCGTTGTTCTGTGATTTCAACTAATAGATATGATTCATGAAGGACAGAAGAACCAAAATGTCTGGTGGTCTGTAGAATAGGATACACCAGAAACAATTGGTACTGCATTCATCCTGTAGGCCATGAGGCCATGAAATGACCTCCTTTAAAGAAATTGTCACCTTTCAGAAAACGATGCTCCATACATATTTTAAAAAAACAGACTGTGCTTTACTTGCCCTACCTGGGTCCAGCCCCAGCTCTCTACTGCTATCCCTATCTCTGCCGTTTATGTGCAGCGTTGGAGTCACGTCGACAGCACTGCATACAATCACTGAGTTCAGCTGCTCGTGCTGTCTGCACAGACAAAGACAGTGAGCTCAGTGATTGACTTCAATTCTCTCAAAGAGATGCCACCGCTGCTGTCAAGCAACAAAAATGTGGTAGCGTTGGATCTGAGGAGGGCAAGTAAATCTGTTTTTCAGCTTTCACACTGCGTTTTCACCAGGTTCAGTGGTCCTGTTGGGGCTTATTTCTGAACCCCCTGCAAAACGAGATTTGGGCATATGCGCCAACAGTGCCATTGACTATAATAGTTTAGATTGAGTCACTGTGTGCTCTGTCATGCATCATTTTCAAGCATATATATAGACGCTGAGAATATGGATACGGTGGTGACTCTGTCTGCACCCTTATAGGCAATGGCCCGGTTAGGGCATACTCCTGAATCTCGTTTTGTAGGGAATTCGGAATTTACCCTGACGGGACTACTGAACGTGGCGAAGAACGTTGTGTGAAACCACCCTAACTCAGAGTGTGGTTTAATTTTTTTCTGGAAAGGGGCAACCTCTTTAATCCTGGCAAGCCTTTCAGGTGAAGTACTTCAAAGTTCATATTGTAAATATTTCTATGCTATAAATAATTTTTCAGTAATGAGCAGATCCTAATTGAATATTTAAAGTGGTTGACCGTGATTTAAAAAAAAATAAAATATATATTAAAGACAGAGAATTTGCTAAATATAAAAAATCCCATGCTGCTCTAGTTCTCCCCGTTTGGCGGTCTCATCGGTCTTGGTTACAGACACTGCAGTGATGACGTGTTGACCATGAGCATGTGGCCTCTGACTGCATGTACATGACGAGACTGCTGAGACCAGTGATTGCCTGCGATGGTCGTATGCTCATGGTTGGCCCATCATCACTCCAAAAGGGACCACTGATGAAGCTGGAAGAATGAATAAGATTTTTTTTTTTTATTCTAGCACATTTTCTGCCTTTGGATTTTTTTTTTAGATTCCTGGATGATCTTTGTCACTTGTAGTACCACTGACTGTAATTTCATTTAGACGTGTCCATGGAAAGCTTCCTCTGATGACTGTAATTTGCTTAGTTGAGTTTAGTCTAGAACGAAGATAATTGTTAGAGAATAAAAATAAACTTAGCTATTTGCTGAAAAATATGTAAAAATAATTTTTCTGTTTTCCACAAGACCCCACGCTGGTTGCATTCCTGAGATCGAAGAGGGCGAACCAGACCACCCAAGAGAATACAAACTCAGCAGGGGAGCCCCTAACGGTCAATAAGGAACATCCTCCTCATTCAACAGTGACAGATTCATGTGAACAGGCTTCTAGGAAGGATGAGGAAAACCCAGGTCCGCTGCCAGGTAATCAATCACTCTCTGGACAGGGCCTCCGCAGAGCGGATCAATAGCACTAAATACTGGGGGTTAGCTCAGTAGAAAATGGGAATGCATTCATTGTGAATGATAGGTTGCATTCTCTCTAAATATGATAGCAGCTTCCTTATTACTCCTATTGAGTACCTTTAATGTCAAGGTAAAGAAGGATTCAATTGGAGACACCATAGATCTGTCCAGTGTGTTGCTGAGCTGTAATTTTCTCATCATTTCCTAGTAGTTATTAAGAAATGTTTATGGAAACATTACCGTTAATGTGGCTTTTGTGTATATTGCAGTTTGTCCTTTTCTTTTATGGTGTAGTATCTGTGCTGTAGCTGCAGATGTTGCTGACATGAGACTTGGACAATCCACATATTGGTTTGGTTTTTATGTCTTTGGGCGTGTTTTAGGTAAATAATATGAGCGACGACTTACCCTCTCCTGCTCCAGTGATGTTCTCTCTGTCGCTCCTCTAGGTCTTTGTTGACCGGCTGCAACACTGCCTTTTAACCTATAGCGCTGGTGACTGCTGCAGCCAATCACTGGGTTCAGAGGTGATGTCAAAGTACTTGGCATAGCACTATAATAAGTAGGTGCAAGGATGCAGTAACACAAATGCTGCAGAGCAGGGATTAACTATATTTAATCAACAGTAGGGAACTCGACGCTGGGAAATAGCAGGGTAAAAAGGGTTCAAAACTAAACTGAATAAACGGTTGTTTAACTAACAATCTCTGATTACCAGTTCACTTATCGTGGCTCCGCAGCCTGACACTCTGAAGACCCCGTGGATTGCAGAATGCCGGCGGTGTTTGGTGTACTGTCTGCTGGCGTCCTTGCCTAGCACACGGTCCTTCTGGCGGCAGCTGGCTGTCTCCCGTTCTACCCACTGAGCCCATAGCGTATATATCTGTGCAGTAAGAAAGTAGAGCTCTCCACAAGATTCCTCTTGGCGTGAGTCTCTGAGTCTCCTTGAGCAACCGCTGCAATGTTTTACATGGCTTGCGCCTCTCTGGATATCAGCCGACAACCGGACGTCTGCACTGCGATGCTCCGTCAATCTCACGCCCCCTGCGCACCCGCCGGTTTCGGTGAGTCCCTCACTATGCCGCCCTTTCTCTTCACGCCGTGGCCTGTCGCGCCCCTCTCAGCGTTTGCGGTATGTACCTCAGCATCATTTTGGCGGGACGACCGCTTCCATTGCCGCGTAACCCATTTTACCTTACTCTGACGGGCCATTCCCCCTTCACCCTGGTTACTGGCTCGCTCCGGCTGCAATCTCATTCCCCCCAGGAACAGGAGGTCCCAGCAGCTCCGGACCCAGCACTTGAGCAGCTCTGGCAGCCCGGTCTTCCCTTAAACAACACTGCTGAGCAAAGTAATTGGTTGCAGTAGTCAAGGTACTCTGCAGTCGTGACATCACCGCTGCCACCAGCTGTTAATAAATCTCGCAAATCCCGGCCACCTTCAAATTTGGTAATTTAGAAAACTGGCAAGATGGAGAAAGATATGCAAATATTACTGCGAGAGCGGCTTTTTTCTCTCCCCAAATCAGAACGATCATTAACCAATACTTTCTATGGGCGCCCGGTAATATTTAATCTCTAGGCAGGAGGCACCTCTGGAGTCAGCGTTGTCAGATAAGACTTTTTCCACTTGTTATATGTGATCCGTTGATCCCAGTCTTTGGTTTCAGTTGGCGACCTCCCAGTGAAGCCTCAGAAGGAGTGGGTGCACATGCACAGCGTGGAGTTTGACAAGTTAGAATGGACCAAGGACTTGCCGCAGATGAGACAGAAGAAAACGAAGAAGGTATTTGTTTACCTATAAATTACATTTCAGCAGGTTTTCTTCTTTTGTACACATTATTGTACCTGCTTTTTATCTAACATTGGATGGCTGTATATTCATGCAATGGAACTTATTGTATTTGTGTGCAAGGGGATGCAAGCACGATTCAGTCTGAAGGGAGACTTGATAGCTCCAGATGCTGACGTCCCTACTCATCTAGGGCTGCACCACCACGGAGATGAGGCAGAGGTAATTTAATGCTTATAGTGTATTTTTTTAAAATTATATCTGGGAACTTTAGTTCCAGGCATTGACTGTTAAATCTCTTTTCTCTTTCGCTTAATTGGGGGACACAGGAAACCATGGGTTTATTCTGCTGCCACTAGGAGGTGGACACTATGCACAAAAAGCTAACTCAATGTAGTTGTCTAAAGCGCCATGGAATAAATGGCGCTATAATGATAATAATAATATTGGATACACTTTGTGGAATTTTCTTCATCAATACCTAGGCTATAGATGTTAAATCCATCCTAACAAAATATTTTTTTCTCCTTCGTCTCAATGGGGGACACAGGACCATGGGTGTTATGCTGCTGCCACTAGCAGGTTGACACTAAGGCTTCTTTCACACTTCAGTTGTTTGGCGTCAGTCAGCTCCGACATAGTGACGGATCAACGGATCCGTCACAGCTGTTGAGAAAACGGTTCTAACGGGTCTGTTTTTTTGACGGATCCGTTACTTGGGGGTTGTCTGGGAAAAGTATCTACTTTTTGGAGCATGCGCAATTGGAAAAGCGGATTGGGGCGACGGACAAAAACGTTCCAATGGCCGTCAATGTCTAGATGACGTCCGCCAAATCGCATTGCGGATGGAACGGACGACCATCCGCCACAATCCGTCGCTAATGCACGTCTATGGGAAAATAGCGGATCCGCCCAAAAAAAAATGGCGGATCCGCTATTTGACGAAAATGGCGGTTTCAGACTGACGCCAAAAGACTGAAGTGTGAAAGAGGCCTAAGATAATACAAAGAAAGTTAGCTCCTCCTCTGCAGTATACACCCTCATGCTGGCTCCCAGAGAACCAGTTTATTCTTAGTGTCCATATGAGGCACACGGATCTGGTTTTGGACCAAAACCTGGGTTATTTTAACTTTTAATTTTTAATTCTTAAGATTGTTTACTTGGATGAAGGGGCAACGGATTCTTCATGGCTCCGATCTCCTTGAACCAATGACAGGCGAGCACGTGGAGTGTCGCCTCCACGTATCCTCTCCTGCAACGTGGGATGCCATGCCTGGTCTCATTTTTAGGGGCAATGGGTCCCTTAAAGGGCACTGATCTTCCCGCATCATCAATAGACGAGCACATGGAATGTCCCCTCTATGCATCTTCTTCTGCAGCCAGGCATAATGCCGGACAATCGGCCCTCTCTACTCAGAAGGATTGAACCTCTTGGATGCATAGACGCACCCTCCATTTTGGATCCTTGTAGCCCCCACTGCTCCACCACTGCTTAGCGGATGAAGCAAGGAGGCCCATGGTCCCTCTCCATCTCCCTATGAAAGGGAGAGTGGATTGAGGGTTTTTACCCCTTTATCCCTGCACCATCCAAAAATCACCAGCTACAGCAGCTGCACAACGGAAGTACCTGCATACAGCAGAGGTACCTGCAGCATCGTCCGAAGGACATCTCCAGCCTCTCCGGGTAAGTGCTGAGAAGGAGGTGGGCTCTGAGCAGTCCGGGCACAGGCAGCAGACTTTTCCTGGCGGGGGGAGTTTTTTCGGGCCTAGGCAAAATTTAGTCCCCGTCTTTGGCCTTTTACAGGCCGCAACCGAAGCTCTGCCCCCGTTCCGCCCCTGCTATGACACGATCCGGCGGCTCCACCCACTTTTCCGGTGCTTCTTGTTCTGAACGAGAGGCGCCCATGTAATTTCGGCGGCCATCTTTCTACACCCTGTCACACGCTGACAGGGCCTCCGGACGCTCAGGAAGCCGCCTGCCTGCCTAGATAGCAACGCGGAGTGTGATTTCGTGGCTAGGACACAGGGCCTGGGTAAGGAGCACTGCTAATAGCTCTCCCTTTTAGTATCCTATCCTCTGTGGGAACCCTTATTAAGGGGGCACATAGGAGTACATCATGTCCCAGCCTCAAGCAACTAAAAAGTCCCATAAAACTCTGACAATCCTTTTCACTCCTGCCAGTCTGCGTTTCCAAAAAGCTCAGGAGTTCCCCCGCTGACACTGAGCTCAGTGTCCTTAGTCCCCCTGAGTGGGTCTCTTCTCTGTCGCAATCTATGACTTCTCTGGCCAAAGATCGTGGTGTTCGCACGTCTGATGCAGAGGGACCCTCCCCTACACTGGAACAGTCGGCTAGCAGGGGCCGCACATAGTCTAGAAACGTAAAAGCGTCTTGGAAACTGATACGTTGTAGTCGCCCGTACAATCATTTACCATAGCGTCCGTGAGCTTTGTTTCTCGTTCTCCCTCTCCACACGTTGATAGCGAACTCGATTCTGAGTATGAATCGTACGTCTCCTTAGATCCGGATTCGCCAGACTTTCAGAGGACTATTGATTCTGCGATTGAGGCCGTCAACCAAACACTGAAGGTTAAAGAAGGCTCCGGCTCTGTGCTGGATCACGCTGTGTGCTTCAAAAAAGCTAAGGGAACGAACGGATAAGCGTTTTGCAGGACAAAAACCGCTTGAGGCGAAGTACCCTTTCTCAGCTGATCTGAGAAAAGATTGGGCCGAGTCCCCTGTAGTAGAACCGCCAGTCTCTCGCCTGGCATCTAAAACTCTTCTATCCCTGCCCACAGACAGCCAGATAGAAAATTTGGCTCGATCTGTCTTCGAGGCCTCAGGTGCGACTCTATATCCTTCCTTCCTTCGCTGCAGCGTGGGTAGCTAAACCATTGGTTTCCTGGTCGGAGACCTTGGCTAATTCCATTCAGAGCAGTAATCTTCCTCCGGAGGCAGCGTAGCTGGCTAGTCAGATTTCTCAGGCAGGAGATTACCTGGTACACGCTTCTGTAGATGCGGCCAACTGTGCGGATCTATCGACGGCAAACGCCATCACGATCAGAAGGTCTTTATGGCTCAGAATGGAAGGCGGATTCTGGGTCAAAAAAGTCTATGACTTCTCTTCCTTACCAGAGTGGGCGTTTGTTTAGAGAGAAGCTGGATCACCTTATCTTGGATGCTAGGGGGGAAAGAGCAAATTTGTTCCCCAGCAGAAGCTTAGGCATCCTTTTTTGTCGTCAACAGCAAATTCGTTTCCGATTCTTTCGCACCAATCCTCCGAGTTGGTCCACTAACACTACCTCTTCAGGAGCAGGACGCGCACCTCGCACGAATAGAGGACCCCAGGCAGCCTTTAGGTCCAATCAGCAATGGAAGGGCCGGCCAAAACATTCTGGATCTAAGGGATTTTCCACCCAATGACTCATGGGGTTATCCGGTCGACACCAGCAGGGTAGGCAGTTACCTACTTCTGTTTCACCAGGTCTGGCTCTCAGTCGTTCACGACGAATGGGTCAGAGACCTGGTGGCTTCAGTATGCAAAACCGATTTATCTTCGTGTCCCCCTGCTTATTTCTTTCCTTCCCGACTTCCAGCATCAAGGGCAAGGGCAAAGGCTCTTTCCCGAGCCATAGACTCTTTGCGCTGCGATGGCGTCATTGTCCCGGTTTCGGAAAACGAATGATTCGAGGGATTTTACTCCAACCTATTTGTTGTCCCAAAAAGGGACGGAAAAGTGAGACCCAAACTAGACCTCTGCTAAACCGGTTTGTTTAGGTCCGTCGTTTCCACATGGAGTCCCTGAGTCAGGTCATCACCTCAATGGAAAAAGGGGAGTCTCTAGCATCCATCGATATCCAAGATGCTTACCTGCACATCCCGATTTCCCCCCCCCCCACCAATAGTTCCTGCGTTTCGCCATTCGCGAATAGCATTTTCAGTTCACTGCCTTGCCCTTCTGCCTCGTTATTGCTCCTAGGGTGTTCACAAAAATCATGGTGGCTGTCATGTCCATCCTGCACTCTCGGGGCATGGTCGTCCTACCCTATCTGGATGACCTCCTTGTCAAGGGTCCGTCTTTCCACGATTGCGCGGAGTCCGTTTGTATCACTTGCGATACTCTTTCTCGTCTGGGTTGGCTGATAAACTTAGCCAAGTCTTCCCCCGTTCCAGCTCATCAGATATCCTTTTTAGGCATGACCCTGGACACATCTCGAGGGTTGGTGATTCTCCCTCAAGACAAGGTCCTAGCCCTTCAGCAAGGATCCCGTACACTTTCTCAGTCATCCCCTGATTCCATACGCTTTGCGATGAGGGTACTGGGGAAAATGGTGGCAGCAATGGAAGCGGCTCCTTTCGCACAGATGCACCTCCGTCCCCTACAGCGTGCTCTTCTAGCGGCTTGAAACAGGAACCCTTTTTCCCTCAACTGCCATTGCTGCCTATCCCTGTGGGTCAGGCAGACTTTCATATGATGGACATTGAGTTCCTCCCTCAACCAAGGAAAGTCCTTTCTCCCGATTCAATGGCTAGTGGTGACTACCGATGCCAGTCTTCTGTGCTGGGGAGCAGTTTTTCTTGTTACATGAAGCCTGATGTTTTCTTTTGTTTTCCCACCCAGGGACTGCCTTGGGACGTCCGACAGTCCTGTGTCCCCCAATGAGGCGAAGGAGAAATTGGAATTTTTGTGTACTCACCGTAAAATCCTTTTCTCTGAGCCACTCATTGGGGGACACAACGCCCACCCTGTTAGCCTAATGGCTGGTGTTTTTTCGTTAGTTTGACATGTTGTACTTTTATATGTTGTTAACGTTCTCCTACTGCTTTTGCACTGAACTGGTTCTCTAGGAGCCAGCAGGAGGGTGTATACTGCAGAGGAGGAGCTAACTTTCTTTGTATTAATTTAGTGTCAGCCTCCTAGTGGCAACAGCACACACCCATGGTCCTGTTTTCCAAAATGAGTGGCTTGGAGAAAAGGATTTTATGGTGAGTACACAAAAATCCCTATTTTTTCTATAGAATAGTTTTTATTGTGTAAAAACGCCCAAACCGCCGAAGAATAAAGCTGTCTTACCAATTTTACTACACGCGGAACGGCATAATAAAAATTCATTCCTGAATTTCTTGTTTTTGTTCATTCTGTCCCCCGAAAATCGGAATATAAAGCGATCAAAAAATGTCATGTGCCTGAAAATGGTACCAATAAAAACATCAGCTCGTCCCTCAAAAAACAAGCCATAACATGATTCTGTTAGCCGAAATGTGAAAAAAGAGCTCTCAAAATTTGGTAAAAAAAATGGAACAGCACAACACTTTTACTTATTTTCGGGTGCAAGGCCCCAAACAACCAGTCCAACGATTGCACCAGGTTCATACAGATAAAAAAAAGAGCCTTTCTCAAGCAGTGGGTACCTCTACTTAGTGTTTATTTATGTGTCTCAACAATCATCAATTAGTCCCAATTACAATCTACATTAAATAAAGTGCAAAATATGGTGATGCAAAAACTAGTTTTCTCAATAAAAAGCGTCTTTTAATGTGTGACAGCTGCCAAACATAAAAACCCTATATAAATCTGATATCGCTGTAATCGCACCGACCCGAAGAATAGAGTTGCCTAATCGCTTATACTGCATGAGGAACAGTGTAAAAATTAAATAAAACCAATTCTTCACATGCTGTTGATTTTTTTCATCCTGCCTCCCAAAGATCGCAGTAAGGCTCGGCGCACATTTTTCCTGCGCTCTGCACTGAGCACTTGCACAGGGGTTTCTCTGAAATACGTGACAGACAGAATCCCTGGTGGAAGACTCCCTATAATGAGGCAGATGGAGGCACTGTGGGCGCCATGTGAGCTGAGATCTGGCGGTGTCCATCTTTTTAAGATTGCATAAAAGTGCCGTTGGCCACAGTTTTGTGCATTTCTGAAAAGGACACGACTGAACAGAGGCCAGACTGATTCCAGAGTAAATCTGCTGCATCATTATAGTTTCATCTGTCACGTCACTCAGAGATTTAGATGGAAACCCTAAGGCGGTCACCGTAGAGCGATGAGTAAATGTGATCCCTAACGTTATGTAAAATGTTTCCAATAAAAGTTTTAACTCAATCCACAAAAAAAGCAAGACCCCACTCAGGTCTGTAATCTGTTAACAGAAATATAGGGGGCTTCCACCTTACTGGTACTACAAAGGCTCTGGAAAAGCTAAATGGCTTCATGCTCCCCAAAAGAAATTCAGCAAATTCTGCGCTCCAAAATCAAAATGCCTCCTCCCTTCTGAGCCCCAGTGTGCCTAAACAACATATAGCGCCCACATGTTTGGCATTTGGTAGTGTTGAGAGCCCGTCTAATTTACAGGTGCATGTCTCCAGAAGCACGGGCTGGGCATAAAGTACTGGTCACTACAAAGGCAGTTTGCAATTTTCACTCAGCAACATCCACTGCTGCTTGTTTCTGGAAAACACCCATTGAGCCAAAATCGTCACTACATCTGTAGATAAATTCTCTCAAAGGGTTATATTTTCCAAAATGTGGTCACTTGAGGGGGATTTCCACTGTTTAGGCACATCAGGGGCTCTCTAAATGCTACATGGCATCCGCTAATTATTCCAGTAAATTTTACATTGAAAAAGTCAAATGATGCTCCTTCCCTTCCAACCTCTGCCATGCACCCAAACAGTAGTTTTCCCCCACATATGGGGTTTCGGTGTACTCAGGAGAAATTGCACAACAAATTGTATGGAGCAATTTCTCCTGTTACCCTTATGAAAATGCAACATATGGAGCTAAAAAAGATTTATTTTGGAAAAATGTGATTTTTTTATTTTTTTAATTTCCACTGCTCCAATAAACTTCTGTGACGCACCTGTGGGTTCAAGATGCTCAATACATATCTTGAGAAGTTCCCTAAGGGGCCTAGTTTCCAAAATGGGAAATGAAGCGTTCTAGAGATATAACCTCATAAAGTGACAGTGGTCAGAATTGTAAAACAATGGCCTGGTCAGGAAGATGAAAACTGGCTTCGGGGTGAAGGGGTTAATGTACTGTATATTCAGTCTCAACATTTTTTTTTTAATTTGGCTATTCTAGTGTCAGTTATAGGAAAAAATATATTTCCACTCATAGCTTATAATTTTGCCACCTTTTATAACTCTTCATTCAGATCACTCACAGTCTCTTTGGTTACCAATAGTATTTTCTGAGCTCTTAGTCGCTGACTAATTATTTGTATTTTACTTTACAGAGAGCTGGTTACTCACTTCAAGAGCTTTTCCATCTTTCTCGCAGCCAGTTCATACAACAGAGAACTCTGTCCTTGCAGGTTCTTGGACGTATTGTGAAGAAGGTAAGGCAGTGTAAGACTTGACCGTACACGTAATATAGGTAATTTGGCCAACATCTGTGTCCTCCGACCTTCACATAAGCATGATCAACCAGAAGTTTATTTCAGTGGTAAAAATGATAAAAACTGCTGTGCAGGCAAAATAGTTGTCGATTGATATTTGCTTGTTTGTCATTAATTTCCAGCACAGAAATGATTGTTTCTCTTATCACTTTATTGGGGGACACAGGAAACCATGGGTGTATGCTGTTGTCACTACTAGTCTCAAACTAAGCAAAAAAAGATATCTCCTTCTCAGTAGTATACACCCACAGACTGGCACAAAACAAATTAGTTTAAACTTAGTGTCAGTAGGAGGCAGACATGGGTTTGGACCCAGGCCCTTTTCTACCTTAGGTTTCTTTGTTGTGTTTTATTAAACTTTTTTCCTTTGTTTTTAAGATTCTGTTTTTGAGATTCTTCTGGTGTAAGTAAGTTCCAGGTTAGGAAGCATTTGGATATTTTATATCCTTTCGGGCCCGACCTCCTCAACAAATGGGCATAGGTTGTGGACCAACACCGTCTTCTCACTCCCAGATGGGTCATCCCTCAAAGATCCTACTGATAAGCACATTGAAGCCTTAACCAAATCCACCTTTGAGGCTGCTTGTGCATCCCTCTACCCTGCCTTCGCCTCCACGTGGGTAGCCATGTCAATATCCGCTAGGGCAAAACAACTTTGACAGGTCATCCTATTCGCGGACCAGATTGCTCACACTGGAAATTGCTTTCTGCGTCTTTAGACGACAACAGGGGTTATGCTCTTGCCACCAGCAACATCGTAGCCATCTACAGAATCCTCTGACTTAAGGCTTGGAACGCATACATGGCTACTAAGAAGTCTCACTAGCTTTCCTTTAGAGGGGTCTCTGACACCACTGGTGATAAGAGCACTTCTCTCCCCAGGCAAAGCTCAATCGTCCCCCCACCAGGAGAGAGACCGTCTCCTTTCAGCAATTTTCGTCCACTGGGACCTCCACCTGACAATACCGCTCCCCAGTCCAACAGAAAACAAGGAGGCCATCCTCTAAGCCCGCCGTCTGCTGGCGTCCACAGGGCTGTCAAGTTAAGTCATGAAGGATCGCCCCCACCCAGGAATCCTCTTGGTTGGAGGGAGGAGTGGCCGCTTTCTTCTCTTACAGAATGTGTGACTCTCTATAGTTGATGACGCCTGGATCAGGGAGATCGTAATTAACGGTTACAAAATCAAATTTTCTTCTCAAACCCGTTGGTGTTTCTTTGAGTTCCGCTTCCTAAGGGTCCTGTCCCAGGTTCCCGGATTCTATCAGGCCATCTTTTCCCTCCTCCCAGCAGGCTTAATTGCTCGTTGATTGCCTCTATGGAATCCAAGGAATTCCTCTGCTCAGTGGACATCCAGGATATCTACCTCCACATTCCGATTTCCACTCATTAAAGATTTCTCTATTTCGCTGTCCATGGTTCCCATTACCAGTTCACAACTCCATTTGGCCTAGCGTCCGAGCCCAGAGATTATGGCGGCTGTCATGGCTGTCATTCCCTTTCTCGACGACTTGATAAAAGGCTCCTGGATTGTTGCGAGAGCCTTCAGATCACTATCGACACACTTACGCTCCTAGACTGGCTTGTCAACACAGTGAAGTCATCTCTGATCCCCATCCAGTGCCTAGTCTCCCTATTTGTCACTCCACACCCAAGGGTCTATCTTCCAGAAGAAAAGATCTCCGCACTTGAAATTTGCTCACTCAGGTTTACTTAGAAATTCTCTCTCCGGTTCTGCGTGAGTGTGCTAGGCAAGATGGCTGCCGCAATGGAAGCCATAACCTTTGCACAGTTCCATACTCGCCCCTTCCAGCTTGCCCTCCTGTCAGCAAGGGACAAGAAGATCTCCTCCCTGGACTGTCCCATTTTTCTACCTCCATGAGTGAGACAGGCTCTGGCCTGGGGGAGTGTCTCTTCTACCATTTAACACAGGAGATCATTCCTTCCTTTCCACTGGCAGATTATCATGATTGATGCCAGCCTCTTTGGATGGGGGCTGTTTTCCTCAAACACACAGTTCAAGTCCGCTGGAACTCCCAGAGCACCTCTCTCCCCATCAATATTCTGGAGCTCAGAGCCATCTACCCCTTTCTCCCTCACTGGCAGGACCTGCTAGCGTGTCACCCAGTACGCATTCAGTTTGACAATGCCATTGCCGTGGCATACATCAACCATCAGGGCTTAATACGGACCAAGTCCGTCTTACCAGAAGTCTCTCGGATTTTGTCTTGGGCCAAATTACGTGTTCTACACGGTACACATTTCCATTGTGGACAACTGAGCTGCTGACTTCCAAAGCCGCCAGGGCCTCTCCTCAGGCAAGTGTTCCCTCAACACATCCATTTTGAACCATATCTGTCGACCTGATGTTGTTCCGGAGGAGACAAAGTTTGCGACTCCTGGCAGTCTGATCGAAACCTTGCTCCTTCCCTGGTCTCTGTTTCACCTTCCGTACCTATTCCCACTTCTCCCCCTTATTCCCAGACTCCTCAAGAAGATCAAAGCGGAATGGGTGCTAGTCATCCTCATGGCTCCAGACTAGCCCCTAAGAGCATGGTACGCATATTTATTTATTTATTTTTTAAATCATAGTTTTTATTAAAGCATACGACAAGCATGTAACACAGTCTGATACATATTCTAGACAAGTACAATGAATACAAAACAGATGAATACCTTTTCATTTTAAGTAAACAACGCTCTCACCCAGTAACCCTTCCCATCCATCTCCGGCCCTTTATCCAATAATAACCATCTGAAACATCACCTCTTTAAAAATTATGCAAAGCTTTACAAAAGCACAACTGTTCATGTAAAAGTCCCTCCAGAAGCAACTAAACAACACCCATTCTATTCTGCAATAACTCAGCCGACGCCACACCTGGATAATCCATCCATCCGCCCCACACATTTTCAAATTTTGTATTCTGACCTCTCCTGATATATATATTTCTTTCCATAAGGACAATAAATTGTATTTTGTTAACAAATTCCTTTTTACCTGGTGGTCTTTCATCCAACCAATGCATCTCAATAAGCTTCCTCGCAGCATGCAACAATCTTGCAATAGCCAACCTTCCACATTCATCCGTAGCAATATCATCCATACAACCCAGGAGGCAAGTTAGTGGGCTGCGCACCACATTCACACCCGTCACCTCTTGAATCAAATTAAGCACCTTCACCCAAAAGGGCTGGAGGCGAACACACGACCACATCATATGTAGCAAATCAGCACCTTCCTCACCGCACCTTGGACATTTTGAGTCATCTCTCAGTCCTGCCTTCATCATCCATACCGGGGTCCTGTACACCCTATAGACCAGATATAGCTGCGACACCCGCTTAGCCTCACTCAGGGATTCCCTGGAGATGTATTGTAGTTTGGACTCCCACTGGGACTCCGACAAGAGACCCACGTGTGCCACCCATTTTTCCCTTATCTTTAATGGGTGCTTCAATAAAAAGGTATCCATCAGACCTCTGTACATCAAGGTAATAAACCCCTTCGTGCTCCATAAGATTCAACAAGCTATCGGACTGCAGAATCACGCGTGACACCTCGTTTTGTTTGTTTAGGGCATGTCTCAACTGCAAATATTGAAAGAACATCTTCTGACTTAAAGGAAATTCATTCCTAAGTGTTTCAAACGTTTTAATAACACCCCTATCGAACAACTGAGACACGAACCAAATACCAATGCGCCTCCACTGACCGAACCCCCGCAATCTCATAAGCTCTGCCAACCTAGGCTCAAACCAAATCGGCGCATATCTCGTAAATTCCGTTTCTCCCCTCCACTGCTTAATTTTCAGCCCTACTTTCCCCATCATAACTATTGTTGGGAATTTTTTGGGGTTAATTTCTGAATTTGCCCTTTTCCAGACTAGCTAACAATGGGCCCTTCCCCACCGTGTATTCAATGATTATCCCCACTGAAGAACTTTGTTCTGGTTCTCCCCAACCTACCATATGTTGGCATTGGTATGCTATATAATAGATCCATGGGTTAGGGACCGCCAGACCACCCTCATCCTTTGACCTTTGCAAATGCTCTAATTTCAAGCATGCCCGTCCACCTTACCAAATTAAATCCCTAAAAAAGTATGAATCCTATAGAATTTACTCTGAGGCAACAACACTGGAGCATTATGCAATATATAGAGGAGCTGAGGCATAAGTATAATTTTGATCAAATTGACTCTACGTGCGACCGGTAGAAATAGCTTGTTTCAGACCCCAATCTTCTGCTGAAACTTCCCAAGCAAGGCAGTCAGGTTGAGCCGCACATAGTCATCTATTTTGTACGCCGGGACCGCCTCTGGGTGAGTATAATATAACCTTACCTTTCAGGTTACATCGGGGACTTATCTACAGCATTACAGAATGCTGTAGATAAGCCCCTGATGCCGGTGGTCTTAGCTCATATACGATTTTTGGGGTGACAGATTCCCTTTAAGGGAATCCCAGGTTCTAGTGTCAGAGGAGCCGCCACGTCCATGGGCAACAACACACACTTTCCAAGTTAATAGATAATCCCGAAAGAGCCCCAAATTTAGTAATGCTGCTCATAATGGCCCTCAGAGACTCCGGCGCATCCTCCAAAACAAATAAGACGATGTCCACGTACAGGGCTATCTTTTCTTCATAGTTTCCATATCTAAATCCCTTTATGTCCCTATCCCTCCGTATTGCCGCCACAAAGAGTTCAACAGCGATTGCAAACAGCAGGAGAGACAAAGGACACCCCTGCTGCGTTCCCCTATACAAAGGGAAATCCCCAGACAAAAGCCCATTTACCCGTATCTTAACTCTCGGAGACGCATACAACAACTGCACCCATCTTATAAATTTCTTGCCGAAACCCATAGCCTTCATGACCACCCACAAATACCACCACTCCACACTATCAAACGCCTTAGCGGCGTCCAAAGACACCTCAACCCTCCGACCTATATTATCCGCCTTTACCTGCATATTAAGAAAAAATTGTCTAAAGTTACATGCTATAGAACTATTTGCCATAAATCCGGATTGGTCCTGATGTATTAGTGTTGTTATTACCTTGTTAAGACGGTTAGCCAATATCTTGGCCAGTATTTTGACATCTGTCGTTAATAACGAGATTGGGCGATAAGAAGCCGGATCCTCACCCTGTTTTGGCAACACTACAATTATTGCTCTCGCATGGACCGTGGCAACTCCCCCTCCACCAGACCAGCAGCATACACCTCCAACAAAGCGGCAAGCAGTACCTCTTTATATTTTTTATACACCTCCCTCGGGATCCCATCCACCCCTGGGGCTTTATCATTAGGCATAAAGGCCAGTGCGGCGTCAAGCTCCTCCAAATTGAACAGCTCCTCAAGAAGTCTCTGATCGACCGCTGAAAGTCTGGGGAGCTGTACCTCTGCCAAAAAAAATCTACCTCCATCGCTGTACCCGTGATTTATAAAGATCTGAATAATATTCCATCATCACCTCCAAAATTGCTTTGCAACCAGTATGTTCCTTATGGTACGCATTGTTAGTCAAACTGCTCTGACGTCCTCTGGAAACTCCCAGATCTCCCAGACCTTCTCTCTCAGGGTCCCCTCTTCCACCAGAATTCTCTGTTTCTCAATTTAACGCCATGGCTGTTGAAGCTACAGTATTGAGAAAGGCAGGATTCTCTTCTCAGGTCATCCAGACCATGATCAGGAGAGAAAACCCTCGTCCTCTTGCATTTAACATTAAACATGGAAAGCCTTCTTTCGCTCATGCGAGGACAATCAGAAAGCCCTCATGTCCTTTTCTCTTCCTTCTCTCCTGGCCTTCCTTCAGTCGAGCCTAGAGTCCCAGTTGTCGTTCAGTACCCTCAAGGGTCAGATCTCTGCGCTATCAATCCTGTTCCATCGGAACTTGGCCTCCCCCAGGTGAAGACCTTCCTATCGTCCCCCCGTGGATACATAGGACCTTAGCCTAGTATTGAATGTCCTTCAGGGACCTCCCTTCGAACCTATTCGAGACATCACCCTCTCTCTGCTGGAAAAATCTCATTCCTGGTTGCGATCACCTCTGTCAGGCGGGTCTCGGAACCAGCTGCCCTCTTGTGCTACTCCACCAGGACAAAATGGTCCTACGACCAGTCTCTTCCTTCCTCCCCATGGTGGTTTCTCCATTCCATCTCAACGAGGACCTCTTCCTTCCATTCCTCGGTTCGTTCCCACCCCATCTTATGGAACTGTCCCTCTACAAGTCTGTACCTTTCACGAACAGCATCCTTCAGACGCTCACGAACAGCATCCTTCAGACGCTCCCGATTCCTCGTTTGTGATTCCTGAAGGTCGTTGCAAGGGACTTCCTGCATCCAGGGCCACTATCGCACGCTGGATACTCTCTTCCCATACTGGAGGCATACTGAGTCAAGAATGGCCCACTCCACCCACGCGGTGGGGCCTTCATTAGTCATTCATTGCCAGGCCTCCGCGACCAGATCTGAAAGGTCACTACCTGGTCTTCCCTTCATACATTTTCCAAATTCTACAGGGTGCATACCTACACCTCGGCTGATGCGAGCCTATGCAGGGAGTTTATTCATATGGTGGTTGTCCATCACCCGACCTGATCTAGGCATGTTCTTTTGTTACTTCCCTTTGACTGCTTTTGGACCTCCCATGGTTACCTGTGTCCACCAGTGAAGCAATAGAGAAAAAGAGGATTTGGGGTACTCGACTTAAAATCTCTTTCTCCCAGCCTTCATGGGGGACAGAGCACCCTCCCTTGTTTGTTCCTTTGTTGAGCCTATTTAAGGTTGTTTTATTGTTGCTTCTCCTTCTGCTTTCTCACTAACTGATGAGCTTCATGCCAATTGGTGGATGTT
Organism: Ranitomeya variabilis; assembly: GCF_051348905.1. Taxonomy (NCBI): domain Eukaryota; kingdom Metazoa; phylum Chordata; class Amphibia; order Anura; family Dendrobatidae; genus Ranitomeya; species Ranitomeya variabilis. Next base: position 672,252,128 of record NC_135232.1, read on the forward strand.
CCCTGCTGAGGAGGAGATAACTTTTTTTTTTGCCTAGTGTCAGCCTCCTAGCAGCATACATCCATGGTTGCCTGTGTTCCCCAATGAAGGCTGCGAGAAAAAGATTTTACGCCTAGTACCCAAATTATCTTTTTGTGGAAGTAGATGAAAGGGGTTTCCAGTTTTGAAAAAACCCTGTCTGCTTGCTGTAGTTTGTTCTTGAAAAGACAAACTGCTTTACTCACCCTTACCTCTCAGTGATTGGATATTAATAATAATAATTTTATTTGTATAGCGCCAACATATTCCGCCGCGCTTTACAAATTATAGAGGGGATTTGTACAGAACAATAGACATTACAGCATAACAAAAATCACAGTTCAAAATAGATACCAATAGGAGTGAGGGCCCTGCTCACAAGCTTACAATCTATAGGAAAAAGGGAGACACGAGAGGTGGATGGTAACAATTGCTTTCATTGTTCGGACCAGCCATAGTGTAAGGCTCAGGTGTTCACGTAAAGCTGCATGAACCACTTAACAGCCTAAGTATGTAACAGTATAGACACAGAGGGCTATTAACTGCATGAAATATATGAGAACATGATGTGAGTAACCCGATTATGGTTTAAGGTTTTTTATTTATTTATTTTTTTGAATGGGCCACACAGGGATATTTAGGTTAATGCGTTGAGGCGGTAGGCCAGTCTGAATAAATGCGTTTTTAAGGCACGCTTAAAACTGTGGGGATTGGGGATTAATCGTATTAACCTGGGTAGTGCATTCCAAAGAATTGGCGAAGCACGTGAAAAGTCTTGGAGACGGGAGTGGGAGGTTCTGGTTATTGAGGATGTTAACCTCAGGTCATTAGCAGAACGGAGAGCAGGGGTAGGGTGGTAGACTGAGACCAGGGAGGAGATGTAGGGTGGTGCTGAGCCATGGAGTGCTTTGTGGATGAGGGTAATAGTTTTGTACTGGATTCTTGCGTGGATGGGTAACTAGTGTAATGACTGGCACAGGGTAGAGGGATGCAGCGCTATAAACTTATCGTCAGCACTGCAGACAATAATAGACATCTGGAGCAGTGATTGAGACTCCGCTTTGGATCTGGGGAGGTTGAAAAAGGCAATTTTTTTTTAAACAATTAGCAGCTGGTGACATGGCTTTCCAAAATGAGCAAACCCTCTAACTCATTGAAACTGGCATGTTCCTCTCTTGTGTAATATAAAGTATAGGAGACTGCGGAAAACACTGATTGTATTTACAAAAAGACGTTCGATTATTACACATCATGGAAATACAATGGGTCGTTTTGAGTTCCTACACATCACCCAGCCCCCCCCTTGCCGGTGGGCCACATCCACTACTACAAAAGGTTCATTGATGACCTGTTCTTTATATGGACCGGTACATCAGAGGAAGCAGAAATGTTTGTACGGTACTTCAATTTGAGTTCTTGGGGTTTAAAATTTTCTTAGTTTTTCTCCTTCAAACATCGAGTTTTCAGACTTGATGGTACATGAAAGCCAACAAAATAGCATCCGTACTTCAACACACTTCAAAAGTGTCGATGTCAATAGTTATCTAGAATTTAAAAGTGGCCATTATCCAAAATGGATCACCAATATTCCGTATGGTCAATACAGAAGGATACGGAAAAATTGCCCAAACAATGCAATTTTTTTTTTTTTTAAAGAAGCCCGTATTTTGGAAAAGAGATTTACTGAAAAACATTATTCAAAAGAAATAATAAATGATTCCTTCAAATTTACAGTAGCAATACAGCAAAATGATTGTCTAGGAACATCTAAAGACGTGAGCAAAATACACTCTCTTCTATGCCTTCCGAACTCCAAATATTAAAATATGTTTTCGAGATCTCGAGGAAATCCATACAGCACAACCATGTATGGTTCACTAGATAAGACTTATGCTTTATTAACATATGTGACACTTTAAATTGGGTTACAGACAAAGGAATAGTTGGATTCTGTACTCAGACATAAAAAAGAAACCATCAGAAGAAAATATTAGGATAGGACTGAACAATATAATGAAATACAGTCTGATAGCAACTTTCAATCAGTCATAAATTAATAAGAGATGTTCTAAAATATTGGGTACTGCTTACCATTGACCCCATATTATAGGGAAATATCCCCACACAACCAAACATTATTTCTCCTACGCCTCATTGGGGGACACAGGACCATGGGTGTTATGCTGCTGCCACTAGGAGGACACTAAGTTAACAGAAAGATTAACTCCTCCTCTGCAGTATACACCCCTCCACTGGCTACAATTCAACCAGTTCTTGCTTAGTGTCTGTAGGAGGCACTTGGGTCTGGTTTCAGACCCCAACTTTCTTATTTTATTTTTTTATTTTTTCTGTAAATTTTTATTTTTTATCCAACGGAGTGAAGGGGGAGACGGATTCCTTTTTTATAGGGTCCTCTCTCCCCCGAACCAGCAACAGGCGAGCACGGCGAGTATACCTCCCCGTCCCTCTCCTGCGACGTCTGGAGCACGCCAAATTTACTGGGGCGACGGTTTCCTCCTCCCCCCCTGCAAGACGGCGAGCACATAGAGCCTGGCTCTAATGTCCCTCTCCGGGGCCCGTCAGACAAGGCCCACACCTGATGGCGTTGCACAGAAAGCCCCCACCTTGAAAGGAAGAAGAATATCAGAGGCCTCTCCATCCCCCATGGGTGCATGGATTGAGCGCGCACTCTCACAGGGACAGGGGGACCTGCACAACCGGAGGCTATGAGCATATACCCGCCTGCACTCCTATCCTTGCGGCAGAGGTGCGGTCCTGGTCCCTGGGGAGAGGCGCCGTCGGTCGGGGGTCGCGCATCGCCGGGCAGGCCCAGAAATTTAGTCCCCGGCTTTTCAGCCGGAGTATGCCGCAGTGAGCAGATCCGCCCACGGCCGTAACCCCACCCCCTATATCGGTGCTTCTCGTTTGGGACGAGAGGCGCCCTGCAGATCTCGGGGGCCATATTGCCACATCTTCCTGCAAGGTGGCTCACGCTGACCGGAACCGCCACGGCTAAATTCTTCCCCGGGGACACCGGCACAGGACCGTGGGTAAGCTGCTTCAAGAAAGCTTAACCCTTTCCCTGCACATACTGCCCTGCTCTGTCTCTAAAGACACTATGTCTCAATCTAAGGAGACTAAAAAGGGTAACAAGAAGCACACAGTGTTTTTCACTTCATGTGCCACTTGCAATACGGCCCTGCCCCGAGCTCACAGTACCCCGTTATGTGCGGATTGTGTCCCGGCCTCTGTGCAGCCGCCTCCCGCCGCCGCCGATGCCGCCAACCCTGCAGAGCCTAGTCCCTCTCAGTGGGCAGCTTCCCTGTCACGATCTATGGCTTCCCTAGTCAGGGCAATTGACTCCCTCCGGGGCCCCCCTTCAAGTCAGACCGCGGAGGACTCGGGCGACGGTACGGATCTGTCCACCAGCAGGGGGCGTACTCTGTCACTAACGACTCGGGGCTCCAGAAAACGTACCCATGTTCCATCCCCTGACCACGGACGAGTTGGTTTTTCAGCGTCGGCGAGTTCAGTATCCAGGTCCCCTTCTCCAGAGAACCTAAACGACTCTGAATGAGTCTGACGATTCCTACGTTCAGGATTCCTCCACCTCCACCTCCCAAGAGACACTCGATTCTCTCATTGAAGCGGTCAACAAGACCCTAAAGGTGGACGAGGAATCCGTATCTACGCCTGAACACGTGGTGACGTTCAAAAAGACTAAACGTGTCCAAAAGGTTTTTGTCACTCATCCTGAGTTTAAGGAGATTGTACAAAAACACAGGGACCGTCCCGACAAACGCTTCATGAGTCAAAAGCCCATCGAGGCCAAATACCCTTTTGCTCAGGAACTAATCAAGGACTGGCTGCAGTCCCCCTCAGTGGACCCTGCTGTATCACATCTCGCTTCCAAAACTATTCTATCCCTGTCAGACGAACCGGTTCCTCAGTTAAAAACCCCTCTGACCGTCAGATTGATTACCTGGCTCGCTCCGTCTTCGAGGCCACAGGAGCCTCTCTCTTCCGTCTTCGAGGCCATGGTCGCTTGGGCTGAGGTGCTTACCACGACCATCCAAGACAGCAACCTTCCTCCCGAGGCGATCAACCTCGCTAAACAGATAGCCCAGGCTGGGGACTTCGTAGTCAACGCCTCAATAGACGCGGCCAATTGCGCTGCACAGGTAGCCGCAAATGCAATCTCCATTAGAAGAGCCCTGTGGCTCAGAGATTGGCGAGCAGATTCGGCTTCCAAGCGCTCTTTGACATCTATGCCCTACCAGGCTGGTCATTTATTTGGAGAAAAATTAGACCAAATAATCTCGGATGCCACCCGGGGAAAAAGTAAATTTCTTCCCGAACAAAAGCCTACCCGGCCGTTTCGGTATCAACAACAATCTCGATTCCGGCCTTTTCGTAACAATACCAACTGGTCATCTACATCCTTCTCCGCATCAGGATGAGGTTCGCGTGGTGACCGAGGTCCCCAGGTCTCTTACAGACCTAACCGTAACTGGAAGCCCAGACCGAGACCATCTGGGTCTAACGGATCCAGATCCCTTAGATCCTCCACTCAATGACTCCTTGCGTCATCCGGGGGGCACCAACAAAGTAGGAGGTTGTCTACTTTAGTTCCGTCAAGCCTGGCTCTCGGTCGTCTCTGACGAGTGGGTCAGGGAACTGATGTCTACCGGATACAAAATAGAATTTTCCTCCCCCCCTACACGTTTCTTCCAGTCGTGTCCTCCCAAATCGAAGACAACAGCTTTTCTCCAGGCCATACGGGCACTACAAAGGGACGGAGTCATCATTCCGGTTCCCCAAGACCAAAGGTTCAAAGGGTTCTACTCAAACCTATTTGTGGTCCCAAAGAAGGACGGATCGCTGCGTCCGATTCTAGACCTAAAACTTCTGAACAAATTTGTCAAAATTCGGTGCTTCAGAATGGAATCCCTCCGCTCTGTCGTCGCATCCATGGAAAAAGGAGAATTCCTGGCATCTATAGACATCAAAGATGCTTACCTCCACATACCAATCTTTCCTCCTCATCAGCAGTTCCTTCGCTTCGCATTTCTCGGGGAACACTTCCAGTTTGTGGCCTTACCTTTCGGCCTCGCCAGAGTTTTCACGAAGGTCATGGCGGCTGTCATGGCCATTCTTCATTCCAAGGGGAGTGGTGGTACTCCCGTACCTGGACGACCTACTGATAAAGGGTCCATCTTACCCAGCCTGCGAAGAGTCCGTCGTTCTCACGGTGGATACTCTTTCTCGCCTGGGATGGAAGATAAACTTCGAAAAATCCTCTCCGATTCCGGCTCAACGGATCTCCTTTCTTTGAATGACACTGGACACTTCTCGCGGTCTGGTCATTCTCTCTCAAGACAAGGCCTTGGCCTTGCAGCAGGGAGCTCAGAGTCTTTCCCGTCCAGTCTCCCACTCCATTCGTTTCAGCATGCACATTCTCGGGCAGATGGTAGCAGCCATGGAAGCGGTTCCATTCGCGCAATTTCACCTCCGTCCCCTACAACATGCACTGCTGTCGGCGTGGAACGGGAACCCGTCCTCCCTCGACCGCCGTTTCACTCTGTCCCCACAGGTTAGAAGGACCCTCAGGTGGTGGACGCTGAAGTCCTCCCTAAACCAGGGAAGGTCCTTTCTCCCAGTGCTGTGGCTGGTGCTGACCACTGATGCCAGCCTCATGGGCTGGGGGCCGGTTTTCAACCACCACACAGCACAAGGGCGGTGGTCCACTCGAGAGTCTCGCCTTTCCATCAATCTCCTGGAAATACGAGCTTTCAGGCTAGCGTTGTTCAGGATTCACCATCTTCTGGCCGGTCACCCCGTCAGAATCCAGTCCAACAACGCCACAGCTGTGGCGTACATCAACCGTCAAGGGGGAACCCGCAGCAAGACTGCTATGCTCGAGGTGTCCCACATCCTTCGTTGGGCCGAGTCCAACCATTCGCCCATCTTGGCGATCCACATACCAGGTGTGGAGAATTGGGCGGCGGACTTCCTCAGCCGCCAGGGCCTCGCCTCGGGCGAGTGGTCCCTTCACCCGGAGGTTTTCCAGCAGATTTGTCATCGCTGGGGGACCCCGAATGTGGACCTCATGGCCTCCAGGTTGAACAACAAAGTTCCACAGTTCATTGCACGGTCTCTCGACCCACGGGCCGTCGGTGTAGATGCCCTGGTCCTGCCGTGGCGTCAATTCCGCCTCCCGTACATATTTCCCCCTCTTCCCCTGCTACCGAGGGTCATCAAGAAGATCAGGGCAGAGGGGGTACCAGTGATCCTCGTAGCGCCGGACTGGCCGCGCCAAGCATGGTACGCGGAACTGGTTCAGCTGGTCGCCGACGTCCCCTGGCGTCTTCCAGATCGCGTGGATCTTCTCTCACAGGGCCCGATTTACCACCAGAACTCAGGGGCCCTGTCTTTGACGGCCTGGCCGTTGAATCCTGGATTCTAGGCCAAGCGGGTTTCACTCCCAAGGTGTCTTCCACCATGATCAAGGCTAGGAAACCTGTGTCCATGCGCAGTTACCACCGTACCTGGCGAATCTTCTTCGCATGGTGCGACGTACAAGGGTGATCTCCTCTGGTATTTTCCATTCCTGCCATATTGGATTTTCTCCAATCTGGACTAGAGTCGGGCCTGGCACTTAGCTCTCTCAAAGGTCAGGTTTCGGCATTGTCAGTCCTGTTCCAACGAAAGATTGCCGAAAGATTGCCAATAGATTGCCGGTGAAGACTTTCTTTCAGGGAGTTTCCCGTGTAGCGCCTCCCTACAAGATGCCTTTGGATCCGTGGGATCTTAATTTGGTCCTTGGAGCCCTTCAGGAGGCCCCCTTCGAACCACTGCAGGACGTCTCTCTGACCCTCCTTTCCTGGAAGGTAGTTTTCCTAGTGGCTATTACATCCATCAGACGTGTTTCGGAGCTGGCGGCACTCTCCTGCCGACCTCCGTTTCTAATTTTTCACTCGGACAAGGCAGTCTTGAGGACTTCTCCTGCTTTTCTGCCCAAGGTCGTTTCCTCTTTCCACCTCAACGAGGAGATTATTCTGCCTTCGTTCTGTCCGGCACCAGTCCATCGCACTGAAAAGGCTCTGCACACTCTTGATGTGGTGAGGGCCCTACGACGGTACGTCTCTCGGACGGCTCCCTTCCGCACGTCGGATGTCCTATTCATACTTCCAGAGGGACCAAGGAGGGGTTCTCCCGCTTCCAAAGCTACTCTAGCCAAATGGATTCGGTCGGCTATTCAGGAATCCTATCGTGTCAAGGGTGTTCCTATCCCAGCAGGGATCAAGGCCCATTCTACTCGGTCGGTGGGCGCCTCGTGGGCCATTCGGCACCAGGTGTCAGCACAACAGGTCTTCAAGGCTGCGACATGGTCCAGCTTGCACAATTTTACAAAACATTACCACATTCATTCTCTCTCTTCTGCAGACGCCGCCCTTGGCAGGCGTATTCTGCAATCGGCGGTACCTTAGCCGTAAGCCAGTGGTACATGGGCTATTAGCAGCTATGTTGCTCCCCACCCAGGGACTGCTTTGGGACGTCCCATGGTCCTGTGTCCCCCAATGAGGCGTAGGAGAAAAGGAGATTTTTGTGTACTCACCGTAAAATCTTTTTCTCCGAGCCAATCATTGGGGGACACAGCACCCACCCTGTTAGCCTGTTTGGCTTGTTATTACTTCTTTGGTTTAGACATAGTTTATTGTCTTTTGTTTAATGCTCCTACTGCTTTACTACCGAACTGATTGAATTGTAGCCAGTGAAGGGGTGTATACTGCAGAGGAGGAGTTAATCTTTCTGTTAACTTAGTGTCCTCCTAGTGGCAGCAGCATAACACCCATGGTCCTGTGTCCCCCAATGATTGGCTCGGAGAAAAAGATTTTACGGTGAGTACACAAAAATCTCCTTTTTCCGCAGAAACTTTAAAAAAACATGTTGCTCCCAGCAGAATAAAATCCAATCAGCCACAAGGGTCTCTATCAGCTTTTGCACCTACATCCTGTAGAATCACAGGCTCCTATTGGTGCAATGTCTCTAATGCAAGATAATGAGATATGGTGAGAAAGTTTTTTTTCATCCGTATCAATGGGGGAATAATTTCACATCAAACAATTCATCCATCCCTACACAACTTACGCAATTTATTTACTGGAATGTGAATGCAAATTGCAGTATGTGTGTCTTTTTAGAGTTTGTTAATTGATTCATTGTAAGCAGTGCAGTTGCTATTTGCATGATTTAGTTGCCAATTGATTATTTGAACACCTGATTTGTTAGTTGATGCCCTTAAGGGTGTATATAATGATCCGAGTATAGTGTTTATGGTATGTATATGCATGTTTTTGCCTGATGAAGGAGCTTGATAAGCTCCGAAACACATAGTGCATAAATATTTTTAAAGCCATAATTTCCCTCTGTGTGACTCAAAGATCCTAGGCAGCACTATTTTTCACCATCCATTATCCCCCTAATCCTCGTCAGAAATACAATGAAATAAGCCCAATGGTGCCAATGACAGCTGGTTACATGCATTTCCTGTGTAAAAGGACCCTACTCTTCAATGAGGAGCAGCCTGGTAGTACTTGGTGCCAATATGTGTTGCTGTGATGCCTCCGCTTTATACTCTCATAGGCCAAACAAGGAGAATTTGCCTCTGTTCTTAAGGGGAGCATGCTGCGCCTCTTGCTGGATGCAGGGTTCCTCTTCCTCTTGCGCTTCTCCATTGATGATTCCATAGAAAACGTCATTTCTGCGTCTGTCGGCACCTTGCATTTCTTATTGGTATCACAAGACGACGAGGTGAGTGCAAAATGATCATTTGACCAGAATTGTATGAGATATAAATTGTTCTGCTTAGCATGAACTGTATGAAAATTATGTAGTAATATCTAGAGGAAATTAATTTTTAAATCTGATTATTTTTCTGCAATAACATAGCAGCTCTGCTCTGCAATGGGCAGACGGGCATGGTCTGTCCTACAGAAGTGTGACATCCAATGTAGCTTGTCCTGAACATAATTCTAAGCCTTGGTGATGTAAAGAAAATGATGCCGTTATGTACTATATGTATTAGCAATACAGGCAATCCACATTCAGCCCTGTAATCTATAATGTACCATATGTGTTTTAAGGTAAGTTAGAAAACATGACGCAACAAAAGCGATTATGCAATTATGCTGGTATAAAAAGGCTTTACTCACCCTACCCCGGTCCAACGCTGAGGCTCCACCACTGCTCCCCATGTCTGTTATTGCCTACAGCGCTCTGAGTTGTGGTCTCAGCCCTGCAGATCATAACAGACACCAGGAGCAGCAGCAGAGATTTGAGAAGGGGGAGGGTTTTTTATAACAAAAAATTACAACTGTGGACAGGAGTGGTCTGGGCCCATACACTTGCAAAGTTAGAAAATAACAAAAATGGCAATTCTCACCTGCTCCTGCTCCAGTGATGTCTCTCTGCCACTTCCCCAGTCTTTGCTGTCAGGCTGCAGCAGTGACCTCACAGCTACAACAGATGTGACCACTGCAGTCAATCATTTGGTTCAGCTGTGATGCTGATGTAGTTAGCACAAGCTGCTGAGTCCAGAGATAGCTGCTCCTACCTGATATGTGAGAGGGGGGCTTTAGTGTTCACTCTATCATTAGAAGAATTTGCTTTTTAACAGCTAAGGTGTATCACAGAGATCTTTGTCCTGGCTGCTGCAGAACATCATAACACACTCCTCAGATGCTGCAGGCTTTCTTTGTGAAAAGAATGTGGTATATGTATTAATTAACCATAGACCACAAGCCACACCTGTTGTGCGAAAAGAGGTTCTACAGCAGCAGTATGAATGTACTCATGTTGTAGCCTCTTTTATATGGTTAAGAACTTGTCAGCGGTTTCTGATCTACTTTAAAATTAAAACAGGACATTTCCTTATCTGTCGGGTGGTGAATGTGCTTTTTGTTTCATGATCTTTTTTTTTTTTTCGGCAGAAATACTTAGATAAGACTTTTTCTTGGTATCAAGGGACAAAAGTGTTTCCGTTGATACCAAATTCAGAGGAGGAAGAGGAGAATGAAGAGGAAGACGAAGAAGCATTAGACATCAGTAAAACCAAAGGGAAAGAGGACAAACAGAAGGATAAAGAAGAAAAGAAAGCTGACCCTGATGTTGCTCGATATGATGCTGTGAAGGTGAGACAAAGATGCAGTGATATGTTGTAGTATGTTACCCTTATTAATGGCCCTAATTAAGGTACATTTGTCTCTTTGGCCGGCGTCACACTTGGCGTAAGACAATACGCCACGTATTATACGTCCGTACTACGGCCGTAATACGGAGAAATGTTCCCAAAATAGTGATCCGCAGTCAGGGTGTGTCAGCGTATTTTGCGCATGGCATCCTCCGTATGTAATCCGTATGGCATCCGTACTGCGAGATTTTCGCGCAGGCTTGCAAAACCAACATCTAATGGATTTATGTGCTCAAATGTACATTAAAACATATATACAGTGTGTATATATATATATATATATATATATATATATATATATATATATATATATATATATATATATATATATATATGTCATTGAGACACATATATATATATTCTGTATTTAGATTTCATTCAGCGCGATATCTGTGAACAGCCGGTAATTCAATTGCCGGCTTTTCATTTCTCCTGCACAAACCCGACAGGATATGAGACATGGTTTACATACAGTAAACCATCTCATATCCCCATTTTTTTTGCATATTCCACACTACTAATGTTAGTAGTGTGTATGTGCAAAATTTCAGCGCTGTAGCTGCTAAAATAAAGGGTTAAATGGCGGAAAAAATTGGCGTGGGCTCCCGCGCAATTTTCTCCGCCAGAATGGTAAAGCCAGTGACTGAGGACAGATATTAATAGCCAGGAGAGGGTCCATGGTTATTGGCCCCCCCGTGGCTAAAAACATCTGCCCCCAGCCACCCCAGAAAAGGCACATCTGGAAGATGCGCCTATTCTGGCACTTGGCCACTCTCTTCCCACTCCCGTGTAGCGGTGGGATATGGGGTAATGAAGGGTTAATGTCACCTTGCTTTTGGAAGGTGACATTAAGCCAGATTAATAATGGAGAGGCGTCAATTATGACACCTATCCATTATTAATCCAATTGTTTGAAAGGGTTAAAAAACACACACACACATGATTTAAAAGTATTTTAATGCAATAAACACAGCGGTTGTTTTAATAATTTATTGCTCTCTCAATCCATCAGCAACACCCTCGCTTGGAAAAATAATAAACGCACAAGATACATACCCTCAGCTGAACCGTCACGTCCCACGAGGTAATCCATCTGAAGGGGTTAAAATATTTTACAGGCAGGAGCCCTGTAAATGCAGCTGTGCTCTGTGCCTGTAATCCCCGGCGAATGAATGAAATGTAGGTCATTGACCTACATTTCCTTCAGTCGCGGTGATGCGCCCCCTGGTGGATGTCCTCATATGACCTGGAGCGTGGGAAAAAGTTCCCAGGCTGCAGTTCAGAGAACATCCAGCAGGGGCGCATCACCGTGACTCAATGTAAGTATAGATCACTCTGCTTTCCTTTCAGCACCCGGGGATTACAGGTACGAGCGAGTGGTTTATCGCAGCTCGTGCCTGTAATATTAGTTAACCCCTTCAGATGGATTTCCTCGTTGGATGTGATAGGACATCAGAAGGTATGTATCTTGTGCGTTTATTATTTTTCCAAGCGAGGGTGTTGCTGATGGATTGAGAGAGCAATAAATTATTAAAACAACCGCTGTGTTTATTGCATTAAAATACTTTTAAATCATGTGTGTGTGTTTTTTAACCCTTTCATACAATTGGATTAATAATGGATAGGTGTCATAATTGACGCTTCTCCATTATTAATCTGGCTTAATGTCACCTTACAATAGCAAGGTGGCATTTACCCTTCATAACCCCATATCCCACCGCTACAGGGAGTGGGAAGAGAGTGGCCATCTTCCAGATGTGCCTTTTCTGGGGTGGCTGGGGGCAGATGTTTTTAGCCACGGGGGGGCCAATAACCATGGACCCTCTCCTGGCTATTAATATCTGCCCTCAGTCACTGGCTTCACCACTCTGGCGGAGAAAATTGCGCGGGAGCCCACGCCAATTTTTTCCGCCATTTAACCCTTTATTTTAGCAGCTACAGCGCTGAAATTTTGCACATACACACTACTAACATTAGTAATGTGGAATATGCAAAAAAAATGGGGATATGAGATGGTTTACTGTATGAAAACCATGTCTCATATCCTGTCGGGTTTGTGCAGGAGAAATGAAAAGCCGGCAATTGAATTACCGACTTTTCACTAACACCGCTGCGTATTTCTCGCAAGTCACACTGCTGGTCCGTGTGGAATCCGTATTTTTCTCGCCCCCATAGACTTTCATTGGCGATTTTTTTGCGCAATACGCTGACAAACGCAGCATGCTGCGATTTTGTACGGCCGTAGAAAGCCGTATATTACGGATCCGTAATATACGGCTGATAGGAGCAGCCCCATTGAGAATAATTGTGCCGTATGTTATGCGAGTTTTACGGACGTAGTTTCTGCGCTCTTACGTCCGTAAAACTCGCATGTGTGACGCCGGCCTTTGATTGTGTCTTTAGGTGTCAAATGATCACAATTTAGTAAAACTTTACACTGTGGTGTTCCTCTGTTTTTCCCTTTTGGAAATGCATGAATACATTGACAGTAATTTTGCCTGCACCTACACACACTGCTGCTATAATATCAGTACTGACAGTTGTAGTGTGTGCAGGGATTGACTATTGACCAAAGGCTTAGAAACATGCTGCTGGCAAAAGATTTCACCACTGTTAGCTCTCCCACAATATCTGACGTGTGCAATGGCGATTGAAGCTTGCTCATATTGCAGCAGTTTAACCCCTTGAGTGCCACTGTCAATTATGGCAGCAACATTTAAGTGGTTGGATAGAGGGGCTGTCCTTTCTGTAACCATTCGGCCCCCCAACGAAACAATGATGAGGTGCTAATGGTCTTGTGATGGCAACTAGGGGTCTACTGATGCCTCAACTTGTCTTTCATAGTTTTACTCCAATATAGGTCACCTTGTGGCCACGTTACTTAGGAGATTGTCTTTTATACAATGGACTGCAATGCTACAGTATTTGGCAGCTACTAATAAATGTGGACTGCTATACTACAGCATTGGGAGACTAATAATTAACGTTAAACACATAAACAAAATCTAAACCATTTTAAAAAATAACATATTTGTTGTCGCAGCTACTGTGACTGTCCAAACACATGGAATGTAATAATAAGAAAAAAATGGAAATGGCAGAACCGCCTTTAAAAAAAAAAAAAAAAAAAAAAAAAAAAGAATAAAAAGAGATCAGGAACCTATATGTGTCTCAAAATGCTACCAATAAAATCTACAGCTCGTCCCGCAAACATTCTACATCTATGTTCTTGACAGTTGTGTTAGGAGCAGGCAGAAAATGCTGCAGGCATTATATAAGCTCTGTAGACCGTTTTTCTTCTGGTTACTTATGCCTTTCAGTTCTAGGTTTAGTATTACTATGATCAGTATTAAAACTTTTATCACTTTTTTGTTTAGGGTCTTCTAAAGACAAAGTTTCACCATCGACTACGATATATCTTGGAAGTTGTGAGGCCACCAGCTTCAGTGGTCCTGCAAATATTGGATATTCTGACTCGAGTGGCCCGTCATTCTGCAGCAGCCTGCAGCCAGGTGATCTATACATACATGAAGATTGATATAATGGCCCATTTAGTCTACGCAATGCACACAGTTAAACGGCAGCTAACCGGCAATGTTTGTCGACAGGCTTTTAATTGCCTGTTTATATAGACCGACTCCGCTATGGAACAGTCTTTGCACACAGTTCCAAACATTGCATTAACTGGTTGAAGAGAACAACCCATTCTTACCTGCCATTTACACCAGGTTTTTCTTTTTAGCATAAACTGGAGTAAGACATAGAATTACGGCGGCTTAGCTAGAGATAAAATGGATGCTTTGTCTATCGTCTACAAGAAATGTAATTTATAGAAATAATTGTGAATTTTACTTTTGGTCAGGAGGTATTCACTTGGATGACTCCTTCCTGTGTTATCTCTAGCTTTTAGATTGTCCACGGCTTATAGAGACTGTTGTCCGTGAGTTCCTGCCCATGCAGTGGACTATGGCAATGGAAACTGATGATCCTGGTCCTTCCATTCTCCATGGTGTACCTTGTTCTACAGCAATGAAGTTCTTGCGTGTATTGGCCTCCTCAGGTCGTCATGTTTCCGCAAGACTAGTAAGTATATGGGAATATGATGATCTTTTCTATATGTACTTGTAGAATTGATTAGGTATTGTGGTTGTGAAGTTTATTAGTGTACTTTTATATGGTGTAGCTGCTGTAAAAATGCATAAAATATTATTACTATCCTCATATATACTTTAAAAAAATAGCTGATACAGCACTTGCCAAGCTTTTTGAAAAAAAAATCTTCATTTATTCAAAACGAGTGCATATTCATGGGAGAGAGTTACAGGATAAAATCTGTGCGACTGTGAAATGGCAGTCGCCCAGATTTTGTCATGTAATATTATCCTGTGGATATACACTTCTTTTGAAAGAAGATTTTTTTTCACACAGCTTGGTGACTGTAGTAACTTTTTTATTTTTCAAACAATTCTCTATGTGCTCTATGCTTATACAGAGCACCGCCGCTGCTATTCATTTCCTCAGCTCCAGCAGTTATGTCATGTATTTGACCTAATAGTGAATAGTGCCATTCGCTGATCTCTACTTTATGCACATGTATAATTTTCTTTTGAAGCTGAATACTTTTGACTTGAAGAGCCGAATCAGCAGATTTGTGGTCCAGGAACCCAAAGATCTTCCTTTATTAAAGGAAGAAGCAGAGAGATTAAGCACTGAGACGTTTCGCATGTGGGCTATAGCTGCTGGATATGGCCAGGCCTGTGATATATACAGGTTAGTTATTCAGGGAAAATACTTGTTATAACTGATTTTTTTTTCATGTGATAAACTTTCATTCATTTGCAAAGTTTCATATTCTTTTTAGTCTTGTAGAGGTTCTCTCAAAATTGCAAGCTATTCCCTATCCATTGGATAGTGGACAGTTGCTGATTACTGGACAGTTGCTGATTACTGGGTTTTGACTACTGGGATCGATGGCGATCCTTAGAACAGGGCTCCAAAACCCAGAGAATGGAGCTTTGCATAGCACCCTTTTGAATGGAGCAGAGGTACTCATGCTACACTCCTACCACATTCATTGTCTACAGGACGGCTAGAGAGAGCAGAGTACAGAGCTTGGCTATTTCCAGCAGTTCCATAGACAATGAATGGAGCAGAGGTTGAGGAGTGCACCCTCCACTCCAATCAAACGGGGCTCTGCAGAGCATAATTCTCAGGCTTTCAGAGCCCCAGAGGTTGGGCCACAGCAATTAGGAAGCTATCTTATATCCTTTTGATGGGGAATAACTTGTGATTTTAGGAAAAACCCAATATGCACTTGTTTACTGTCCCATTGTTTTTGCAAAATATTGGAAATGATATAATAAAATTCAGTTTCGTTTACCTATATTAATTTATATTCATTACACCAATATCTACTTCCAGAGATCTGTACCCAGTCCTTGTGGGAATCCTCCAGTCCTTTCCTGCTTTGATCGCCTCTTGCAAAGGGAGCGCCCCAGTGACACTTCCCATCCAGCGAGCTGCCGCATTGATTACTCTGCTTTCTCATGTTACACAGACTGCAGGTTGTACAGCTGAGCTGGAGGCACAGCTCCGCAGGTAAGCAGTACTGGAGCCTATGTGCCGGGGGTTATAGAAGGCTAGTCACCAACCGCTTGAAATGATTGAGCATTTTCTGGTTTACTGAAAGAGATGAGCGGGAATAAGGTTCTATGGTTTCATCACATGGCACTTCTTTGCCCAGCACATTAAGGCTATGTGCACACATTGCAGAATTTCTGCCGAAATTTCCATGGCAATTCTGTAACTCCCTGCCACGGGTATAACGCATGTAGAATTGGCATGCATATTCCCGCTAAACACTAGCGTTTTGCAAGCGTAATTAGCTTGCAGAATGCTAGTGTTTTCCAAGCGATCTGTAGCATTGCTTGGAACACTGATTGACAGGTTGGTCACACTTGTCAAACATAGTGTTTGACAAGTTTGACCAACTTTTTACTATTGGTGCTGCCTATGCAGCATCAATAGTAAAAAGATATAATGTTAAAAATAATAATAATAAAAAATCGTGATATTCTCACCTTCCGGCAGCCCCCACAATCTTCCTACTCCTCGCAATGCTCCCGGCAGCTCCCTTTCCCAGTGATGCCTTGCGGCAATGACCCCAGATGACGTAGCATCACGCCATATCGCTACGTCATCACAGATCAATGTCGCAAAGCATTACTAGGAATGGGAGCTGCCGGAAGCATCGCTAAGGCATGGGCTGGATTCGGGGGCCGCCGGAAGGTGAGTATATAACTATTTTTTATTTTAATTATTTTTTTTTTTAACAGGGATATGGTACCCAGGGTCTGGTGGAGAGTCTTCTCTCCTCCACACCCGGGTACCATGCGCACATGGTCCGCTTACTTTGCGTATGGTGGGCATAGCCACATGCGGGAAGTAAGCGGATCAATGCATTCCTATGTGCGGAATCGCCGTGATTCCGCACAAAGAATGAGCATGCTGCGTATTATTCCGCGATGCAATTCCGCCGCGGAAAAATACACAGCATTAGCACAGCATTGTGGAATCCCATTGAATTCAATTGGCTGTGTTGTGTATACGTTTTCGCAGTGGCAACGTGGCAAAAACGCATACAATCTGCAACGTGTGCACATAGCCGTAGGGTTGCCATAATCTTTTTTTTTTTTTTTTTTTTTTTTTTTAATTGAGGCCCATGTTAAGAGTTGGTTCTCAGAGTTCCTGTGCTGGGGCCACAGATTACTGACGTGGCTGATCACCCGGGTCCTGTGAATCGTTATGTGCAAAAGGAGCTATATAGGAATTGCAAAAAACAGTTACTATCTTTCAGAAGTAGTGTCACCCTTACAAATCTAAATACGGCACACAGCATTATAGCAGCACAGCAGAAGGTTCAATAGGACAGTGCAAAATTAAGAGGTTGTCCGGGCATACAACTCCTGGCTTATGAAAGTAATAGGCTATCCCGTGAGTGGGCGAGATGGGATTGGGAGTCACACATAGGCTTCACATCTGATGAACAATGGGAGCTTGTTTAAGGACCCCAAAGTTGTATTTTCCTAGCTATTCTGAGACAGCCACACAACTACATCCTCCATCGTACATATTGTACCGCAGCCAGGATGTGTAGGGTTCAGCCTCAGCTCTCAGGTTTTGTACCCCAAGTGTTGAAGGGGCCCTGGAATGTTTTTAGTTGGTGAGTAATTTGAGGCTACTGTACTCAGTTGTTTATATTTCTACATATCAGTATTGGGATGCCCCTCACAGAGGAACCCTAGACCCTGATCAGTACTCAGTGACATCAGACAGGCTGTTTCTAGGTGAATCCTTGCTTATTGCTCAGTAATGTCTGACTAGGCATGGTGGTCTCACAGAACTCCCACCATTTCTTAATGGAAATCGGCAGTGAATCTTTCCCTTGCTTTTAAGAAAAGTATATACACCAGGCCTGCCACAATAAGTATGCTAAAAGCTGGGGAAGACTATTTACATCTTCCGACTGGCTATTCTCTAGTGTTGCCTCAAGCCCATTTCTTGGGTTCCCCTGTCCCTCGGCGGAATCAGACACCCTATAGAAGAACAGCAGATCAGTGAATGTATCTGGCGTCGGACCCCCCACTAATCTGCTTCCCAGTGATAAGTCATCAGTACTATAGACCCGAACTATTTCTTTAATGCTACATAAATGTGAATTTCAAATATAAAAATACCTGTTGCTGTACAGCAGTACTTACAGGAGAGTAAAGACTTTCTATTATTCCTATTAATCCACTAAAGACATTTTGTTATTCTACTTCATTCTGTTCTTGTATCCCTATTACTGAATTCACTTTTGCTTTGCTTTCCAGCACATCTGTAGATTCGGAGCCTCAGGTTCCTCCACCTCCTGTTTCCTGGGCTGATATTACCGGACTGCCACCTTTAGTCGAAGGATGTCTGAGAA
The DNA here is from genome assembly GCF_051348905.1 of Ranitomeya variabilis. Classification (NCBI taxonomy): domain Eukaryota; kingdom Metazoa; phylum Chordata; class Amphibia; order Anura; family Dendrobatidae; genus Ranitomeya; species Ranitomeya variabilis. Next base: position 672,270,367 of record NC_135232.1, read on the forward strand.
AATGTCTTCAGGGAATATCATATTCCAACATCGACATTCTCCAGCCGCTCATCACTACCTCCATCAACTTTCTGGCTTCTTACTACAAGGCAGCAAGCCGACAGGTGTGCCCAAGTGTTACAATGTATCTCTCATATATACATATATATATATATTCATATATATAATGAGTATAAAATATCTGCCATAGTATAACAGTGACGCTTCCTCTGTCTGCAGCCCTCTTTGGATACTGTTTTATGTAACGAGGAGGTGGAGAAGCAGACAATCAATGTGCTCCTGCCATTCCTGCATCATACATCTGTGCAGTCCTTGTGGGACTCTCTCAGGTAAAAACTTTCCTGTGATATAACATGTCAGCGTTTTATTTGTAGATCTGATCCTGGGAATGACTCTGCATCAACTCTTTCATAGGAAATAACTAAACTGTGTGCAGAATTATTAGGCAAGTTGTATTTTGATCACATGATGCTTTTTATACATGTTGTCCTACTCCAAGCTGTTCAGGCTTGAGAGCCAACTACCAATTAGGTAAATCAGGTGATGTGCATCTCTGTAATGAGGAGGGGTGTTGTCTAATGACATCAAAACCCTATATAAGGTGTGCGTAATTATTAGGCAACTTCCCCTCCTTTGGCAAAATGGGTCAGAAGGGAGATTTGATGGGCTCTGAAAAGTCCAAAATTGTGAGATGTCGTCTTGCAGAGGGATGCAGCAGTCTTGAAATTGCCAAACTTATGAAGCGTGATCACCGAACAATCAAGCGTTTCATGGCAAATAGCCGACAGGGTCGCAAGAAGCGTGTTGGGCAAAAAAGGCGCAAAATAACTGCACATGAATTGAGGAAAATCAAGCGTGAAGCTGCCAAGATGCCATTTGCCACCAGTTTTGCCATATTTCAGAGCTGCAACGTTACTGGAGTAACAAAAAGCATAAGATGTGCGATACTCAGGGACATGGCCAAGGTAAGGAAGGCTGAGAAACGACCACCTTTGAACAAGAAACATAAGATAAAACGTCAAGACTGGGCCAAGAAATATCTTAAGACTGACTTTTCAAAGGTTTTATGGACTGATGAAATGAGAGTGACTCTTGATGGACCAGATGGATGGGCCAGAGGCTGGATCAGTAAAGGGCAGAGACCTCCACTCCGACTCAGATGCCAGCAAGGTGGAGTTGGGGTACTGGTATGAGCTGGTATCATCAAAGATGAACTTGTGGGACCTTTTCAGGTTGAGGATGGAGTGAAGCTCAACTCCCAGACCTACTGCCAGTTTCTGGAAGACATTTCATCAAGCAGTGGTACAGGAAGAAGTCGGTATCGTTCAAGAAAAACAAGATTTTCATGCAGGACAATGCTCCATCATATGCCTCCAACTACTCGACAGCGTGGCTGGCCAGTAAAGGTCTCAAAGAAGAAAAAATAATGACATGGCCCCCTTGTTCACCTGATCTGAACCCCATAGAGAACCTGTGGTCCCTCATAAAATGTGAGATCTACAGGGAGGGAACACAGTCCACCTCTCTGAACAGTGTCTGGCAGGCTGTGGTGGCTGCTGCACGCAATGTTGATCGTAAACAGATCAAGCAACTGAAAGAATCTATGGATGGAAGGCTGTTGAGTGTCATCATAAAGAAAGGTGGCTACATTGGTCACTAATTTTGAGGGTTTTGTTTTTGCATGTCAGAAATGTTTATTTCTAAATTTTGTGCAGTTATATTGGTTTACCTTGTGAAAATAAACAAGTGAGATGAGAATATATTTGGTTTTTATTAAGTTGCCTAATAATTCTGCACAGTAATAGTTACCTGCACAAACAGATATCCTCCTAAGATAGCCAAATCTAAAACAACCCCACTCCAACATCCAAAAATATTAAGCTTTGATATTTATGAGTCTTTTGGTTTGATTTGAGAACTGTTATGATCTGGTGACCTTGGAGCCGCATGAAACTTTCTCTGGAGACGGTGGAACCTGTACTGACCGCAATCCTGAACTAACACCGCAACTAGAAGTAGCCGTGGGGTGTGCCTAACACTCCCTAGACACCTCGACACAGCCGGAGGACTAAATACCCCTATAGATGGAAATGGGAATGCTATCTTGCCTCAGAGCAGACCCCCAAAGGATAGGCAGCCCCCCACAAATAATGACTGTGAGTTGGAGAAGAATAGACACACGCAGGTAGAAAACAGGATTTAGCAGAAGAGGCCACTCTAGCTAAATAGGAAAGGATAGGACAGATAACTAGGCGGTCAGTATTAAAACCCTTCCAAAAATATCCACAGCAGATAATACAAAAAGTTCCACAATCTAACTAAAGACATGGAATGTATATCTGCCACTCCAGAGAATCCAGCAAGACTGAGAAAATACTGACACAATCTAAGCTGGACAAGAAAACACAAAGAATAGCACTGAATTGTGAAGCACACAACATGTGTGCCACAGGGAAAAAGAACCAGACACTTATCTTTGCTGATTTGGCAGAAAGGCCGGAGGAACCAGGCAGAGGTCCTACACCTCCCAACAACAATTGACAACTGGCAAGGACTAAAGAATCCTGCACGCCTAAATACCCCAGTCAGATCTGCAATCAGCAGATACACCTGACCAGGGCGCAACTCAGGGGCAACTGCATTACCACCTACAATCACCAGAGGGAGCCCAAAAGCAGAATTCACAACAGAGAACATAGTTGTTGATCAATAATAAAAATAATCCTCTAAAATACTACTTGCCTAATAATTCTGCACACAGTGTATGTACGGTAGATAAATCTACTGCTGAACGCCCAGTGTGTGCAGTTACAAGAGCTTTCTCCTACGCCTCATTGGGGGACACAGGACCATGGGTGTTATGCTGCTTGCCACTAGGAGGACACTAAGAAAACACAAAGAGTTAACTCCTCCTCTGCAGTATACACCCCTTGACTGGCCAGTAACGACTCAGTTCTTGCTTAGTGTCTGTAGGAGGCACTTGGGTCTGTTCAGACCCCTCCATTTATTATTTTATTTTTTATTTTCTGTAAATTTTTATTTTTTATCTAACGGAGTGAAGGGGGGCGACGGACTCCTTTCCAGGGTCCGCTCTCCCCCGAACCATCAACAGGCGAGCACAGCGAGTATACCTCCCTGTTCCTCTCCTGTGACGTATGGGGCACGCCTAACCTAAACCCAGGGCGACGGTTCCTACTCGGTCCCGATCTCCCCCATTATAGGAGGGCGAGCACATAGAGTATACCTCTCATGTGCATCTCCCGGGCTCCACCGCACTCAAGCCCTCACCTCGGCGTCTTGTAGTCCCCACGGTAGCCGTAAGTCCCCTGCGGCAGGCACATCTGCACGGTGGCACAGCCATAAGTCCCCTGCGGCAGGCACATACGACGCTCTCCATCCCCCGGCGCAGGGAGGACAGATTGAGCTGGAGGCCGCACCGAGGCTCGGTGAGTAGTCCCCTCCTCACACTGCAGCATTGGAGGATGCGGTGCGGGTCCCTGGGGAGAGGCGCCGCTGTTTGGGCAGCGGCGATCGTTCGGCGCTACACCGCGCCCGCAGGCGCATGCCGCCGGCAGCCTGAAAAATTTCAGCTGGACTAGGCCGCGTTTGTAATTCCCGCCCACCGCTGGAGCCCAGCCCACCGCTCAGGCGCTTCTCGTTCTGAATGAGAACAGCCCTGAAAAATCTCGGTCGCCATCTTGGGTCTCCTCTCCTGCGTGGGATTCTGCAACTAACGCTTCCTCTTCCTCCCTGGGGACACCGACACAGGACCGTGGGTAAGCTGCCCCTTCCTATAGGGAAACGCTTAACCCCTTCTCTGCATCCACAATTCCGGCTAGTGCAGTATTTTGGAGGCACAGACATACACTATGTCTCAGTCTAAGGAGGCAAAAAGGGGCAACAAAAAGCACACTGTATTTTTTACCGCATGTGCCGCTTGCAATTCTTCTTTGCCACGTGCCCACAATACCCCTTTGTGCCAGAACTGTGACCCGGCCTGTGTGCAGCCGCCTTCTGCCGCCACCGATTCCGCTGAGCCTAACCCTCCTGAGTGGGCCGTGTCCCTGTCACGTTCAATGGAGTCCTTGGTCAAGGCATTGGACTCTTTCCGAGGGTCCTCCTTAAGCCAGAACTCACCTCCGTCGGCTGCGACGGAATCTGGCGACGGTGCGAGGCTGTCCGACCACAGGGGGCGTACCGTTCAACGGGACTCTCGGGGGTCCAGGAAAAAGACCCTTCTCTCTTTTCCCGTACACGCTCGAGCTTCAGCTTCTGCGAGCTCATCTTCTTGCTCCCCCTCCCCTGAGGGTCGCAGCGTAAAGGACTCAGTATACGAGTCGGAGGAATCTTTAACCCAAGACTCCTCTATCGGTCAAGAGACACTTGACTCCCTTATTGAGGCAGTCAACAAAACATTAATGGTGGACGACGAATCTGTTTCCTCTCAGGAACATGTCGTATCTTTTAAAAAGACTAAACACGTCCAAAAGATATTTGCTAATCACCCTGAGTTTCAGGACCTTATCCAAAAACACAGGGAACACCCAGAGAAGCGTTTTATGGCTCAAAAAGCCACGGAAGTTAAATATCCTTTCTCCAAGGATCTGGTGAAAGAGTTGCTTCTCTCTCCTTCTGTGGATCCTGCCGTATCGCGACTTGCATCTAAAACAGTCTTATCCCTGTCAGATGATTCATCAGTCAAAAATCTTTCTGACCGTCAAATTGATTATTTGGCTCGCTCAGTCTTTAAAGTCTCAGGAGCAGCTCTCCTTCCATCTTTTGCAGCTACCTGGGTAGCTAAAGCAAAGGTGGCCTGGGCAGAGGTGTTAACCTCTAAAGTCCATGGCAGTAATCTTCCCCCAGAGACGGCCAGACTAGCTAACCAGATAGCTCAGGCCGGAGATTTCGTTGTTAACGCTTAGATAGATGCGGCTAATTGCGTAGCGCAAGCGGCTGCAAACGCAATTTCCATCAGGAGGGCCTTATGGCTCCGCGATTGGCGAGCAGATTCTGCTCCAAAAACTCGCTGACTTCTCTACCTTACCAAGCGGGCCGTTTATTTGGGGAGAAACTAGACCAGATCATTTCTGACGCTACCGGAGGGAAGAGTAAATTTCTTCCCCAGCAAAAACCGGCCCGGCCTTTTCGGAATCAACAGCAGTTTCGATTCCGGTCCTTTCGTAACAACTCCAGTTGGTCCTCCTCCTCCCCTGGTTCGGGACGACGGGAAAACAGAACTTCCCAGGTCTCATACAGACCAAACCGTTCCTGGAAACCCAGACCGAGACCGTCTGCCCCTAAGCCGTCCGCATCCCTTAAACCTTCTACACAATGACTCGTTGGCGTGTCCGGCAGACACCGACAAAGTAGGCGGACGCCTTCTTTCGTTCCATCAAAATTGGCTCTCGGTCGTTCACGACGAGTGGGTCAGAGAGCTCGTGTCTTCCGGATACAAAATCGAGTTTTCTTCCATCCCCCCTCCGCGCTTCTTCCAGTCTTCTCCCTCCAACGCAAGGGCGTCTTATCTTCTTCAAGCCATACAGGCCCTTCAAAGGGACGGTGTCATTGTTCCGGTCCCTCGAGACCAAAGGTTCAAGGGGTTTTACTCCAACCTTTTCGTGGTTCCAAAGAAGGACGGGGCCTTACGGCCCATTCTGGACCTCAAACTGCTAAACAAGTTTGTACGGGTCCGACACTTCAGGATGGACTCGCTCCGTTCTGTTGTCGCATCCCTGGAAAAAGGACAGTTCCTCGCATCCATAGACATCAAGGATGCTTATCTACATATTCCAATTTTTCCCTCTCATCAGCGCATGCAGTCCAAGAAGAACACTTCCAGTTTGTGGCCTTGCCCTTCGGACTTGCCACCACCCCCAGAGTCTTCACAAAGGTCATGGCGGCTGTCATGGCCATTTTTCATGCTCGGGGAGTGGTAGTTCTGCTCTATCTTGACGACCTATTAATCAAAGGTCTGTCCCAGTCTGGGTGCGAGGAGTCGGTAAGCATCACCGTGAATTCTCTTTCTTGCCTGGGTTGGAAGATCAACTTCAAGAAATCATCTCCATTGCCAGCTCAGCAAATCTGCTTCCTGGGCATGATTTTGGACTCTTCCCGCGGGTTAGTCGTTCTCCCTCCGGAGAAGGTCTTATCCTTACAGCAGGGAGCGCGCAAGCTCTCCCGCCCAGTCCTTCACTCCATTCGCTTCGCAATGCGCATCCTTGGGAAAATGGTTGCGGCGATGGAAGCCGTTCTGTTTGCGCAGTTCCATCTCCGTCCCTTGCAACAGGCGCTCCTGTTAGCCTGGGACAGGAGCCCGGTTTCCCTCGACCGTCGTTTTCGCCTGCCCCCACAGGTCAGGCGGACTCTCAAGTGGTGGACGCTACAGTCCTCCCTGAACCAAGGGAAGTCCTTTCTTCCAGTGCGCTGGTTAGTGGTGACCACCGATGCCAGCCTTTTGGGCTGGGGCACAATTTTCAATCACCACACGGCACAGGGTCGTTGGTCCACAAGAGAGTCGCGTCTCCCAATCAATATCTTGGAAATTCGAGCAATCACTCTTGCCTTGCGCAACTTTCACCACCTTCTCGCAGGCCATCCCATCAGAATTCAATCCGTCAACGCCACAGCCGTGGCGTACATCCACCGACAAGGGGGAACCCGCAGCAGGTCAGCCATGCGCGAAGTCTCCCACATTCTGCGCTGGGCCGAGACCAATCACTCGCTTATCTCGGCGATCCACATACCGGGCGTGGAGAATTGGGAAGCGGATTTTCTCAGTCGCCAAGGTCTTGCCTCGGACGAGTGGTCCCTTCATCCGGAAGTCTTCCAGCAGATTTGCCTTCGCTGGGGGACACCGGACGTGGATCTCATGGCCTCGAGGTTCAAAAACCAGGTTCCCCGGTTCATTGCTCGTTCTCGCGATCCTTGCGCCATCGGGCAGATGCTCTGGTCCTGTCGTGGCATCAGTTCCAGCTGCCATACATATTTCCGCCTCTTCCTCTGCTCCAGAGAGTCATCAAGAAGAGCAGAGGGGAGACCGGTGATTCTCGTCGCGCCCAACTGGTCGAGCCGAGCATGGTACGCATAACTCGTCCAAATGGTCGCCGACACCCCCTGGCGCCTTCCAGATCGCACGGACCTTCTCTCACAGAACTCCGGGGCCCTGTGTTTGACGGCGTGGCCGTTGAATCCTGGATTTTAGCCCAAGCCGGATTCTCTCCAGGGGTTTCTTCTACCATGATTCACCCTAGGAAACTCGTGTCCATGCGCATTTATCATCGCACCTGGCGCATCTTATTTTCATGGTGCAATGCCCATGGACGTTCTCCTTTAGTCCTTTCCATTGCGTCCATTCTGGAGTTTCTCCAATCAGGTTTAGAGTCAGGCCTTGCCCTAAGCTCGCTCAAGGGACAAGTGTCCGCATTGTCTGTTCTTTTCCAACGAAAGATCGCTTCCAGACTGCCGGTTAAGACGTTCATCCAAGGAGTCTCCCGGGTGGTCCCTCCCTATAGAATGCCTTTGGCGTCATGGGATCTTAACTTGGTTCTCGGAGTTCTTCAGAAGGCCCCTTTCGAACCATTGCAGGACATCCCTCTCACCCTCCTCTCATGGAAGGTGGTCTTTCTTATGGCGATTACGTCAATCAGGAGAGTTTCTGAGTTGGCGGCTCTCTTGCCGACCCCCCTTCCTGATTTTTCACCCAGACAAGGTAGTTTTGAGAACCTCTCCCTCTTTTCTACCGAAAGTCGTCTCCGCCTTTCATCTAAATGAGGACATTGTCTTGCCGTCATTCTGTCCGGCACCAACCCATCGTATCGAGAAAGCTCTCCATACTCTGGATGTGGTTAGAGCTCTTCGGCGGTACATATCTCACACGGCTCCCTTCCGTAAGTCAGATGTCCTGTTCGTGCTTCCGGAGGGACATAGGAAAGGTCTACCTGCCTCAAAGGCCACTCTCTAGCCAAGTGGATTCGCTCCACTATTCAGGAATCCTATCGCGTCAGGAACACCCCTGTCCCAGCAGGGATTAAGGCGCGTTCGACTCGGTCGGTCGGTGCTTCTTGGGGCATTCGGCACTAGGCGTCCGCACAACAGCTTTGTAAAGCTGCGACTTGATCCAGTCTGCATACCTTCACGAAGCACTATCACATCCATACCCAGGCTTCGGCAGACGCTGCCCTCGGCAGGCTCATTCTGCAGACAGCGGTACCTCAGTAAGCCAGTGGTACATGGGGTTTTAGCAGTGCAATTGCTCCCCACCCAGGGACTGCTTTAGGACGTCCCATGGTCCTGTGTCCCCCCAATGAGGCGTAGGAGAAAAGGAGATTTTTGTGTACTCAACGTAAAATCTTTTTCTCCGAGCCAATCATTGGGGGACACAGCACCCACCCTGTTAGCCTATTGGCTGGTTGTTGTTGATTTCTTTGTTCCTTAGTTTTGGACATAGTTTACTTGTCTTGGTTTTACTCCTACTACTTTACTACCGAACTGAGTCGTTACTGGCCAGTCAAGGGGTGTATACTGCAGAGGAGGAGTTATTGTGTTTACTTAGTGTCCTCCTAGTGGCAAGCAGCACAACACCCATGGTCCTGTGTCCCCCAATGATTGGCTGGGAGAAAAATTTTTTTACGGTGAGTACACAAAAATCTACTTTTTATGCCAATGTATAATTGGATGTTCCCATGTAGTGACCATCTTGAAGATTTTATTAGGAAAATGTATAAGTGAGTGCTTCTCAAATCTAAGTAAATGTAATAGTATATTAGGTAAAAGTGCTTTTTTCTTTTTTTTTTTTTCAGACCGTGACAATTGAACTTATTACCCAATCGCACCATTTAGTTTACATCCACACTGAATATTTTTGTTCCTGAATTTTAGCAACAAATTTCACAGCAGTAATATCTGCACTAAATTGTGCAGATATAGCTGCCACAATGTAGATGTGAGACCTATAACCTTTGCATTCAAGGTGAAATCAGTGCTGAATATCCATAGCATATATTGACAACTCTGGGAAAAAAAACTGCAGTGTGTAGATTAGATGTATTAAAATATCATCCACTATTCTCTAGTAGCTCTGTGTAGAGGCTGATAGATATATTTATTGATCTCGTACATCGCTGTGTGCATACTGCCTGATGAGCTGATTGTTTCAGAGCTAAACCGGATATATATGTGTGTGCATGTGTACTGTATATGTATTATACTGCTCAAAAAAATAAAGGGAACACTTAAATGACAAAATGTAACTCCAATTCAATCACACTTCTGTGAAATCAACCTGTCCAGTTATGAAGCAACACTGATTGTGAATCAATTTCTCCTGCTTTTGTCCAAATGGAACCGACAACAAGTAGAAATGATAGGCAATTAGCAAGACATTGCTAATTGGAATTTGCCAGAGAGCATCAAGATTGGCAGATTTGACATTGGTGCCCTGTGCTTTTCACGGATGAGAGCAGGTTCACACTAAGCAAGTGACAGTCTGGAGACACATTGGAGAACGTCCTGCTGCCTGCAACATCCTCCAGCATGACTGATTTGGCAGTAGGTCAGTAATGGTGGGAGGAGGTACTCCCACCATGTGCTAGCCATTGTGAGACTGTATGCCGGTGCATTGAACCCTGTGATTCTTCTGATGTATGACAATGCTAGTCCTCATATGGCTGAAGTGTGCCAGCAATTCCTGCATGATGAAGACATTGATGCTATAGACTGTTCTGCCCATTTCCCAGACCTGAATCCAATCTAGCAAATCTGGGACATCATGTCTCGTTCCATCCACCAACGTCACGTTGCACCACAGACTGTCCAGGAGTTGGCGGATGCTTTAGTCCAGGTCTGGGAGGAGATCCCTCAGGAGACCATCCGCCGCCTCATCAGGAGCATGCCCAGGCGTTGTAAGGAGGTCATAAAGGCCATACACACTACTGAGCATCATTTCCTTGTCTTGAGGCATTTCCACTGCAGTTGGATCAGCCTGTAATTTGATTTTCCACTTTGATTTTGAGTATCATTCCAAATCCAGATCTCCATGGGATATTCATTTTGATTTACATTGATAATTTTTAGGTTTTATTGTTCTCAATGCATACCACTATGTAATGAATAAAGATCTGAAACTGGAATATTCATTCAGTGATATCTAGGATGTGATATTTTAGTGTTCCCTTTGTTTTTTGAGCTGTGTATGTGTATCTATGTATAATATAAAAATATTGATCTAGAGTCAGAAGAATGTTACTGGCATTAATACACTCCTGTCTTGAACTGTTTAACCCCTTTACCCCCAAAGGTGGTTTGCATGTTAATGACCCGGCCAATTTTTACAATTCTGACCACTGTCCCTTTATGAGGTAATAACTCTAGAACGCTTCCATAGATTCATGATAGTGGTAAAAATTTATTTGATATGACTTGCGTTTATTTGTGAAAAAAACTGCCAATACCCCATATGAGGGAGAAAACCACTGTTTGGGCGCTTGGCAGAGGTCGGAAGGGAAGGAGCGCCATTTGTCTTTTTGAGTGTAAAATTTCCTGGAACAATTGACGGACTCCATCTGGCGTTTGGAGAACCTCTGAAGTGCCTAAACAGTGAAAATCCCCCACAAGTGACACCATTTTGGAAAGTAGACCCCTAAGGGAACTGATCTAGATGTGTGGTGAGCACATTGAACCCTCAGGTGCTTCACAGAAGTTCATAACGTTGAGCCGTAAAAATAAAACAAAATATCTAATTTTCCCCACAAAAATGTTTAGCACAATATATTGCATTTTTATAAGGGTAACAGGAGAAATTGCACCATGCAATTTGTAGTGCAATTTCTCCTGAGTACACCGATACCCCATATGTGGGGGAATACTACTTTCGAGGCACAGTGCAAAGCTCAAAAGGAAAGGAGCGCCATATTGGAGTTCAGATTTTACTGCATTGGTTTGCCATGGGTGCCATGTTACATTGGCAGAGCCCCTGAGGTCCTATAACAACAGAAACCCCCTATATGTGAACTCATTTTACAAACTACACTCCCCAATGAATTCATATAGGGGTGCAGTGATCATATTGACACTACATGTGCCTCACCACCAGAGTTTTATACCACTGAGTGGTGAAGAATGAATAAACTACATTTTTACCATTAAAATGTTGTTTTAGCTCCAAAGTTTTTTATTTCTAACGGCTAATAGGAAATTTTTTTACAGCAAACTGAGGTCCATTTTTTCCTGAGCGCGCCAATACCCTATATGCAATCGGGAAATATTTTTCAGGCATGGTGCAAAGCTCAGAAGGCAAGGAGGATTTTACTGTTATGGTTTGCAGGTGCCATTACCCACTGGGAGAGCCCTTGAGGAGCCAGAACAGCTTAACTCCCCATAAGTGTTTCCATTGTACTAAATGCACCTCTCAACGAATTCATCTAGGGGTGCAGTGATCATATTGACACCATTGGGTGTGTCACAGAATGTTATACCATTGGGCAGTGAAAAAAAAACTACAATTTTACCAACAAAATGTTGTTTTATCCCAAGATTTTACATTTTCATACAAGAAGAGAGTAAAGATGGCACCAAAATTTGTCCCACAATTTCTACTGAACGTGACAACACCCCATATGTGGCTGTACAATAATACTAAGCCATACGGAGAGACTTGGGAGTAATGGAGCCTTATTTGCCTCCCGGAGCACAGATTTTCCTAGAACATATACTCCATATACAGAACCCCTAATTGCTAGAAGAACAGAATCCCCCCTCAAGTGACCCCATTTTGGAAACTATACCCTTTGGGCAATTTATCTACAGGTGTAGTGATGATTTTGACGGCATGGATATTTTCCAGAAACAAGCAGCAATCAATGTTGCCGAGTGAAAATTGTAAACTGCTGTTGTAATGACCATTACTTTGAAGTGACCAGTATGTTGCAGTCACCAGTACGTTATGTCCAGCCCGTGCTTCTAGAGACATGAACCCGTAAATTAGGCTGGCTCTCATCGCGTCAGAAAAGCCAAACGTGGACGATATATGTGGTTTAGGTACACGATGGGGCTGAGAAGGGAGGGGGGCATTTGGAATTTGCGGATTTATCCCAATTAATATACAATCCCGAGCATTTACTAAATCTATTTATGGTGGTAATCACATGTGGCAGTGTCTCCTCTACGTCATCAATGAATATTATCATGTCATCTGCGTATAAGCCAATAACTTCCACGCGGTCCGCTATCTTAATACCTTTAATGGATGGAGTGGATCTCATACGTATTGCTAGTGCTTCATTCGCGACAGCAAAAAGGGCCGGTGAAAGAGGGCAACCCTGTCGGGTCCTCTTTTCAGGGAAAATGTCTCTGACATGGAGCTATTAATAATTATCCGGGCTTTAGGTTTCATATATATTGCGCTAATCCATTTTTGGAATTTGGGGCCAAATCGGTATCTCTGTAAACATGCGGATAGGAAGGGCCATTCAAGGGAATCAAATGCCTTGGCCTTGTCCAGCGAGGCCAAAGCCCATCTATTCTCCAGTATCAGTGAGCTATATTGGGCTACCGACTGGACCCTCCTAATATTAATGGACGTTTTTTTACCTGGCATGAATCCGGTCTGGTCTGGGTGTATTATGTCTAGTATTACCGTATTTAACCTAGTGGCCAAGATTTTAGTGAAAATTTGGGCATTTGGAACTTGGAGTGCAGAATTTGCTGAATTTCTTTTGGCGAGTGAGGAACAATTTTGCTTTTCTAGAGCCTTTGTGCTACCAGTAATGTGGAAGCCCCTAATTTCTCCTTCGCTTCTTTGGGGGACACAGGACCATGGGTGTTATGTTGCTGCCACTATGAGGCTAACACTAAGTTGACACAAAAAGATTAGCTCTTCCTCTGCAGTATACACCCAGACACTGACTCCAGCTGAACCAGTTCAAGCTTAGTGTCAGTAGGAGGCACATGTGTTCTGATTTTCAGACCACATCTATAGTTTTTTATTTTTATTCCCAATATTTTTCAAAGGGTTACAGAGGGGATGACGGGTCCCTTAAGGGCTCCACTCTCCCTAAACCTACACCAGGCGGGAACGCGGAGTGTCGCCTCTACGTACCCAAGCCCCCCCCTTCCCGGAATCGCTTGCTACGGTATGCCTGAGATCTTTAAGGGGAGATGGGTCCTTTCAGGGCACAACTCTCCCCACACCAGCAACAGATGGGAACATGGAGTATCGCCTCCATGTACCCCCCTCTGCATCCAGGCTTATTACAGCTGGACCAACAGCCCTGTCCCATCCTGGGGGAGTTAACCCCTTGGATGTCCAGAGGCTCTTATGGGGTCTGTGGCCCCCACTGCATCGCCATTGATGAACAGCGGCGATGGAAGGAAGTCACTGTTTCTCCACCTCTCTATCAAAGGGATGGTGGATGGAGGGTTCTCTGCACCGTCCACACTACAGCAGCTGACCTGTATGAGAGCAGCCCGGGTTCTGCGCTTCGCCACTGCTGCGGTTACATATCAGGATACACACTGCTTGGAAGTGTGGACCCGGGACACAAAAAGTAACTCCGGCCGGGGGGCTCCTGCAACAACGCCTTAAGCGCTATCCCCCATGACGTCCCCTCTCCCCTGGGCACGTTCCGGCCAGCGTCGGAAATTTAGGCCCCGGCTTGGGCCTATTCTCGGCCGCAAACTTATGACGTCGCAGCAGCTCCGCCCACGTGTTGGCGCTTCGTGCACATGGCGAGACTTCCCTCTGGCAACTCCCGTCGCCCATCTTTATCTACCGGCCGCTTCTCTACACGTGCAGTCTGGTCACACTGCACTCGGTGAGGCTTGTCCCTACATCTGACAGCTCCTCTGTGATTCCCGGCAGACATTTTCATCCACCGGCTGGCTCCCTACAGCGCAGTACACTGGGAGGACCGCTCACACAGGGCCACAGGACCTGGTATGATCTTTGTGCTGCACCAGATACCCTAATTGGCCCTTCTCTGCAGTAGTCACTGGGGCTTACAAGACACGATCCTCCTTATTGGAGCATGTCAGCAGGATCAGGGATTTTCTGGGGTATACCATGTCTCTCCCTAAAGACATCCAAGAAGGCTAACAAAACACATACAGTATTTTTCACCTCATGTACTATCTGCCAGATTGCGTTGCCACAGGGACAGAGTACGCCACTTTGCAAGGCCTGTGATCCCGAATGCGCTCAGGAGCCCTCTGTTGCTACCGAACTCAGTGTACCTAGTCCCCCTGAGTGGGCTTCGTCACTGTCGCAGTCCATAGCTTCACTGGCTAAAGCAATTGAATCCCTCCAAGATCCTTCCACGTGTCTGGGGCATTTGTCTGCCTGTCTTAGAAGGCTCCTGTACCTCACTGGAACTGTCGGCCAGCAGGGGCCGTTCTCAGTCAAATACTTCACAGACTTCTAGGAAACGGGTTCATAGCACATCTCCCGGGCCTTCTTGCACCTCGGCATCCGTTGGCTCTGTTTCCCACTCCCCTTCACCCGGGGTTCGCAGTAACCCTGGCCGGGGGCTATTTGGTGCACACTTTCCCGGATGCGGCTAACTGTGCTGCAGTTGCAGCCTCAAACGCCATCACCATCAGACGGGCACTGTGGCTCAGGGAATGGTGAGCGGATTCTGCGTCCAAAAAGTCTCTAACGTCTCTGCCTTACCAGAGCAGTCCTTTATTTGGAGAGAACCTGAATCAGCTTATCTCCGATGCCACTGGGGGGAAAAGTAAATTCCTTCTCCAGAAGACTAGGCAGCCCTTTCGCCGTCAGCAACAGATGCGTTTCTGGTCCTTTCACAGCAATCATGGGCCACGACGACCACCTCTTCCGAATCAAGGCGTCCCCCTCGGGGGAATAGGAGTCCCCAGGTTTTGTACAACACCTACCAGTCGTGGAAAAGCCGACCCAAGCAATCCAGTTCTAAGGGATCCAGGTCCCATAGATTCTCGACTTAATGACTCGTGGCATTATCCGGTCGACACCAGCAAAGTAGGCGGTCGGCTACTCCTGTTTCGTCATGTCTGGCTCTCGGTCCTTCGTGACGAATGGGTCAGGTACCTGGTGTCTTCCGGATACAAGATAGAATTTTCTTCCCCTCTCAACCCCCCCCAAAACAGAGTTGCGGGCACAGCCTTTCAACAGAGCCATCGATTTGCTACGCCAAATGGGGTCATTATTCCGGTCCCACAAAACAAGAAGTTCGAGGGGTTCTACTTGAACTTGTTAGTGGTTCCGAAGAAAGACGGAACGGTGCAGCCCATTCTAGATCTTAAACTCCTAAGGCTAGGTTCACATCGCGTTAGGGTATTCCGTTTAACGGATCCATTAAACGGATGTGCTAACGATGTGTTCCAAATTGTCTTCATTTTTGCGATCGCACTAACGTATGTGCTAACGCATGGTTGCATCAGTTCGATGGAGGAGGGGGAGTTTCTAGCATCCATCGATATCCGGGATGCTTACCTTCATATCCCGATTTCTTCCCCCTCACCAGAAGTTCCTGTGCTTCGCTGTCCGCGAGGAACATTTCCAGTTAACAGCTTTGCTCTTCGTCCTCGCCACTGCCCCTAAGAGTATTCACAAAGGTCATGGTAGCCGTCATGTCCATTTTACACTCTCGAGGCATGGTCGTTTTGCCATACTTAGATGACCTCCTAATCAAGTGCCCGTCTTTCCAAACGTGCGTGGAGTGCATCCGTATCACTTTGGATACACTTTCTCCCCTGGGCTGGCTGATAAACTTAATCAAGTCTTCCCCCGTCTCAGCTCAGCAGATATCCTTTTTAGGAATGACCCTGGACACTTTCCGAGGGTTGGTGATTCTCCCTCGAGACAAGGTCTTAGCCCTTCAACAGGGAGTCCAAAAACTTTGTCGTCCGTACCCTCACTCCATCCGATTCGGCATGGGGTCCTGGGCAAGATGGTGGCAGCTATGGAAGCTGTTCCCTTTGCCTAGCTACACCTCCATCCTTGTCTCCGCAGGTCAAGCAGGTGGTCAGGTGGTGGACGTTGCGGTCTTCCCTAACTCAGGAAATCTTTTCTCCCGGTTGAATGGCTGGTGGTCACCACCGACGCCAGTCTTCTCGGCTGGGGGGCCATCTTTCGCCATCACACAGCCCAGGGCGCTGGTCGCCTCGGGAGTCGCTTCTTCCAATCAATATACTGGAAATCTGGGTGATTCGGTTGACCCTGCTGCGGTTCCATCACCTCTTGGCGGGTCGACCCATCCGAATACAATCGGACAATGCCACGGCCGTGGCATATATCAACCATCTAGGGAGTACCCGCAGCAGGGCGACAATGCGCGAGGTGTAACACATTCTCCGCTGGGCCGAGAAGAACCACTCAGTCCTCTCTGCAGTTCACATCCCGGGCTTGGAAAACTGGGAGGCAGACTTCCTCAGCCATCAGGGTCTCACCTTGGGAGAGTGGTCACTTCACCTGGAGGTCTTCCAACAGATCTGTTATCGCTGGGGGACTCCGGACGTGGATCTGATGGCATCAAGACTAAAAGCCAAGGTGCCTGAGTTCATAGCTCGATCCAGAGGCCATTGTGGCCGATGCACTGGTCCTTCTGTGGAGTCAGTTTCGTCTTCCGTACGTGTTTCTCCCACTTCCATTACTGCCGAGGGTCATCAGGAAGATCAAGGCAGAAGGAGTTCCAGTGATCCTAGTCGCTCCGGACTGGCCGCGCCGTGTGTCGTACGCGGAGTTGGTACAGCTTGTTGTCAACGCTCCCTAGCGATTACCGGATTGACCAGATTGGCTCTCTCAGGGCCCAATTTGCCACGAGAACTCGGAGGCCCTGAATTTAACGGCTTGACTTTTGAATCCTGGATCTTAACCCAAGCTGGATTTTCTCCAGTACCCATCTATCACCACACCTGGAAGGCTTTTTTTTGCATGGTGCAGAGACCACGGTCGTTTTCCTCTTGTCTTCTCCATCCACACCATTTGGAGTTTCTTGAGACTGGTCTAGACTCGGGCCTAGCGCTTAGCTCCCTCAAAGGTCAGATCTCTGCCTTATCAGTTTTGTTCCAGTGCAGGATAGCTTCCAATCTGCTGGTCAGGACTTTAATCCAGGGGGTCTCCCACGTGGTACTCCCCTATAGAAGGCCGTTGGATGTGTGGGATCTTAACTTGGTCCTGGGTATTCTACAGGAGGCTCCTTTTACGCCTCTGCAGGACATCTCTTTGACTCACTTTTCATGGAAAGTTGCCTTCCTTGTCATAGTGACATCAATCGGGTGGGTATCCGAGCTGGCCGCTTTTTCCTGTCAAGCCCCTTTCCTAATTTTCAACCAGGACAAGGTCGTTCTCAGGCCGTTCCCGTCCTTGCCTAAGGTGGTTTCTTTTCACCTTAAAGAGGACATTGTCCTGCCCTCGTTTTGCCAAGCACCAGTACACCGTTTTGAAAAGGCCCTTCACACTCTGCATCTGGTGAGGGCTCTTAGACAGTGTGTTTCTCGGACAAATCCTTCCGTAAGACGGATGCCTTATTCGTTCTTCCTGAGGGTTACAAGAAAGGACTCGCTGCTTCAAAGTCCACAATAGCCAGGTGTATTCGCGCGGCTATTCAAGAGTCTTACCGTGTCAGAGGCAAGCCTATCCCAGCGGGAATTAAGACACACTCCACTCATTCGGTGGGTGCATCCTGGGCCATTCAGCACCAGGCGTCGGTGGAACAGGTTTGCAAGGCTGCGACTTGGTCCAGTCTGCACACCTTCTCGAAGCACTACAACATTCACACTCAGGCTTCCGCGGATGTGGGCTTGGGAAGACGGAGCTTGTAACGCATTTCTAGGCAGCTGGGGCGTGGGGTTTATCTTTTCTGTCAGTTCCCCACCCAGGGACTGCTTTAGGACATCCCATGGTCCTGTGTCCCCCAATTCGATGAAGGAGAAACGGGGATTTTTGTGTACTCACTGTAAAATCCTTTTCTCTGAGCTACTCATTGGGGGACACAGCACCCACTCATGGTTGGCCTGACGGCTTGAGTATGTTCTTTGGTTTGACGTTTTTATACTCTTTTATATAATGTTCTTGATTTCCTACTGCTTTGTCACGGAAATGGTTCAGCTGGAGCCAGTGTCTGGGTGTGTATACTGCAGAGGAGGAGCTAATCTTTTTGTGTTTGCTTAGTGGCAGCAGCATAACACCCATGGTCCTGTGTCCTCCAATGAGTGGCTCGGAGAAAAGGATTTTACAGTGAGTACCCAAAAATCCCTGTATTTCCGTTAAGAGGTGACAGACCTGAATGAGGACTTGCTTATTTTGTAGATTGAGTTGAAGCTTTTATTGGGAATATTTTACATAACGTTTGGGATCACATTTATCCGACGCTCTACACTGAGCACGTACTTTGGGGTTTCCATCTAAATCTCGTGACTTGATTCAGATGAAACCATGAGTGATCTGTAGCGCCCCCACTGCCGCAGGGCCGAGGGGTACCCGGTACCGGGCCTCTGAGTCTCTGCTCTGGGGTCGTCACGGTGGCTAGGCCCGGTCCGTGACCCTGCCGAGGGGCGTACAGTGATAGATGTGAATAGTGGTGGTGGTGCGGTGCAGTAAATAACGAGGACACCAGGTTGCAGTCTCTTTACCTCTTTACTGAAGATCTCTGGGTCCTCAGTCCGGAGTCCGGATAACCAGGCTGCGCAAGTCCGGCCGGTCCAATGGCACCTCCAGAGTTCTCTTAACAGGTGGAAATCTGTGCCTTCCTTCTAGCACTAGGTGTTGTGGTCCTTCCCTGCTGTGCTTACGGAAAGTCCCCACAACTGTTGTGTCCGTTTCTTAAGTTCCCTCACAACTCGATTAGATGATGTTCTGCTAATCCTCCGTCCCTCCCTGATGTTACGGTTAGGACGGCACCCGTATGACGGGTAGGCTCGGAGCTCTTCCGGGACCCTAGAGTCGCCCCTCTCCACAAGATTTGGGTGAGACAGCCCGCCTTAGACTGACTGTCCTGCCGTTGGTTTAGAGTATTGCCTGAAGCTGAATATTGTAATACTCCCTCGGCGTTCCGGCCGCCGGTTGTGCGCCTCAGTAGGATGTTGCTTCGGTCTCACAGCACGACTCCTACTGGTATTCTCCTTCTTGCTTTGATCTCGTTTCTCACTCAGCACAATCCATCTCGCTTCTTATCCTTCCTTGGGCACCGCCGCTATGCTGAGCAGGCACGGTCCCGTTACATTCCTTTTTGTAGCCAGGCCTCTGTCAGGATCCCACCCCTGACGGGGACCCTACCGAATCTTCTCCCACAACACCCTCTGCCACCAGGTGTTGCCTGGTTCCAACCCAGTCAGCTTTCTGCACTAACTTCCTGCCTGACCCCCAGTTTACCCACAATGGTGGGGAGTGGCCTAATGAATAGAACCCTTAGCTCCCCCTGGAGGCCCGGCTGTGAAATGTATTGGTGTCTGTGATACCTGGTCAGATGAACTCCTTCAGTGCCATCAGACGTACCATAGCTCCCCTTAGTGGCGGAGCCACAGTACTGCAACGACCAGGACTCTGGGGCGCTGCAGATCCATTCACTATAATGAGGCAGCAGTGTTACTCTGGACTCTGTCTGGCCTCTGTTCAGCGGTGTCCTTTTCAAAAGTGCACAAAACTGTGGCCGACAGCACTTTTATGCAATCCTAAAACGAAAGACGCCGCCGGGTCACAGGTCAGACGGTGTCCACAGTGCCTCCATCTGCCTCTTCCGCCAGAGGTACCGTCTGAATCACATATTTAAATATTTCAGAGATTTACAGGGAAACCCCAGTGCAAGCGCACAGTACTGCAACGACCAGGACTCTGGGGCGCTGCACTCCCCCCCCCCCCCCCCACCCGGTTAAATCCAGTACTCCTGGACTGGGAAGAAAACAACAATACAGATTAGCAAAAAGACATACAATTTTGTTGAGTGCAATAACAATAAGTATACTTGAACAGAGCTTCCCTTTATGGGAGGTGAGGACACTTGAACGTTACAAACATGGTTAAATACTTTTAAATAACTTTTCTATAAATAACTCTCTTTACCCAACCGGGTATTCTACTAAGTGCAAAATTTTTAGACATTAATTCAACGTTGCCTTTAAGGATGTACACTCTGAATCCACTAAAGACCTTCTTATAACACATTATAAGGCAATTAACTTCATACTCCTTCTTTAAATCTGCAGGACCGCCTGTCCTAACGGCTCCAGACCTACTGCCTCTCCTTTCTTTACAGGACCGCCCCTTTCAGCCCGGGCCTACTGCCTTTTCAACTACTATACACAGTATAGAACATAACATTTTCCTTCAGTTTGAAATCACTGAGCCATCTCTATCTGGCTCCTAAGAGGACTCACCACTAACCCCTACGGGTTCACTTCCTGTCCTCGTTCTTCCATCAACATTATCAAACACTTTTCACATTTAACTAGTTAGGTACATTTAACGTATTCATATCAACATTATTACTTCCTTTTTCCAAGACATTATTGCCACCCAACTGTCTTAAGGCAATACGGTTCATCAGCAATACGTGAACATCCCCTTTAAGAGGGGACCAAGTCTTTATGAGGTAGCACATCTTCTCAAGCTACCAGTCCATACTCCGCAAAAGCTCCGGTGCGGTATCTTCGCAAAGAGTCTCTCTTTAAGTAAAACCAGTAGGGAGCACCTTTAATAAGGTGCGAACTATTTACAAACAGTTTGTATCATGCACTGTTCATGATTGCGGCAGTTCTTTTCAACAGGAAACAAAAAGTGGAAAAACAACCAAAAAGCAATAGGGATCCCGGGTCAACAAAGGGATTCCTTTAAGAGTTAACCCTGGACGGGTTTAGCAGCAAAACAGTAGAACAATAACTATTTACATTCATCAAAGCATTCCTGCTTACTTAATCTTGTAGTGTAGGGGGTGGTCTTTGGTTCCCGACCGATGCAGCACCTGAGTTGGTAGTTGGTCTCTCAGACGCCATCAGATCAGCCGGTGTCTGGATTTGAAGGCTAACCCTGCTTGCAAGTTCAGCAGCCGCTACAAGGCGCACGGTGGTGACAGTAACGAGATCTGGCAATTCTGGATCAGTCATGATCGGGGCAACAGGCGACGCTCCCTCAGGCTCACACCGGTGTACGTTCCGAGCGCACCATCCTTGTGCATTCCGGTGGCGAGTGTAGGTCACCTGATCCCCCCTTTGCAATGGGTCACCATCTCGACTGCAGCAGGGAGTTTTCACGTTGTAACTAGTAACAAAGACATCAGTTGGTAGCCCCGGTTCCTGTATGGAGCCCCATCCCCTCTTCGGGTGGTAGGCCAGCACAGTTCCCCACTTTACCACGTCTTTCCTGCCTTGCGCAGACTTCCTACGTTGTGTGTCATGTTGTTCGGTCTCGTCTCGATCTTTCCAGTGTTGTGTTAGACATTGCTTATACTGTTCCCAGGTAAGTACCGCAAGGGTGAGGCTCTCCCCCGGAGCTCCATACGGCTCATTCCAGGGGGTGTCCCACCGGAGGATCACCCCGTCCGGGCCTACATCTATGGGTTCCCCCATCTTGGTCGGTAGTGGAGGTAACAGCTTCCCCATCGCGTCGGGGGTGAGAACTACCCGCTCCACTGAGAAGAAACGGTTATTGTTGCTGGGGTGAGGAGCGGTCACAGGAGCGGGATCGGTCAGGGGAGCCGGATCGGTCGGGAGAGCAGAATCGGCCGGGGGAGTAGGGGTGCCGTCCATACCTGCGCCTGATGTGATTCCACCGATGTCGCTCCGGTCCGTTGACGAGGACACTGGAATCGGCTGCAGCCCGGACCGCGGCTTTTCCGGAGTGGTCTCTGGATGTGGCTCCGCCCTCCATGGCTCCGGGGCTGGGATAGGTAAGCTCGGCTCCTCCACTGGCGGCTCCAAGGAGTTCAGGTCCTTCACCGGCGGTGGACGCAAGTCCGTCTCTGATGGGCAGGGGCAGGCCAGGATCACCTCGCTGTGGTTCGGGCACTTGCTGCTCATCGTCGCTGTCGGGCATTCGGCGGCAACGCATGCACCTGGCTCCGCCATTTTTCCGAGGTCGGGCTCCTCCTTCACCTCGTTCCCGCCGTTGCAAGTCAGGGGGCGGTTCTCCTCGGCTGCTGGGTAAGTCGTCCTCCCGCAGCAGGAGTCGGAGGGGGCGGTCGCTACTTCTGGCGCCACTTTGGTAGTCTCCTCCCATGGCTCGCCCCTCTTCTTCCTCCGCGCTCCCTGAGACGCTGCAATGGCGGCGACTTTTGGCGGGAACTTTTGGCGGTAAATGGCAACACACAGTTTTTGCAATAAAGTACAGTCCAAGCAGAATAAATCACAGTTCCAAGGCACACATGACCTGATTCTTCAGGCTTAAGTAGATCCTGTTCGTGATGCCAAGTTGTAGCGCCCCCACTGCCGCAGGGCCGAGGGGTACCCGGTACCGGGCCTCTGAGTCTCTGCTCTGGGGTCGTCACGGTGGCTAGGCCCGGTCCGTGACCCTGCCGAGGGGCGTACAGTGATAGATGTGAATAGTGGTGGTGGTGCGGTGCAGTAAATAACGAGGACACCAGGTTGCAGTCTCTTTACCTCTTTACTGAAGATCTCTGGGTCCTCAGTCCGGAGTCCGGATAACCAGGCTGCGCAAGTCCGGCCGGTCCAATGGCACCTCCAGAGTTCTCTTAACAGGTGGAAATCTGTGCCTTCCTTCTAGCACTAGGTGTTGTGGTCCTTCCCTGCTGTGCTTACG
The DNA here is from genome assembly GCF_051348905.1 of Ranitomeya variabilis. Classification (NCBI taxonomy): domain Eukaryota; kingdom Metazoa; phylum Chordata; class Amphibia; order Anura; family Dendrobatidae; genus Ranitomeya; species Ranitomeya variabilis. The sequence continues at coordinate 672,293,087 of NC_135232.1, forward strand.
GAAAGTCCCCACAACTGTTGTGTCCGTTTCTTAAGTTCCCTCACAACTCGGTTAGATGATGTTCTGCTAATCCTCCGTCCCTCCCTGATGTTACGGTTAGGACGGCACCCGTGTGACGGGTAGGCTCGGAGCTCTTCCGGGACCCTAGAGTCGCCCCTCTCCACAAGTTGCCCCCCAAGACTGCATAGGTGATTTGGGTGAGACAGCCCGCCTTAGACTGACTGTCCTGCCGTTGGTTTAGAGTATTGCCTGAAGCTGAATATTGTAATACTCCCTCGGCGTTCCGGCCGCCGGTTGTGCGCCTCAGTAGGATGTTGCCTCGGTCTCACAGCACGACTCCTACTGGTATTCTCCTTCTTGCTTTGATCTCGTTTCTCACTCAGCACAATCCATCTCGCTTCTTATCCTTCCTTGGGCACCGCCGCTATGCTGAGCAGGCACGGTCCCGTTACATTCCTTCCTGTAGCCAGGCCTCTGTCAGGATCCCACCCCTGACGGGGACCCTACCGAATCTTCTCCCACAACACCCTCTGCCACCAGGTATTGCCTGGTTCCAACCCAGTCAGCTTTCTGCACTAACTTCCTGCCTGACCCCCAGTTTACCCACAATGGTGGGGAGTGGCCTAATGAATAGAACCCTTAGCTCCCCCTGGAGGCCCGGCTGTGAAATGTATTGGTGTCTGTGATACCTGGTCAGATGAACTCCTTCAGTGCCATCAGACGTACCATAGCTCCCCTTAGTGGCGGAGCCACAGTACTGCAACGACCAGGACTCTGGGGCGCTGCAGATCCATTCACTATAATGAGGCAGCAGTGTTACTCTGGACTCTGTCTGGCCTCTGTTCAGCGGTGTCCTTTTCAAAAGTGCACAAAACTGTGGCCGACAGCACTTTTATGCAATCCTAAAACGAAAGACGCCGCCGGGTCACAGGTCAGACGGTGTCCACAGTGCCTCCATCTGCCTCTTCCGCCAGAGGTACCGTCTGAATCACATATTTAAATATTTCAGAGATTTACAGGGAAACCCCAGTGCAAGCGCTCAGATCTTTTAGAAGCAGAATGAAAAAAATCAACAGCAGGTGAAGAATTGGTTTTATTTACTTTTTACTCCTTTCCTCATGCGGTATAATTGATTAGGTGACTTATTCTTTGGGTCAGTGCGATTACAGATTTATATCGGGTTTTTATGTTTGGCTGAAGTCACGCTCTAAAAGATACTTTTTATTGCAAAAACTATTTTTTGCATCATCACATTTTGAGAGCTATCATTTTTCCATATTTTGACCCACAAAGCTATGTGAGAGCTATGAGAGAACAATTCTGTTTTTTTGTTTTTTTTTTGGGGGGGGGTAGGGATTATGCCGTTCTGTGTGTGATTTAAATTGATAAGGCAGTTTTAGACTACGTGTCAGTACAAATACAGCGAGACCACATTTTTATCGTTTTTTATGTTTTGCCACATTTACATAATATAAACGGTTATAGAAAAAATAATTATTTTTACATCACTTTATTCTGAGAGCTATAACTTTTTTATTTTTCCGCTGCTGGACCTGTATGGGGGCTTGTTTTTTGCAGGACAAGTTGACGTTTTCAGCGATACCATGTTTATTTATATCTGTTTTTTTATCGCGTTTTATTCCACTTTTTGTTCGGCGGTGTGATGATAAAGCATTGTTTTTTTTGCCTTGTTTTTTATTATTTTTTCATTGTGTTCACTAAAAGGGTTAACTAGTGGGGACAGTTTTATAGGTTGGGTCGTCAATACCAAATGTGTACTTCTATTGTTTTTTTTTTCCATATAAATATTTATTTATAGATACGAAATCTTTTGATTTTTTTATTATAATTTTTTATATATTTTTACAATTATTTAAAAAAAATCTTTTTTTTTTTTTTTTTTTTTATAACTTTGTCCCAATATGGGACTATCATATTTTGCAGGCTGATCGCTTGTATAGTATGGGTATGCAGAAGCATCCCTGTGCTGTACAAACTGACAGAGAAAGTTGCTGATCATGCATTGCGCATGATCAGCAAATTTCCTAGCTCTGGTGATCCGGATGTTGTCATGGCAACTATTGGGACCCACTCCAGGCTCCTGGAATGCTGTGATCACTTTGCAGCATTTTGGGGGTTAAAGTGCCGGGAGCGGTGCGTGACCGCTTAGTGCCGGGTGTCAGCTGTCAGAATCAGCTGACACCCGGTGGCAGTCGCCTGCGCAAAGCCCGTATGCGCGGACAATCGCCATGCAGTAATAATACGTCCCTGATTAGATGGGCACAGGGGCGGATTAGACAAATGTGAGAAAGGAGTTAAATGACCTTCCATGGTCTTATTGAAGTGATTTCAATGAAAATTGATGATACTTATTACATCATGTTATATGATTTTAATGGTTGCTAGTGGTTATTATGTTGTATTATAGTGTTAAAATTGGGGTCTAAGGGGTAACGTTTCTCCTTATGGAGAGTGACATACCAGCTGGCTTGTCAAGGTAAGGAGGCTTATTTGCCGTACAATGCTCCTCTGGGAAATTAAATATGCAAATTTCCTTTTCTGAGAAAAAGGGGACTTAAGTCTATAGCGCCAACAGGTGGCGCTATAGAGTTAAGTCCTCTTTTTCCCAGTTTTTTTGCAGTGTTAAAATTGAATTTTAAAGCCTTTAAAAAAATTTAGAAAAATATTCCATCATGCAGCCATTTTTCTGATTCATGATACCTGTGGTCTGGGCAGCATGAATCGAATCACAGGTTGCTATAAAGGCACAAGTGCCTTGTTATGTTTATTGTGCTGTTTGTTTGCAAAAAGGAACTGAAAAAATGTTTTATAAATATATAGTAGTTTCTGGTAAGCAGTTATGTGTAATGATAGAAAAAGGTTGGGTTGCACTGATGTAAATAATGATTCCATGTTATCAATATTAGAATTGTTCCTTTTACGTTCAGGATCAGGACATAATCTAGTGTACATACGCCTTAGATAATTCGCTGTTTATCTGCCTTTGCAGGAATTTATGAAGTAGAGCAAGTAGAATGAAAGCTAGTATTAAATGGTGATGATAGTCGCCTCGCACTGTACTGTAATGGTGTTTCTAAAGGCATTTTTCCCTGTTTTTAGCAGTTTTCTGCATATAACTAATAACCTGTCGTCGTGCATTACATTTCTCAAAACATCATTTTGATTCTTACTCCATTATTCCTGTAAGGTCTTGCTCTGCAGTTTCCAATCCACTGTCCTGCTCGCCATTGCCAGAGTCTGTAAGCAGTATGGTGACATTGAGCTGCGCCGGAGGAAAGCCGCCGCTCAGCCTGGCTGGAAAGGAATCTCCCTATCCTCTCCTGACAGCTCTTCTCAACCTCATCTGCAGTATCACCAACATCCACAAGGGACTGGTCAGCACAGTGAGTGAGCCATGATGGGAAACGTGGCTTCGCATAGGTGCTGTATACTTAAAACGGATCAAGATTGCAATGGGGTTTTATGTGTTATTTTAGATGCATTGGAGCAGTAGGTTGCATGTGTGTATATAGACCATCAGATGTATTACCCAGATGTTTTAATTTATTAGTTTGTGCAATTTGGGACACTAACGCAAAACAGGTACTGTAAATTTAGAGAATATATCCTTATTGGCAATTGTCGCCTGTTTTAGATCAGCAGCCATGTCGGGGATGCCGACAGGTAGACTGCAGTTCACAGAGCTCCTGTCCAGTGGCTGCTAACTTGGCTGATGGACCAGGGTCCTGTAGTTCATCTATCTCTAGTGCCTGTTTTCGCATAAGGTTACCGTTCCCTACGGTAACATTTTCTGATAAATACAATGCATCTCTATAGTATAATGTGAATATTTGACTCAAAGGTTGATGTTAAAGGTTTTCTATTTTTTTAGGTTTTTTTTGTTGTTTTTTTTATAATGAAGCTTAATCTTCCTCACGATGTTTCAGGATATGTATTTGCTGTCAGTGAATGGAAACCTTTTTGTTTCCGTCCAGAGGCAGTATGACAAATAAATGAGAAAAAACGGGGTAACAGAGAAATAATACTAATAACAGTCTAGAAATTCATAATCCACTGACACTGTCTTGGTAACTCAGTACTGCCACATGGGGGCACTACAAGACTATGCTCAAGAATAGGACCCGGACGTGCACCATTGTCAGTGGACAGGCGGTCGGCGGCCCTATTTATTAGTATGGCAATTTTAACCTTCCCACTGGCGGCAGCACCTATTAGGGTCTTGTTCTCCCCCATTGGTGGGATCCACATCTACCATACATTTATGACATATTCTGTGCATGTACCAGAAATGTATGAGATGGGAATTCTTCTTTAAACCTGTTCTTCTACATTTCCTCATCAATACAACATCCACTGGGTTACTTGACCCATGGGATTGTTCTTTTACTTTAGTTTTGTTTACTAGGTCGATAAATTCATTTTAAAGGGGTTATCTGGTCATATGGTAAAGATGACCAATATACATGATAAGAAATCTATAGCAGATTGGTGGGGGTCTGACACCCGGCGTCCCCACCGATCAGTTTTTCTTTTTTTTCTTCTTCGGCGCTGTCTGCGTGTAAACACTTTAAACAGAGCTGCTGAGCGTAGCTCAGATCAAAGTGTAGCAGCTTCTTCCTGTCAATGCTAACTATTACAGCTACAGAAGCCGGAAATGGCCGACAGCAGCTATTACACTTGGATTGCAACTCTGTTCATAGTGTTTACATCCGGCCGAAGCAAGGAACAGCTGATTGGTGGGTGCACTGGCTGTTGGATCCTAACTGATCTGCTATTGATGACCTATCATGCAGATAGGACAGTAGTAGCACAAGTCCGGACAACCCCTTTTAACTTTATGTGGTCCTTTTGTGCCCCCATGTGGCGACACTAAGTTATCTTATTCCATTATCACCATCAATGGATTCTATTGATACGCTTTGCTATTGTTTACTGTCTCTGTTATATACGTATAACAATGTATACTTATCCTGCAACCACTGTATGGGTATATATAGATGCGGGTACATATAAATGTTCTGGTATATATATGACGTGACTTTTTGGAATCCTGATTCTTTGTTACTGTGTTTTCTTTATCGCTTCATTGGGGGACACAGGTAACCACGGGTGTATGCTGTTGTCGATAGGAGGCTGACACTAAGCAAAACAAGGAAAATGGCTCCTCCTCAGCACTATACACCCACCAACAGGCACAAAGTACCTCAGTTTAAGCTTAGTGTCTGTAGGAGTCGGACCTGGATCTGCTACCAGATCCGCATTTTCCTTTTCAGGTTCCCTGTTTGTGTTTATTAACCTTTTCACTTTGTCTTTCAGGTTCTTCTTAGGGTAACGGGGTGTAATTTCTCACCCTCTTTTCCCGTACTTGCGACTGAGAGAGCAGTGTGGTGTCACCCACACTGCCCATTCTCAGACCCGCAGGCAGGACCTAATCCCCTGTCACCTTTGTGGGTGTTTCAGGGTGATTCCTGGTGGCTGGTCCTTTGCCTTTTCCCACCCCACCCCTCTCCTCGGAGAGGGCTGAGAAGAAGACGGTGGTCACCAGCGGTGGCCTTCCCCCTTGTAAGGGGTTGATGCCATCTTCCGCACCGTCTGGAGATGGTGCGGGAAGGAGGATTTGTATTCCAGTGACCCTCTCCCACCCCGGGGGCTCCTGATGTGATCCTCATCGCTGCAGAGGGACCGGGACTCACCGCAGGTATGTTCCCCTTCTCTCCCTCCACAGCGGCAGGCATCTTCCCAGGGTACACTGTCCCTTCATCTCAAGAGAACTGGGCGGCGTTAGTGGTAGGGATCACCCGGCAGCCGCGGCCATTTTTCCCGCTCAGCACTTGCGGTCACTCCCTTTCTTCCTTCAGCCAGTCACCGTCGCGCGTTTACATTGCGTGCTCTTTTTGTCCAATAGGAGGCATCTTCCTCCTCACCTTTTGAGTCTGGCCACGCCACTAGCAGCATGCATTTTTCGGTGCGCTTTTACCGCTTCTATCACGGAGCTTCTCTTTCCTGGCTGTTCACGCCCCTGGCTTGTCAGCCAATCGGACCTTCGTTTTCGACAGTTAGCAGCGCTGTGGGACAAGCCGAGGAGATTTGCCTGCAGGCGCTCTGCACACGAGGGGACGCTTTGCAAAGGGGACACAGCTTCCACATTTCTTTCTGCTGGTCGTCGCTGGCATCGGGTAGGCTCTATTCTTTTTTTTTTATCTGGCTCCTCCACAGCAGTATCCCCAAGGCTCGACTTATGCCCAACCCTGGAGAGGCTTCTTCTTGCCCCTCTAAGCCCACTGTGATTTACTACGCCTGTGTCCTTTGCAAAAGAAAGTTGTCTTCAGTCTTCCCCTTTCTCCCTGTCTTGCAACCCATCCGCCATGTCTGCCCCACAGGAGCCCTCTAACGCCCAGGATGAGAGCACACCCCTCCCTCCGGAGTGGGCTGTTGCCATGTTAGTCGGTCTCTGACCTGACAAAAGTTTCACAGTCCCTGGTCCAGGTCCTGGAACGACTCCCACATTTGTCCAATGCCACCAGTGCTCCGAACACCTCTCACGATGATTTGCACGCACCTGACCGCCACCTTCACATGGACAAATCAGGCACAAGACAAAGGAAGCGGGCTCTTTCCGTTTCTTCCTTTAGTTCTCCAGGTCCCTCTGCATCTTCATGGATGTATTCCACCCCCATGCCCCCTCCTTGGAGGCGGCTTTTGTGTCAGATGTGGATTTCCAGTCTGAGTCTGATACGGATCAGACCTCAAAGATGCAGGAGAAATGGTCAATAGCCTTATCCTGGCAAGTACCCAAATGCTGAACCTAAAGTAGAACGGGGCACCTGCTCAGGAGCAATCCGTCTCCTTCAAACGGGTAAAACGTCCCTCCGGAATTTCCTTAATCACAGGGAATTTGAAGAGATTATGTCCAAACAATGGGAACACCCTGATAAGCGCTTCCCAGGAAAGAAGCAGCCCTATATTCTCTATCCCTTTAGCCCAGACCTCGTTGGTAGATGGGCAGAATCCCCTAATGTGGATCTGCCAGTGTCTCGCCTGTCTTCTAAGACAGTCCTATCTCTACTGGATGGTACATCCCTTAAGCATTCTACGGATACACAGAACCCTTGGCTGAGTCAGCTTTTGAAGCCGCGCCTCAGTTTGTCCCATTTTTGCCTCCACCTGGATGGCAAAGTCCATGTCTGCCAGAGCAAGAATGATTCGCCAGGGTATCCTAGCGGCAGCTCCACCGGATGAGCTGGCAGATTTGGCAGACCAGATTGCCCATGCCGGCAAATATCTTTTGACCGCTTCCTTGGATGCGGACGGATGTTCTGCCAGGGCTACCAGCAATATTGTTGCTATTCGCCACATTCTCTGGTTGAAAGCGTGGAATGCAGATCCACTGTCAAAAAACTTCCTTACTGGCCTTGCCTTTCAAGGCTGTAGACTTTTTGGGTCCAAACTGGATCAAATAATTTCTGACGCTACCGGCTGAAAAAGCACCTTGCTTCCCCAGTCCAAGCCTATACATCTTTTTAATAAGAAGAGGTCACTTCAATTTCGTTCCTTTCGGCCTTTTTCTGCTTCAGGATCTTACGCCCAGCAAGACCATTCTTCCACACAAGGGGAAAGGAAGAAGCTGAAGCTGTCTTTGAACCTGCCCCTCACTAGCGTCGAAAGGGTCGCTCCTCCAAGTCTTCAGGGTCCTGCGCCAACAGATTTTCCTCGGCATGACGGGTCACCCCCACCTGGGAATCTCTCCAGGGAGGCCGGCTTCATCTCTTCCGGGATGCATGGTTGTCAGTGGTCAACGATGCCTGGGTCACAGAGATAGTTACGTCCGGTTATAAAACTGACTTTTCTTGGACGATCTTCTGATCAAGGGCCGTCCCGACGAGACTGCAACCTGAGTTTTCAGATCTCAATTGACACTCTGGTCCGTCTCAGCTGGATTGTCAACAGAGAGAAGTCCTCCCTGACCCCAGCTCAGCACCTGGTGTTTCTGGGCATGAGATTCAACACGGTCCAAGCCTGTGTCTTCCCTCCGAAAGAATAGTTTCTTTCTGCCAAAGGATCTAAAGCGACGAACTCTTCTCCCCTTACGGTCCTGCATGAGAGTTCTGGGGAAGATGATTGCCGCCATGGAAGCCGTGCTTTTTGCCCAGTTCGATACCATTCCTCTTCAGCTGGCCCTCTTGTCGGCTTGGGACAAGAAGACTGTCTCCCTCTACCTACCCGTGCTTCTGCCCCTTGAGGTGAGGCAATCCCTGACCTGGTGGACGCTATCCACCTCAGTCCTACGTGGGAGGCCATCCTCCCTCTCCGGTGGCAGGTCATCACCATTGACACCAGTCTCAGATAGGGAGCTGTCTTTCTTCATCACACAGCACAGGGTCGCTGGAACGCCCAAGAAGCCGCTCTCCCCATCCATCTTCTGGAGATCAGGGCAATTTTTCTTTCTCTTCGCCGCTGGCAGTCCCTCCTTGCAGGCCAGCCGGTCCGCATTCAATTGGACAATGCAACTGCCGTAGCTTACATAAGCCATCAAGGCGGGACTCACAGCAAACAGGTGATGGCAGAGGTAACAAGGATTCTGCGATGGTCGGAGCATCACGTTCCCACCATATCAGCCATACACATTTCAGGGGTGGAAAACTGGGGAGCCGATTTTCTCAGTCGATAGTGTCTCACATCGGGCGAGTGATCTCTCAACCCCGGTGTCTTCAGCCAGATATGCCAGAGATGGGGCACGTCGAACGTCGACCTGATGGCGTCTTAGATGAACCACAAGGTTCCTCAGTTCGTAGCCAGGTCCCAGGATCCACTGGACATCGGTTGCGATGCTTTAGTGATCCCGTGGTCCCAATTCCAGCTGCCTTATCTTTTTCTGCCTCTCCCCTTGATTACGAGAGTCGTGGAAAAGATAAAGGCGGAAGGAATTCCCGTAATCCTGGTAGCTCCAGACTGTCCAAGAAGGGCCTGGTATGCGTGAACATGCTCATGGACACTCCCTGGAGGCTTCCAGATCTTCTCTCACAAGGCCCCCTCTTCCACCAGAGTTCACAGTCTCTGAGTTTAACGGCATGGCTGTTTAGGCCACAGTCCTGAGGGACGTCATTCAGACCATGATTAGGGCAATAAATCCAGCATCTTCGCGTTTCTACCACAGATACTGGAAGGCCTTCTTTGGGTGGAGTGAGGACAACAATTTGGTTTCTATGTCTTTTTCCCTTCCTCCCATCCTGGGGTTTCTACAAGCGGGTCTTGATTGTGGTCTATCTCTCAGTACCCTAAAGGGTCAGGTTTCCGCTCTGTCAGTTCTTTTCCAACGAAATCTGGCTTCTCGTTCCCATGTAAAGACTTTTCTTCAAGGAGTCGCCCACCTGGCACCTCCTTATCATCCTCCAATAGATCCATGGGATCTTAACCTTGTCCTTGGCGCACTCCAGCACGCTCCTTTTGAGCCCATTCAAGACATTTCGTTTTCTCTCCTGTCATGGAAAGTTGCCTTCTTAATTGCCATTATGTCCATCAGGAGAGTTTCTGAGTTAGCGGCATTGTCCTGCCGTTCTCCATTCCTGATTCTACATCAGTACATGGTAGTTCTCACATCCGTTCCTTCCTTCCTACCTAAGGTGGTCTCTTCATTTCACATTAATGAAGACATCGTCCTTCCTTCTCGTATGTCTCTCTCCCGTCCATTCCCTGGAGAGGTCCCTCCACAAGTTGGATCTGGTCAGAGCCATCTGAGTCTACCTTTCTAGGACTGCTTCCTTTCGCCACTCTGATGCCCTATTTGTCATCTCCGAAGGTCGTTGTAAAGGTCTCCCTGCTTCTAAATCCACTATTGCCCGTTGGATTCGTTCGGCAATAGTGGAGGCATACCGAGTGCAGGACAAACCGCTTCCTCCGGGGGTGAAGGCTCACTCCACTCGGGTGGTGGGGGCTTCCTGGGTAGTTTGTCACCAGGCTTCGGCTTTACAGATTTGTAAGGCCACGACCTGGTCATCTTTGCACACCTTTGCGAGGTTCTACAGGGTTCATACCCATTCCTCGTTTGATGCAGGCCTGGGAAGGAAGGTCCCATGGTTACCTGTGTCCCCCAATGAAGCGATAAATAAAGAGAGGGATTTTTGGTACTCACAGTAAAATCTTTCTTGGAGCCTTCATTGGGGGACACAGCACCTTCCCTAACTGAGGAGGAGCTATTTTCCTTTTTTTGCCTAGTGTCAGCCTCCTAGCTATACACCCCATGGTTCCTGTGACCCTCAATGAAGCGATAAAGAGATTTTACGGTGCGTACCAAAAATCCCTCTCTTTTTTTTTTTCTGCTTTCTCGTACTTCGAATACTGTCAATTACCTCACAGTAATACAAGTGGGCCAAATCATCTCTTCTGAAAATGAAAAAAATGCTTAAAAGTAAGAAGATTTCCAAAATAGAAATGTTAATAGTTTATTTTCATCAATTAGCAAAATGCAAAGTGAAGAAACGAAAAAAGGAATGTAAATCACATCATTATTTGGTGTGACTGTCCTTTACCTTCAATACAGCATCAGCTCTTCTCAGTACACTTGTACTTGCATACAGCCAATGTCATTAACGACTATATTCTGCATAAAGAAGAACAATGAGTCCTGGAAGTGATTATACGGCCTCACGAGCCCTGATCTCATCATCTCCATCCAGTCTGTCTGGGATTACATGAAGAGAAAGAAGGATTTGCACAAGTGACATCCACAGAAGATACTTGGTTTGGTACAACCTCCCTGCCGAGTTTCTTCAAAAACTTCCAGTACCCAGAAGAATTGATGCTGTTTTGAAAGCAAAGCGTGGTCACACTTCTCCTTTGTTCATTCACTTTGCATTTTGTTATTTGATAAAACATAATTTATTAACACTTCTATTTTGGAAAACTTTTTTCCCACAACTGCCTAAAACTTTTGCTTGGTACTGTATATATTAACAATATCAGATTATTGATGTTTTCATCATTTAAGTAGACCATGCATTTCTCTGCATCTTTCATTACACAGTGAAGCAGTGCTGTTCCAGCTCAATTTACTGTTTACATCCGTCCACAGTTTATTGGTGGAGGGCCACATGTTGGACACCCGTCTAAGCATCATTTCATAAAATCGGCAAGTTTATCTATAGCAGTTTTATTTTGGTAGTGAAAATGGAGTGTCATGTTTTCTGTAGCAACAAGTCACTTCAGTTTGAGTTTAATGGAGCGATGGTTACTCTTGGGCAATACTGCTCCATTTGGAGACGTAGGGACCCCTCCTGTTCGTGAGAGTCCCAGTAGTCGAGTCATACATGTTTTAGCCATCCTGATAAATTTTACTGGTATGGTAACCCCTTTGCAATATGTCCCACACCTCTTGCTTATGTACGTTCTTGGAGTATATAATGGTGATGTATGGAGAAGTTACAGAAGCAGCGATGCAGAAATCATCTGAGAATAGAAGCAAATAACTTTTCTTATATACGTTTCACTACACCAATGTAGAAGATGTATGACCGAGCTCAGTCCAAACTATGACGTCAGGATACTGTACTATTGGTGCATAATTACATACACTTTCTATTTGCATTTTGTGCAGTTCTCCTTTATCCTGGAATACAAAGGACTACACAATTACTTACTAAAGATAAGTGACTGCCCGACCCCACCAGTGACTCCCTCCTCCGCCTGGCTCCTGCGACATGAGTACCACCTTCAATACTTTGTATTATCTCTGCTGTACAAAGTGGTTAGTTCTGCTCTTTTATTATATTAAAACTTCCCTGCTGCTTCCATCAAATTTAATCCTTCGTAATTTTTAAATATTTCTTGGTCTAATTTCATTATATTATTATTATTGGAGTTGTGAGCAGATTTTTAATAACTATTAATGTTTTTTTTCTTTTGCAGCAGGCAGCTACATATTCCCATCATGCATCACTTTGTCATTCTGCTTCCATAACATTATTGAGTCGACTCTTGCCCGGCAGTGAGCATCTGGCCCACAAGATCATTTCTTCCTTTACTTTCAATCCAGCTTTTATGCCGTAAGTCGTCACTGTGTCCTGTGGTTCCAAAATTGACTAATAGATTGTATAATGCATTGTATTATGTGTGAGATTGTATTGTGTTTAATTATTTTGAGTAGGTAATTAATCATTGCATATAGTCAGTAACTTATCTGATGTTTTGATCTTCAAAAAGCTTTTATGCTACTGTCACTGGGGGACACAGAAACTATGGGTGCTATGCTGCCATGGTCAGGCTTCCTCTGTGGTACTATGCTACCATGGTCAGGCTTCCTCTGTGGCTGCCAATGTTCACTGGTTTCGATCTACCAATGCGGAAGATCGGGCTAAGCTAGGGAACCCTTGCAAGGGCATGGCTCACTCCTCCCCTGTGTTAATAGCTTCCCAAGTCATACGCTTCCAAGTGTCTGTTCTTGTTTTCAATCTGCTGAGAAGGTTTTTTTGTTTTTTCTACTGTTCCAGCCCTGCTCCACGGCTAAGTGATGGCTTCACAATGCAGCTCCTCCGACAGTTGAGACTCATATCTCGAGACCTTTTTCTTCAGGCTGCAACACGTTCTGACACGTGACTAGGTCGGGCTGCAGATTGCAATATGTGGCAACAGCCATTTTTATCACATTCTTGGAGAAACCCTTTCACTTCTTACCAACGTAGACCTCTGCTGGCTCCCTGACTTTGATACGGGCTCGGTGTGCGTGCATCTTTTCCGACTGATAATGAGATTGTGACTTCTGCTGTATAAAGCAATGTTGTAGCGTTGCTGTATATAGTAAAAGTGATTAGACAATTGTAACTTCAAGTCCCCAAAGGGGACTTATAAGTACAGTGAAAGTGGAAAACAAATTTAAATAAAAAATTGCGGAAGTTCAAATCACCCCTCTTTTCCTCCATTAAAAATAAAGTAACATTTTTTTTAAATTGACATATATTGTACCCTGTTCATAAATGTCCAATCTATCTAATCTATCTCCAGAATTGTGTTTTTTCGGCTGCCACAACAACACAAAAAAAATGTAATAAGAGGCTCTCAAAACATTTCTATCTACTCCAAAGTGAGTTTAATAAAAACATCTATTTGGGACGTAAAAAATAAGCCCCCACACGGTCCATATTCCGACAATTGAAAATGTTACAGCTCTCGGAAAATGGCAACACAAGTAATTTTTTTTTATTACAAATTTCAGAATTTTTTTTCACCACTTAAATAAACTAAAAACTATACAAGTTTAATATATGCGTCATTGTACTGACCTGGAGCATCATTTTTATTAGGTAATTTTTTTTTTTTCGTTTCATTAGGTTTTCTTTAAAAATAAGATATTGAAAGTATACAACAGTTTGGGTAGGTTCTCCGATGCAGGAGATGTGTAAATTTCTATAATAATGAACAAATACTAATTTTAACATGGGGACAAGAAAAAGATGGGGGGACAGTACAAAGGGAAGACAAGCAGGTAATCCACAGTGTGTTTTACACCAGTTTACTATCAACTATTGCACGCAATGCCATCAACATAGAATAGTCAGAATTTCAGATTGGGTCATACAAGGAGTGTAAGGGTACCGTCACACAGTGGCATTTTTATCGCTACGACGGCACGATTCATGACGTTCTAGCGATATCGTTACGATCTCGCAGTGTCTGACACGCTACTGCGATCAGGCACCCTGCTGAGAATCGTACGTCGTAGCACATCGTTTGAAACTTTCTTTCGTCGCTGGATCTCCCGCTGTCATCGCTGGATCGTTGTGTGTGACAGCGATCCAGCGATGCGTTCGCTGGTAACCAGGGTAAACATCGGGTTACTAAGCGCAGGGCCGCGCTTAGTAACCCGATGTTTACCGTGGTTACCAGCGTAAAAGTAAAAAAAAAACAAACCGTACATGCTCACCATCTGATGTCCGTCAGGTCCCTTGCCGTCTGCTTCCCGCTCTGACTGTCTGCTGGCCGGAAAGTGAGAGCAGATCACAGCGGTGAAGTCGCCGCTGCGCTCTGCTCTCACTGTACGGCCGGATCTCAGTCAGAGCAGGAAGCAGACGGCAAGGGACCTGACGGACATCAGATGGTGAGTATGTACGGTTTGTTTTTTTACTTTTACGCTGGTAACCACGGTAAACATCGGGTTACTAAGCGCGGCCCTGCACTTAGTAACCCGATGTTTACCCTGGTTACCCGGGGACTTCGGCATCGCTCCAGCGCCGTGATTGCAACGTGTGACCGCAGTCTACGACGCTGGAGCGATAATCATACGACGCTGCGACGTCACGAATCGTGCCGTCGTAGCGATGTAAATGGTACTGTGTGACGGTACCCTTAACTTAAGGTAGAGAAAGAAAGAATATAATTTATGATAAGGTCTACTCAAGCGGAGATATGTGATTAAACCCCTAATATTTTGTTTGGACATCTTCCTTAAGTCCTTCAGATCCTGCCTCATCAGGGTGACAGACGTAGGGCCTGATTTAGTTGCGAGTTTGGATCTAGATCTATCCACTTGTTCCATATCTTTAAAAAAGGGGCCCGACATGTCACTTCTGGTGGCTTCAATACACTCATATAGCATTATAGCATTCATCCTCTCTCTTACCAGAGAGATAAGAGAGTGAATGGAACTTCCACTTTGCCACTATGTGGATTTTGGTGACCATAAATAGAAAATTTACCAGTCTGTGTAAGTTATTAGTGAATCCCGGGTGTTTTGCCCCCAGGAGAAAGATAGAGGGGTCTAATTCCCACCAAACATTTGTTCAGTGAGACGTTTTACTTCATGCCACAGGTCTGATACCGCTGGGCAAGTCCACCAAATATGTTTCATATCTCCTAGTAAATTGCATCCCCTGAAACATTTGTCTGAAACATTTGGGTAAATGCTTTGAAGTTTTGCCGGGACATGGTATGTTCTGTGGAGAACTTTCAGGGAAGTCTCTACAAGGGACGTCTGGTGGCTACCTCTTGATAGTGTATCACAACATCGCTGCCAGCTCTCCACAGACATAGGGAAGTCCAAATCCTCCTCCCAATGTACCATATATTTTAGTTTTTTCTTATCATATGGAGGGTTGATGGCTGGAAGGGAAACGATATTGTTTCCCTTCCCAAGGGGACATTTACACATTTTTGTTCAAAGCTTGAAGCATTGAGAGAGGACGTAAGGACTTTTTTGGAGGAATTTGTTTGGCAAAGTGAAGGATCTGATTTACATGCATGGCTTCTCTGATTGGGGGGTTAATAAATAATAATAATAATAATCTTTATTTATATAGCGCCAACATATTCCGCAGCGCTTTACAGTTTAACAGTTTCAAACACAACAGTCATAGGTAACAACGTTAACAATACAGTAATAAAGCAAAAATAAGACAAAATAAGATGACCCTGCTCGTGAGAGCTTACAATCTACAATGAGGTGGGGAGATACAAAGCACAGGTGTGTATTTACTATGGTGTATTTACAATGATGGTCCAGCCATCTTCAGGGAGTGGGGGGTAGATGGAAGTAGTGAATGGGTTACACACGCACAAAAACATAAAATGAGTTTGATTAGGGAACGTGATAGGCCGCTCTGAACAAATGTGTTTTGAGCGAGCGCCTAAAACTATGCAAGTTGTGGATGGTCCTAATGTCTTGGGGTAGAGCATTCCAGAGGATTGGCGCAGCACGGGAGAAGTCTTGGAGTCGGGAGTGGGAGGTACGGATTAGTGCAGAGGTTAGTCGAAAGTCATTTGCAGAGCGCAGAGGTCGGTTAGGCCGATAGACAGAAATGAGGGAGGAGATGTAAGGGGGTGCCGCACTATGGAGAGCTTTGTGGGTGAGAACAAGTACTTTGAATTGTATCCTGTAATGAATGGGCAGCCAGTGTAACGACTGGCGAAGAGCGGACACGTCCAAGTAACGATTAGCCAGATGGACGACCCTGGCTGCTGCATTAAGGATGGACTGGAGAGGGGAAAGTCGAGTGAGGGGGAGGCCAATTAATAGAGCGTTACAGTAGTCCAGACGGGAGTGGATTAGGGCGACAGTGAGGGTTTTTGTTGTCTCCATGGTGAGAAAAGGGCGGATTCTAGAGATGTTCTTTAGGTGTAAGCGGCACGAGCGGGCAAGACATTGTATGTGGGAGGTGAAGGAGAGATTGGAGTCAAACATAACACCCAGACAGCGTGCCTGCTGCTGGGGTGGTATGATGGTGCCACCGACGGAGAGGGAAATGTCAGATTTAGGGAGGTTAGTAGAAGGCGGGAGCAGAAGAAGTTCAGTTTTGGAGAGGTTGAGTTTCAGATAGAGAGCGAACATGATGTTGGAGACTGCAGACAGACAGTCAGTGGCGTTCTGTAGTACAGCGGGGGTAAGGTCAGGGGATGACGTGTATAGTTGTGTGTCATCAGCATAAAGATGGTACTGAAAACCAAATCTGCTGATGGTCTGTCCAATTGGGGCCGTGTAGAGGGAGAAGAGAAGGGGGCCAAGGACTGAGCCCTGGGGTACCCCGACAGTGAGAGGAAGAGGAGATGAAGTGGAGTCACAGAACAGAACACTGAAGGAGCGTTCAGAAAGATAGGAGGAGAACCAGGAGAGAGCAGTGTCCTTAATGCCTAGTGACTGGAGCCTAGAGAGTAGGAGAGGGTGGTCAACAGTGTCGAAAGCTGCAGAAAGATCGAGGAGAATGAGCAGAGAGTGGTCACCGTTACATTTTGCTGTCAGAAGGTCATTGGTCACCTTGATGAGTGCAGTTTCTGTCGAATGTAGGGCGCGGAAACCAGACTGTGAAGGGTCTAGAAGGGAATGGGTGGAGAGGTAACGGGTAAGGCGGGAGTAGACTAGGCGCTCCAGGTGTTTTGAGATGAAGGGGAGATTGGAGACTGGTCTGTAGTTATTTGTGCATGATGGGTCAAGGGTGGGTTTTTTTTAGTAATGGAGTAATGATAGAGTGTTTGAAGGAGGAGGGAAAAATGCCAGAGGTAAGGGAGAGATTATATTATAGGGGTTATATTTCTGAATAAATTATTGCCTGTTAAATAATGCGTTGAAAGGAGCGCAAAGGTTTTTTAATATGCAGATCCCTTTTAGCTTCCACCACGGAAAGAGATGGAGCTCAAGGCCAGGCAGAAACATTGGATTATTAAATAATGAGATTAGCAGGGAAGTGTTGGACTGCAATTGAAATTTAAATCTTACTTTTCTCTAGAGTATTAGAGAGTTGGCTGTGAAAGGCGCTGTGATAGTCAATCCCTGTGGAAGCTTTTCTGTAGTCCAATTCAGACCTGGTAACGAGTATGGCTTTGTGAGAAATGACTCCAAGAGAACCCATCTAAGTTTGCTAGTATGTGAACATGTGTTAGTTAGTTGGGCTATTTGGGCTGACTTGAAATATAGTGCGAAGTTGGGCAAGGATAGTCCTTCCAATCTCCTGATGAAACAATTTTTTGTGAGATTCTAGGTCTCTTTCCTTGCCACACTCATTTGGAAATCAGTATCTATATTGAGGAACGTTTTAGTTGGTATTGCAATCAGGAGGGTTCAGAATAGATATAAAAAGTGAGGTAATAATACCATTTTTACCGTCTGTAATCTACCCAACCCGGACAATGTTGAGGGGGACCACCTAGCTAAGTCAGCCTGAAACTTCTGTATAAGTGGAGTGTAGTTCCATTTGAACAGTGTCGACTTATTGGTTGTAAGGTTAATACCAAGGTAGGTCAAGTAATGCTCCTTTTTTGTAAACTTAAATTGGGAGATTACATTGGTTTGCACATCTTTTGGAGTGTTGACGAATAATGCTTCCGATTTTTCTATATTTATCTTGAGACCTGAGATCAATTCAAAATCATGGAGGGAGAACAGATTGGGAAGGGTGATATGAGGATTGGTTAAGGTCAAGAGGAGGTCATCCGCAGAGAGACTGACTTTGTAATGATCTCCTAGGCTATCAGGCCTGTTATGTTAGGGTACTGTCACACATTGAAATTTCGATCGCTACGACGGTACGATTCGTGACGTTCTAGCGATATCGTTACGATATCGCTGTGTCTGACACGCTACTGCGATCAGACACCCTGCTGAGAATCGTACGTCGTAGCAGATCGTTTGGAACTTTCTTTCGTCGCTTGATCACCCGCTGTCATCGCTGGATCGTTGTGTGTGACAGCGATCCAGCGATGTGTTCGCTGGTAACCAGGGTAAACATCGGGTAACTAAGCGCAGGGCCGCGCTTAGTAACCCGATGTTTACTGTGGTTACCAGCGTAAACGTAAAAAAAACAAACAGTACATACTCACATGCCGGTGTCTGTCCCTCGGCGAAAGCTTCTCTGCACTGTGTAAGCACCAGAGCCGGAAAGCGAGCACAGCGGTGACGTCACCGCTGTGCTTTCCGGCCGCTGTGCTTACACAGTGCAGAGAAGCACAGCGCCGAGGGACAGACACCGGCATGTGAGTATGTACTGTTTGGTTTTTTTACGTTTACGCTGGTAACCAGGGTAAACATCGGGTTACTAAGCGCGGCCCTGCGCTTAGCAACCCGATGTTTACCCTGGTTACCCGGGGACTTCGGCATCGCTCCAGCGCCGTGATTGCAACGTGTGACAGCAGTCTACGACGCTGGAGCGATAATAGTACGACGCTGCGACGTCACGAATCGTGCCGTCGTAGCGATCGAAATTTCAATGTGTGACAGTACCCTTAGGATCTCTCTTATGGCTTCCGCCAGGGGTTCCAAGGCTAGGGCAAAAAGGGCCGGTGATAAGGGACATCCCTGTCTAGTGCCTTGCTGTATATTTATGGGGATTGGATGTGTCGATGGTAGCTTTAGATAAGCTGCAGGACTGTCATATAATAGCCGAAGACAAGAGAAAACAAAAACTCATACGGCTATGTCAACAGAAAAATTAAAAAGTTATGGCTCTTGGAATAAGAGGAGGAAAAAACAAAAGCACAAAACTGAAAATCACCTGGTCGGGAAGTGATTAATGAACAGGACTAGGTAACGTAGTCCCATAGATGCTCCAGGTCTTCCAGAGTGGGTGCCATTTATTACAGAATGGCTACTCATTGTGGCCACAAGCGGTGATCCTCTCTTTGATGGTCTTAAGGTACCGTCACACTAAGCGACGCTGCAGCGATACAGACAACGATGCCGATCGCTGCAGCGTCGCTGTTTGGTCGCTGGAGAGCTGTCACACAGACCGCTCTCCAGCGACCAACGATGCCGAGGTCCCTGGGTAACCAGGGTAAACATCGGGTTGCTAAGCGCAGGGCCGCGGTTAGTAACCCGATGTTTACCCTGGTTACCAGTGTAAAATGTAAAAAAACAAACAGTACATACTCACCTTCGCGTCCCCCGGCGTCCGCTTCCTGCACTGACTGAGTGCCGGCCCTAACAGCAGAGCGGTGACGTCACCGCTGTGCTGTGCTTTCACTTACGGCCAGCGCTCAGTTAGTGCAGGAAGCGGACAGCGAGGGATGTGTGACAGACAGCAGAAGGTGAGTATGTACTGTTTGTTTTTTTACATTTTACACTGGTAACCAGGGTAAACATCGGGTTACTAAGCGCGGCCCTGCGCTTAGTAACCCGATATTTACCCTGGTTACCATTGTAAAACATTGCTGGTATCGTTGCTTTTGCTGTCAAACACGACAATACACGGCGATCTGACGACCAAATAAAGTTCAGAACTTTAATCAACGACCAGCGATATCACAGCAGGATCCTGATCGCTGCTGCGTGTCAAACACAACGATATCGCTATCCAGGACGCTGCAACGTCACGGATCGCTAGCGATATCGTTTAGTGTGACGGTACCTTTAGCCGGACATACATGTTATACCGCTCCTGTTTTATATGTACAACTTTAAGGCTATCATACACTTAAGTGTCTATTTATGATTTTGGGTTTAACTATTCACTAACCTCTTCTTCACAGAGAAGGAAGTTCTGGAGGTCCCCAAGCCGCTGATTTGTTTGATATATTGCACATTACATCTGACACTAAACAAGCACCCCCTAGTTCAGTAGCTGCATCTTCAACCTCTCCCAGTCGCGGTGCTCTGCTAGAAGAAGCCTACAGAGATCTTCCTTCCATCCGAGCTTGCTATTTGACACACTTTGCACACATACAACAAGCTCTCAACCACTCCAGGCTTGTTTACCAGGAAAGGACTTGTTTTGTCCAGACTACTTTGCTTCCAGAAGCCAGAGGTCCAATTTTACCTTCTGATTGGTCATTCCTTCCATTAATCAACCTCTACAATAAAGTGACCAATGCAGAATCTAAAGGAAATATTGTCAACACTTTGCCCCCCGATCTGGTGAACACCGTGACTAGGAACTTGCAGTGGATCTTTCTCTTGGAAACTTGGCGCCCAAGCTCTTTGCAGAGTATACCCACTGCAGCAAAGCTGTCCCGTCTGGCCTGCGTGTTTCTCACAGGCAGTGATCTCTTCTTAGAAGGTCCTGTCCATTCGTACACTGCAGCTCTTACAGTTTTTTATTGTCAGCCAAACTTCATGGACTCCCTCAAGCTTGATGTACCTCTTCCTGGACTTGCTTCTTTCTACGATTTTTACATGGACCTTTTGGAGCAGTTTGAGGCTGTTTCTTTTGGAGACCCCTTGTTTGGGACATTTATACTTCTTCCTTTACAGAGACGTTTCAGTGTCCAACTCAGGCAAGCTTTATTTGGAGAACGTGTGAGCAGCTTGAGATCCCTGTCAGTGCCCCTTAAAGAGGTAAGTTATCAAAGTATACCTCAATTGTATTCATCAATACATTATTTAAAGTGAATCTTTCACCAAATTTCACAATGAAAACTGTATACATTGTTAGATAGAGCTCTTACACCTGATAAAACTGGTGTATTTACTTTGAAGATCCATATCAAAATGTAGATACTTAGATGAGCATTTTGTGAGTCCAACAAATATAGTTGCACTCTGTAGCACTTTAGCATATAAACATGAAAAATATGAAAGTTACTGCTCTAGAAAATAGGAAAAACGAAGATACTTAGTGCATAATTTGGCCAATTCGTACATGACCAGCAGCCAATGACTTGGTGACCTTCTTTCACTGGGACCTTCTTTTCCTTGGAGATGACTACTTAGTATGCACCTGTACACACCAGATTTTGTTTGGAAGGGTTGGTCAGTCTTTTGTTTATATATAGGCACTCCACCCATCAGCCCTTGATGGTTTTAATTACAGCAGGATCCTACCTACCCATATAAATGTAGGCCCTCAGCCCAGGAGAGGAAACACATTAGGTTTGGTTCCCAGCAAAAGAAGATCACCTTGTCGCTTGCAGCTGTGCATGCATGAATTGGCCAAATCAGGTGCTAATTATCTTAGTTTTTGCCTATTTTTTAGAGCCGGTATGCTATTGTAATTTCATATGTTTCATTTTACATGTTATAACGCTACAGAGTACAACTTTGTTAGTTATGTATAGAGATGGCTACTCTTAGCTTGCACCTGCTGTGCGCATTAGTTTTCTGTTTGGAAGTGACGGTCAGTCTTTTGTTATCTATTTTATGAGTCCAGCTAGAAACAGAGAGCTCATGAGTCCAAGTGTATTTATTCTCCACCCATCCAGTTTGATAGCTGCAGCTTGTACTGAGCAGTGTGAGATCTCAGCAGGGAGGAGGGACACTGAGGAGCTGTTAGTCAGGCTAGGTGGCAGAGACTAAGTTATAAATTCATAACGCATCATATGGCCTTTCCAATATGGATTATGAAAGAAAGCCACTAGCTGAGCTCCACGTGCAGCAGATGCTGATTGTGTTATACAGCCTTCATCTTGCAACACCTGGAGTTAGCTCCAGTTTCTGCAGTTTAATCATTTAGATGATGTTGTCAATCAATAAGATGGCATTTAGATGAGCATCCTTTCCCTTCGACCCCATGGGACACAACTGCAAGGTGTTGATGCATTACCTTAGCTGCCATCTTTGTACACCTATGAACCCAAGACCGGATGCTGAAGGAGTCAATCATTTACACCATGTACTACAATACTGTGGCATCAAAATATTGTCGGTTCAAGTCCCTTAAGGGGAAGAAACATCTGGTATTGATGCAATCATGAAAGTTAAATTGAACAAAATATAAGATTAATTAACCCATTTGCTCATTACTGCTTTACGGACCCTACATGTCTCATAGAAAATTAATATATGGTGAACAAAATGTTTTAAGTACTTTTATGTTGATATTAAAATAACAAAAGTAATAGTTCTTGGAAGAAGGGGAGGAAAAAAGTGCAAAAATGAAAAATCGCGAGTTCTGAAAAATTGCAATTTGTGGGGAAAAAAATATTTGTATTTAACTGTGACATTTAAAATATTGGTGTCCTACTCTTTTCCAACATTGGGAGGGGAACTACTGTTCTTATAAACTTCGGCAATACTGGATAAAGGGTTTAAATGAATCCACTAATGATCTGGGTTAAATTCTGCAATTTTTTAGAAATGTGGACCTATGTGTACAAGGACGAGGCTGAGCACTTTAAGTCTTTAGGTTAAGCTACAAAACTACTGAATGAAATTGTAGGAATGGACGTCGACGTTTAGGAATATATACCAGCACAGAGAACCGGAGAGCTGTATTTTTGTACTATTTATTTTATTTTCTTTCCTCCTCCAGTTTCCGGTTTCACTGACCTTGTTCACGTCCCCTCCTGAAGATAACTTGAATCTCTTGCGTCTCTATTTCCGGACCTTGGTGACGGGAACCCTACGGCAGACCTGGTGTCCGGTGCTGTATGTCGTGGCAGTTTCTCATGTGAACAGCTTCATCTTTTCACAAGATCGTGCTGCCGAGGTACAATATTTACAGAGGACAGGAGGCTTTGCTGCAAAGTTCAATGACTGTCTCTGATGTACAGGCAAAGGTCATAGGCTATATACACTGACATTTTACATAGGTCACAATATTGGTGGCTTTCTAACAGCTTATAGCATTTATTTTCAATCTACTCTTATAATAGCAGGCATCTGGGTATTTTCTTACTGGTCCTGAGTAAATCATCAACTTAACTTGTTTTCACCAGACAACTTTTTTAGCATCTATCCATAGGGTAAGGTGATAACTTGTTGATCAATGGGGTCCAAATACTGTGACCCAAACTGATCAACAGAAAAGGAAATAGTGTGCATTCTCTACCTCCGCTTCATTCATTCCCTATGGGGCTGCTGAGCGCTCCTTTCTGCTTTTTTTTTTGGCAGTCTCATGGATGGAGCAGTGGTTAGGCAGATGACTTGTCTGTTCACTTTGGAATGGATAAAAATTCCCTAACGATTGATTGGGGTCTGACCACAGGGACCTGCACCAATCAGTATGTTATCACTTAGCCTGCGGATAGGTAATATATTGTTTTCACCAGACAACCACTTTAAATACAGACTGCCATTTATGGCCACTTTCATTTCATAGCCTACTTAAAGGTTTATTCCTATACCATAAAGTGATATTTACAGTTCCTCTTTGCACAACAGCACTCTGGCCAATACAACCGTTGAAAGGGATATTGCTCCCAAATACATTGATCGTTCTTACTCAGTTCCACCTTTGAAAGATATAGTATGTGACATGCCACCCAATTCATAGTCTGTGGGACTGTATTCGGCTAGCTCCAGCAGTACAATGGACAATGAATAGAACGTCATCATGCATGCTCCCCTGTGCCATTCTCTGACCGTTACTGAAAAAGCTGAGGTGAGCTGCATGGGTTACGGCTGTGTGACACATGCATGGAGAGCCCAACACACAGGCTGTCCATGCATGTGTCATGAGTGTGACACATGCAGCTGAGGCACTGATCCAGGAAGCCAGGTTTCCTCTGCAGCTTTTTCGGCAAGTATATAGCTTGCCGAATAAGAGGGAACCCGAGCAAAGTCGCTCATCTCTACTGAGGATCCCTATTGTAACGATTGGTGAGGATTGCAGCAATCCGACTTTAACCCCTATAAGCAGTTTACAAAAATTTTGAAAGCCCCCCCCTGCCCCCCAGCATTTCACATTAGTGTCAGATAACGACCGGGAGGTCCGTGCATCTCAGCACCATATTTTCAAGTATCCTTACTTTTTACTAAGAGTGTATTGTAGGCCTAGCATTTCCATGCAAGTCTTTGTTTTTTACAGAACGTGGATGCTTTGAGAAAAAACATGTTCAAGAAGACGTATCTCTTGGTGGATGAGGTATGTGCTGTGACCTGTAATTTGACATCCAGATGAGGAAAAACACAGGAGATTGCAAATAAAAGCCCAAAATCAAAGCCAGCAATTTCCGATTTGGGACATATATATGGCGTATCGGATTGCGTCGCCATTAATGTCCTAGATTACAATACTTCTTTACAACCTGATTTTGTCTTAGTGACTTTCCAAAACAAGAATTTTTGCGTGGTGGATAGACTGGTTATATTTTATTTATTCCTTTATTTGCTAATCTACCCTTAAATTTCCAGGGCCTGAAGAAACATCTCCTGTACTACAGACAACCGTCCAGCAATAGCCCGCTGGGCTTTGATTTGTATGACGCCCTTCCGCCTCTCAGGGAGAAGCATCTGAAAACGGTAACAGAGCGACCGCAAAAAGCAAAAGAGGCAACATTAAAGCTGCGAAAATACGATGAATGACTCTAAATAGAGTGCAGTAAACAGTTTAAAAAAAAGTACCTAAAATATTTGCTTGTTGCCATAAAAGCAAGTCAGCCATTCGATATTTTATTCTGTATGTCTTATATACCTGTACTAGAAACATTACTGGACAGGCTGTAAAGTTCATTGCTTCCTGAAAGTGACCTGAAGTCACAACAGAAATATTGAAACTGTAGAATAAAGAGAAATTTTTCATGACTCTTAATATAATAATATAAAAAATAGACTAAGATAGCCGATATCATTGAACAAAACTGGAACATAAAGACCAATTTGGTTGCAACGATTATCAGATGAACATTCGTAATCATTTGGGTGTCGGCCCCAAAAAATTCAATATTGTCATTTGTGGTCTGGGATATGTGAAAACAAACGAACCCTCATTTATTCACCCCTCTTCATCTGCAGAGTGTGGGTAGTTTTATTTTTGTCTTTCTTATGTACAGGACTGAGGTCATACCTAGTAAACACAAAGGACAAAGCGTTTGATACCGTGCCGCACAAGAGGTTGGTACACAAAATGAGAATGCTTGGTGTGGGGGAAAATGTGTGTAAATGGGTTAGTAACTGGCTTAGTGATAGAAAGCAGAGGGTGGTTATAAATGGTATAGTCTCTAACTGGGTCACTGTGACCAGTGGGGTACCGCAGGGGTCGGTATTGGGACCTGTTCTCTTCAACATATTCATTAATGATCTGGTAGAAGGTTTACACAGTAAAATATTGATATTTGCAGATGATACAAAACTATGTAAAGCAGTTAATACAAGAGAAGATAGTATTCTGCTACAGATGGATCTGGATAAGTTGGAAACTTGGGCTGAAAGGTGGCAGATGAGGTTTAACAATGATAAATGTAAGGTTATACACATGGGAAGAAGGAATCAATATCACCATTACACACTGAACGGGAAACCACTGGGTAAATCTGACAGGGAGAAGGACTTGGGGATCCTAGTTAATGATAAACTTACCTGGAGCAGCCAGTGCCAGGCAGCAGCTGCCAAGGCAAACAGGATCATGGGGTGCATTAAAAGAGGTCTGGATACACATGATGAGAGCATTATACTGCCTCTGTACAAATCCCTAGTTAGACCGCACATGGAGTACTGTGTCCAGTTTTGGGCACCGGTGCTCAGGAAGGATATAATGGAACTAGAGAGAGTACAAAGGAGGGCAACAAAGTTAATAAAGGGGATGGGAGAACTACAATACCCAGAGAGATTAGCAAAATTAGGATTATTTAGTCTAGAAAAAAGACGACTGAGGGGCGATCTAATAACCATGTATAAGTATATAAGGGGACAATACAAATATCTCGCTGAGGATCTGTTTATACCAAGGAAGGTGACGGGCACAAGGGGACATTCTTTGCGTCTGGAGGAGAGAAGGTTTTTCCACCAACATAGAAGAGGATTCTTTACTGTTAGGGCAGTGAGAATCTGGAATTGCTTGCCTGAGGAGGTGGTGATGGCGAACTCAGTCGAGGGGTTCAAGAGAGGCCTGGATGTCTTCCTGGAGCAGAACAATATTGTATCATACAATTATTAGGTTCTGTAGAAGGATGTAGATCTGGGGATTTATTATGATGGAATATAGGAATATAGGCTGAACTGGATGGACAAATGTCTTTTTTCGGCCTTACTAACTATGTTACTATGTTACTATGACACAGAAGACACACTTCTTTGCATATGCCTAAAAGCAATAAAGCATAGGAATGTATAATTGAATACAATGTAAAACCTGCCTCCGGGTCCTCGTCTCATCTCTATAGGTCATCCAGTCATCTTGTATTTTGGTCAGGGGGTTTCAGGAGTTCCAAGATATGTTTAGCACCTGTTGGCCCTTTTGCCTTCACTCTGCGGTCCAGCTCACCCCAAACCATCTCAATTGGTTTCAGGTCTGGTGACTGTGGAGGCCAGGTCTTCTGGCGTAGCACCCCATCACTCTCCTTCTTGGTCAAATAGCCTTTACACAGCCTGGAGGTTTGTTTGGGGTCATTGTCCTGTTGAAAAATAAATGATTGTCCAACTAAATGCAAACCGGATGGAATAGCATGCCACTGCAAGATGCTGTGGTAGCCATGCTGGTTCAGTATGCCTTCAATTTTGAATAAATCCCCAACAGTGTCACCAGCAAAGCACCCCCACACCATCACACCTCCTCCTCCATGCTTCACGGTGGGAACCAGGCATGTAGAGTCCATCCATTCACCTTTTCTGCGTCGCACAAAGACACGGTGGTTGGAACCAAAGATCTCAAAGCACAGATTTCCACTGGTCTAATGTCCATTCCTTGTGTTTTTTAGCCCAAACAAGTCTCTTCTGCTTGTTGCCTGTCATTAGCAGTGGTTTCCTAGCAGCTATTTTACCATGAAGGCCTGCTGCACAAAGTCTTCTCTTAACAGTTGTTGTAGAGATGTGTCTGCTGCTAGAACTCTGTGTGGCATTGACCTGGTCTCTAATCTGAGCTGCTGTTAACCTGCGATTTCTGAGGCTGGTGACTCGGATAAACTTATCCTCAGAAGCAGAGGTGACTCTTGGTCTTCCTTTCCTGGGGCGGTCCTCATGTGAGCCAGTTTCTTTGTAGCGCTTGATGGTTTTTGCAACTGCACTTGGGGACACTTTCAAAGTTTGCCCAATTTTTTGGACTGACTGATCTTCATTTCTTAAAGTAATGAAGGCCACTCGTTTTTCTTTACTTAGCTGCTTTTTTCTTGCCATAATACAAATTCTAACAGTCTATTCAGTAGGACTATCAGCTGTGTATCCACCAGACTTCTGCACAACACAACTGATGGTCCCAACCCCATTTATAAGGCAAGAAATCCCACTTATTAAACCTGACAGGGCACACCTGTGAAGTGAAAACCATTCCCGGTGACTACCTCTTGAAGCTTAACAAGAGAATGCCAAGAGTGTGCAAAGCAATCATCAAAGCAAAAGGTGGCTACTTTGAAGAACCTAGAATATAAGACAAAATTTCAGTTTTCACATTTTTTTGTTAAGTATATAATTCCACATGTATTAATTCATAGTTTTGATGCCTTCAGTGTGAATGTACAATTTTCATAGTCATGAAAATACAGAAAAAAGGTGTGTCCAAACTTTTGGTCTGTACCGTATATATATATATATATATATATATACACTAGCTGAAGAGCCCGGCGTTGCCTGGGCATAGTAAATATCTGTGGTTAGTTATAGCACCTCACTTCTCTTATTTTCCCCATCACATCTTTCATTTTCCCCCTCACATCTCTCATTTTCTCCCTCACACCTCTCATTTTCCCCCTCACTCCTCTTATTTTCCCCCTCACTCCTCTCATTCCCCCTAACACTTGTCATTTCGACCTCACATCTGTCATTTTCCGATCACTCCACTATTTTCCCTCACTCCTCATTTTGCACTCACACCTTTTCATTTTCACCTCACACCTCTCATTTTCACCTCAGTATATACAGTGGGGCAAAAAAGTATTTAGTCATTCAGCAGTAGTGCAAGTTCCACCACTTAAAAAGATGAGAGGCGTCTGTAATTTACATCATAGGTAGACCTCAACTATGGGAGACAAACTGAGAAAAAAATATCCAGAAAATCACATTGTCTGTTTTTTTATCATTTTATTTACATATTATGGTGGAAAATAAGTATTTGGTCAGAAACAAAATTTCATCTCAATACTTTGTAATATATCCTTTGTTGGCAATGACAGAGGTCAAACGTTTTCTGTAAGTCTTCACAAGGTTGCCACACACTGTTGTTGATATGTTGGCCCATTCCTCCATGCAGATCTCCTCTAGAGCAGTGATGTTTTTGGCTTTTCGCTTGGCAACACGGACTTTCAACTCCCTCCAAAGGTTTTCTATAGGGTTGAGATCTGGAGACTGGCTAGGCCACTCCAGGACCTTGAAATGCTTCTTACGAAGCCACTCCTTTGGTGCCCTGGCGGTGTGCTTTGGATCATTGTCATGTTGAAAGACCCAGCCACGTTTCATCTTCAATGCCCTTGCTGATGGAAGGAGGTTTGCACTCAAAATCTCACGATACATGGCCCCATTCATTCTTTCATGTACCCGGATCAGTCATCCTGGCCCCTTTGCAGAGAAACAGCCCCAAAGCATGATGTTTTCACCACCATGCTTTACAGTAGGTATGGTGTTTGATGGATGCAACTCAGTATTCTTTTTCCTCCAAACACGACAAGTTGTGTTTCAACCAAACAGTTCCAGTTTGGTTTCATCAGACCATAGGACATTCTCCCAAAACTCCTCTGGATCATCCAAATGCTCTCTAGCAAACTTCAGACGGGCCCAGACATGTACTGGCTTAAGCAGTGGGAAACGTCTGGCACTGCAGGATCTGAGTCCATGGTGGCGTAGTGTGTTACTTATGGTAGGCCTTGTTACATTGGTCCCAGCTCTCTGCAGTTCATTCACTAGGTCCCCCCGCGTGGTTCTGGGATTTTTGCTCACCGTTCTTGTGATCATTCTGACCCCACGGGGTGGGATTTTGCGTGGAGCCCCAGATCGAGGGAGATTATCAGTGGTCTGGAATGTCTTTCATTTTCTAATTATTGCTCCCACTGTTGATTTCTTCACTCCAAGCTGGTTGGCTATTGCAGATTCAGTCTTCCCAGCCTGGTGCAGGGCTACAATTTTGTTTCTGGTGTCCTTTGACAGCTCTTTGGTCTTCACCATAGTGGAGTTTGGAGTCAGACTGTTTGAGGGTGTGCACAGGTGTCTTTTTATACTGATAACAAGTTTAAACAGGTGCCATTACTACAGGTAATGAGTGGAGGAAAGAGGAGACTCTTAAAGAAGAAGTTACAGGTCTGTGAGAGCCAGAAATCTGGATTGTTTGTTTCTGACCAAATACTTATTTTCCACCATAATATGCAAATAAAATGATAAAAAAACAGACAATGTGATTTTCTGGATTTTTTTTTCTCAGTTTGTCTCCCATAGTTGAGGTCTACCTATGATGTAAATTACAGACGCCTCTCATCTTTTTAAGTGTTGGAACTTGCACTATTGCTGAATGACTAAATACTTTTTTGCCCCACTGTACATGTTTGTCATCTCCCTTATATATAGTATACACCTGTATGTCATCTCCTGTATATAGTATATACCTGTATGTTATCTCCCCTGTATATAGTATATACCTGCTGTCATCTCCCCTGTATATAGTATATACCTGTATGTCGTCATCTCCTATATATAGTATATACCTGTATGTAATCTCCTACTGTATATAGTATATACCTGTGTGTCATCTCACCTATATATAGTATATATCTGTGTGTCATCTCCTCCTGTATATAGTATATACCTGTATGTCATCTCCTCCTATACATAGCATATACCTGTATGTCATCTCCTCCTGTATATACTATATACCTGTAGGTAATATGCTCCTGTATATAGTATATACCTGTGTGTCATCTCCTCCTGTATATAGTATATACCTGTATGTCATCTCCTCCTGTATGTAGTATGTACCTGTATGTCATCTCCTCCTCTATATAGTATATACCTGTGTGTCATCTCTCCTGTATATAGTATATATCTGTGTGTCATCTCCTGTATATAGTATATACCTGTGTGTCATCTCCCCTGTAAATAGTATATACCTGTGTGTCATCTCCTCCTGTATATAGTATATATCTGTATGTCATCTCCTCCTGTATTAGACCTCGTTCACACGTTATTTGGTCAGTATTTTTACCTCAGTATTTGTAAGCTAAATTGGCAGCCTGATAAATCAGCAGTATATATTAGCTCACACATACACATAATAGACTGGTCATGTGACTGACAGCTGCCGGATTCCTATATGGTACATTTGTTGCTCTTGTAGTTTGTCTGCTTATTAATCAGATTTTTATTTTTGAAGGATAATACCAGACTTGTGTGTGTTTTAGGGCGAGTTTCGTGTGTCAAGTTGTGTGTGTTGAGTTGCATGTGACGACATGCATGTAGCGACTTTTGTGAGATGAGTTTTGTGTGGCGACATGCGTGTAGCAACTTTTTGTGTGTCGAGTTGCATGTGACAGGTTAGTGTAGCAAGTTGTGTGCAGCAAGTTTTGCGCATGGCGAGTTTTGCGCGTGGCGAGTTTTATGGTGGTGCCTTTTGAGTATGTGCAAGTTTTGTGTGAGGCAACTTTTGCATGTGTTGCAACTTTTGTGCATGTGGCAATTTTTCTGCGTGTGCAAGTTTTGCGTGTGGCGAGTTTTCCATGAGGTGAGTTTTGCACGTGTGGCGAGTTTTGCATGTGGAGAGTTTTGAGCGGCGACTTTTGTGTTTCAACTTTTATGTGGCGAGGTTGGTGTATGTGTGGTGAAATGTGCGCTGAGGGTGGTATATGTGTTCGAGCACGTGGTAGTGTGTGGCGCATTTTGTGTGTGTGTTCATATCCCCGTGGTGGTGTGGTGATTATCCCATGTCGGGGCCCCACCTTAGCAACTGTACAGTATATACTCTTTGGCGCCAACGCTCTCATTCTTTAAGTCCCCCTTGTTCACATCTGGCAGCTGTTAATTTGCTTCCAACACTTTTCCTTTCATTTTTTCCCCATTATCTAGATAGGGGCAAAATTGTTTGGTGAATTGGAAAGCGCGGGGTTAAAATTTCACCTCACAGCATAGCTTTGACGCTCTCAGGGTCCAGACGTGTGACTGTGCAAAATTTTGTGCCTGTAGCTGCGACGCCTCCAACACTTTTCCTTTCATTTTTTCCCCATTATGTAGATAGGGGCAAAATTGTTTGGTGAATTGGAAAGCACGGGGTTAAAATTTCACCTCACAACATAGCCTATGACGCTCTCGGGGTCCAGACGTGTGACTGTGCAAAATTTTGCGGCTGCAGCTGCGACGGTTCAGATGCCAATCCCGGACATACACACATTCAGCTTTATATATTAGAGATATATATATATATATGTATATGTATATATATATATATATATATATATATATACATATATATATAATACACACACACATATATACACACATATATATATATATATATATATATCTCAATATCATATTATAAGATGCTCTGGATTATAAGATGCACCCCAAATACCCCAAATTTTGAGGAGCTCCGCCGACATTTTGTGCAAGGCCAGGGCCCCCGCGAATTCTGGAATCATCATTGTCCATATACTACGGGGACATGCATATTCTAGAGGTGCAAGGCCCCCCGGCAACCAGTCCAATGATTGTCCATGCTTCTTAAAATTCAAAAAAAGAGGCAGCACTCCATTGTTTCAGTGAAGAAAAGTGCAGGATTTCATCTACCCACATGTCTGGTATATTAGACATGTGGGTAGATGAAATCCTGCAGTTTTTTCACTGAAACAATGGAGCGCTGCATCTTTTTTTGAAATATATATATATATGTATGTATGTATGTATATATATATATATATATATATATATATATATATATATATATATATATATATATATATATATACACATATATATACACACGCACACACACACACACACAGTACAGACCAAAAGTTTGTACACACCTCTCATTTAAAGATTTTTCTGTATTTTCATTACTATGGAAATTGAAAATTCACACTGAAGGCATCAAAACTATGAATTAACACATGTGGAATTATATACTTAACAAAAACGTGTGAAACAACTGAAAATATGTCTTATATTCTAGGTTCCTCAAAGTAGCCACCTTTTGCTTTGATGTCTGCTTTGCACACGCTTGGCATTCTCTTGATGAGCTTCAAGAGGTAGTCACCAGGAATGGTCTTCCAACAATCTTGAAGGAGTTCCCAGAGATGCTTAGCACTTGTTGGCCCTTTTGCCTTCACTAAGCGGTCCAGCTCACCCCAAACCATCTCGTTTGTGTTCAGGTCTGGTGACTGTGGGGGCCAGGTCATCTGGCGTAGCACCCCATTACTCTCTTTCTTAGTCAAATAGCCCTTACACAGCCTGGAGGTGTGTTTGGGGTCATTGTCTTGTTGAAAAATAAGTGATGGTCCAACTAAACGCAATCCGGATGGAATAGCATGCCGCTGCAAGATGCTGTAGTAGCCATTCTAGTTCAGTATGCCTTCAATTTTGAATAAATCCCCAACAGTGTCACCAGCAACAGTTGTTGTAGAGATGTGTCATAGTTTTGATGCCTTCAGTGTGAATGCACAATTTTCATAGTCATGAAAATAGAGAAAATCTTCAAATGAGAAGGTGTGTCCAAACTTTTGGTCTGTACTGTATATAAATCAAAATACAGTGTTGAGATTTTCATTTATATTCTAAATGCAAATCTACAAAAGCCACAGCTTCAGGTACAAACAGACCATCTTTGTTCGGAGGTCTGATTTTACTTGTTTACCCCAGTCTCAAGAATGGAGGAGAGCAGTGTACACCTCCCATCAAACTGATCTGAGCATTTGGTTTTTTTTTCCATCCGATAACCTTTTGTTTTGTTGTTTTGTTTTTGTTTTACAAAGCACTTCTGTTAAATAAACTTTGATATTTTTTAAGTTCTTTGATGTATTTATTCATGTTAATGGTACTGTTGTATAATCACTAAAAGTTAGTTACTCTTGGGTAATGCCCACACTGAACGAAAATGCTGAAGATTTTCATTCTGAATTTGCAGACGGAAAAATCTGCTCAAGCTTGAGGTCACATTAGCTGAAGTATGAGATTTGCATAATTAAGGTCACATTGAGAGAAGCAGGAGTAGTTGCTAGTCGACTCTTGACCACAAATATGCAAATCACATCCTTCATCTCATTTGACCGCTAACTTGAGCAGGCAACAAGCGGAGTCCTGACAGTGTACATGTTGTACATCAGGGTTCATCAATCTGCAGTTACATAGTTGCTGCAGAAATTTACCTGCAGCCCAGAAAACTTTAAATGTTGAGGGACTGACAAAGGACCTGGGAAGCGTTGGCATCTAAGTGCAATCTGTAGAAAATGTTGATTGTGTTGTGCACATTTTCCTGCATCTTTGGATTTGCTTCAGAAAATTATTAGGTTTTCAGCTTTTTAAGTGGGTTTCATTTCAGCTTTTCTAAAATGAATGTAAGACCTAAAGATCAAAGTGCTATGTAGTACACTTAGTTTGGCAAAGTTACATTTAAATTGTTTAGTAAAATACTTCTTTCCAATCAGTAGGTGGTGATATTAGCATTCTTTTGTATGTTAGTTTTACATGATACTTACATTTTTGTGTTAAATATAATACTGTCTCCCAGGCAGACAGGAGCAGCTTCCTACGATCCTTTAAAGTTATAAAAAGTGCATAGCCAGGTACTACATAAAAAATGAAGTCCTGATCTAGTGTTTAATGTAGTTATGATTAATGAGAATTTAAAGGGACAGTCAGCAAAAAAATGACTGTTCAACCTCGCCTTGTTGTGGCTGAGCACATCAATGCACCTTCCCACCTACTTGTTTTCAATCAGTAGGTAGGGACTACTTCTCAGGATCTCTAGTCTATAGTAATCGGCAGGGTCAGTTGCAGTTTTTAGTTTATCTATTTTCCCAAATGAGTTGCTACTCAATCATAACACTACTAATCAATTAATTTCCAAGATGAACAACACAGAAATGTGAAATATGGTGTTCTAGAATAAGTTTATAATGAATGCAAGTCTTCAGTATCATTTTTTTCTCTATCGCTTCATTGGGGGACACAGGAAACAATGGGTGTATGCTGCTGCCACTAGGAAGCGAAGCTGACACTATGCACAAAAAGTTAGCTCCTCCTCTGCAGTGTACACCCCACTGACTGGCACTAGGTTAATCAGTTAGCGAGAAAGCAGTAGGAGAAGCAACAAGTAAAAGAAACAAACACAACTCAAACTGTAACAATATAACACAGTAGCAGAGCTGATAAACATGGGAGGGTGCTGTGTTCCCCCCTATGAAGGCTGTGAGAAACAGATTTTACGGTGAGAAACCAAAAATCCTGTTTTTTCTATCGCTTCATTGGGGGACACAGGAAACCATGGTGTCATGATAGGACTGGCAAGTAAACAGGGACCAGGGGCACTTTTCCTGGCCCTAGCACTAGGAGGCACCCTAGCTCGCCCTGTTCCCCGGGATACCTCAGATGGCGATGCTGGGGCCTCCGCCCTTGCCCTGTCTCCTTTCCCCACCCGGGGAAGAGAGGAGCTACCGTGTACCGCAGTACACTAACCCGACAGACAGGGGAACAAAGACAAGGGTGAAAGAAAATTCCACTCAAACTAAATATACTCACACAAATAACAGCTAATCACCAGGGTGTGAAGGACAGGGGAAGAACATAAGGCAGGTAAGGATGAGGAATTTCCAAGCATACAAACCAAGCAACAGTCACACAATAAACTCTTCCAGCTCTTCAAACACTAGCTCCTCACTCTCCAGATCTATGTAGCAAGTGCTAACTCAGACAAGGACCTGGCCAGAAGGCCTGGCTTTTATAGGAGAGAGGACTGGCTAATCGAGCACAGCTAAATGCAGGGGTTTCCACATGGCCGATTAACCGCTGTCCTGTTGAAACAACAAACACATCTAATACACCGGAGTAGTGCTTCTCAGCGGTGAAGCAGGAGCCATCAGATTCTGCGGTCTTCTGGCACTGCTCTGTCGTGGTAACTCCTTGATGCATGGGACGTCCCAAAGCAGTCCCTGGGGAAGAAACAGCAGAAACTCCATTCAGGTTGGAGAACTCACCACTGCCATCTGCAAGATCCTTCTTCCTAGGCTGGCGTCCAGTGAAGCATAGGTATGGACCCTGTAAAATTTGGTGAACGTGTGGATGGAAGACCAGGTTGCCGCTTTGCAGAGCTGCAAGGTAGATGCTCTATGGTGTACCACCCAGGAGGTGCCCACTGCCCTGGTAGAGTGTGTATTAATCCCAGGGGGAGATGCTCTGTTCTTAACCTGGTATTCCTCCAAAATTGCTGTCCGGAACCAGAGAGCAACCGTAGCCATGGAGGCTGGCAGGCCTCTACGCGCACCCTCTGGAATGACAAAGAGAGAGTCCATCTTCCTAAAGGTGGCGGTCCTAGCCAAATAGACACACACCACCCTGGCGAGGTCTAACCTGTTCATTGAATGCTCCAGAGGATGAGTCGGAGCTGGGCAAAAGGAAGAGAGGACAATATCCTCATTTAGTTGAAAGGCTGACACTACTTTGGGAAGGAAAGAAAGTAGAGGCCACAAAACCACCTTGTCCTGTTGCAGAATCAGGATAGGGAAATGACAGGATAGAGCCGCCAAATCCGAGACGCGCCTAGTGGAGGTGATGGCCACAAGAAACACCACCTTTCACAACAAAGAACAGATAGACCTGTCTCAGACAGGTTCAAAGGGAGAACTCCTTAGGGCCTCTAGGACCAGATTGGAGTCCACGGGTGTCCGGTACGAGGGGGGGGGGGGGAGCATGAGCCTACCCCCTTGGAGAAAAGTTTTGACCTGAGAATGGGAGGATAAGTTTTTCTGAAAAAGAATAGAAAGCGCTGACACCTGGCCCTTTAGTGAACTAAGAGCCAGAGCAGCGTCAAGTCCCTCCTGGAGAAAGGCCAGAATGGAAGGGAGAGCAAAGGACATAGACAGTATGTGATTAGACTCACACCAGCTGAAATGGGCTCTCAAAGTCCGATAATAGACCTGAGACGACAATGTCTTTTTAGCTTGGATCATGGTCTGAATCACCCGATCTGAAAACCCAGACCCGGTTTCAACAGCCTCACCGTTAAATCGAGCGACTGAAAATTCTGATGGCAGATTGGTGCTTGGGACAGAATATCCAGTCTGTCTGGAAGCCTCCAGGGGGCATCCACAAGAAGATTGATGATCTCTGCGAGCCAAGACCTCCTGGACCATGGTTTCCTGTGTCCCCCCAATGAAGGCTCGGAGAAACAGATTTTACCGTGAGTAACCAAAAATCCTGTTTTTTCCCCTGATGAAACGTTGGCTCCGTAGAGCTCCTTCTTTTGTGTTATGTATAGTGAACTAATATTCACATTATTTATTGTCATGTCCTATTACATTGTAAACTTTTTTGCAGACTCACAGTTCTAGACCAAAAATACAATACCGCCCATTGTCCATCTTCACTCTAACAGTTAATGTCTTGCTGAGTATGAATTTGTTCTAATTTTTTCACTTTCATGTAAGACATAAATTTGTCAAAACACTTTTTCTGCCAGAAAAAAATGGTATATGAAGGGCTAGACTATAAATCTGAGCTTTTAATAGTGTATATTTTAGATTGTCGTCTAACATTCTACTGACATATTATTTTTTTATACACATATTCAGATGGCTTATGGTTTTCTGCAGTGATCTCCCAACCTACAAATTAATGATAGTAACACTGCAGTCTGCAGCCCAACTGCTTTTAGCAGCTCACATTGTACCCCTAGGAGCAATTCCATTTTTAACAGGCTCCCTACTCGATCAACAATACACTGCTCAAAAAAATAAAGGGAACACTTAAAGGGCCACTGTCACCCCCCCCCCCCCCCCCCAGCCGTTATAAACTAAAAGAGCCACCTTGTGCAGCAGTAATGCTGCAGTCTAACAAGGTGGCTCTTTTAGTTTTTGATTCATTTATTACCTCAAAAAAGCGTTTTAAAAATTGGCCACACATACCAGATATTATACCTGGAGGCGGTCCGAAGCGTCCTGTATGAATGCCCCAACTGCCGTCACTCATCTCTTCAGGGCCGATGGTCCCCGCCCCCTGAGCGCTGTTATCGTCTGAAATCCGGCGCCTGCGCTGTGCGTGCCTGCCTGGGGCCTGCGCAGTGTTCATTGTCAGTGCGGCCACACTGTTGCTGAAGCCCCCGCCCCGCACTGTTATTCATTATGCACAGTGCGGGGCTGGGGTTCCTGGGAAGGCGGGGGAGCGTCGGAGCTGGGGAGCATCTAAACAGCGCAGTGCGCATGCCCAGGAACCCCAGCCCCGCACTGTGCATAATGAATAACAGTGCGCGGGGCGGGGATTCAGTAACAGGGTGGCCGCACTGACAATGAACACTGCGCAGGCCCCAGGCAGGCACGCACAGCGCAGGCGCCGGATTTCAGACGATAACAGCGCTCAGGGGGCGGGGACCATCGGCCCTGAAGAGATGAGTGACGGCAGTTGGGGGATTCATACAGGACGCTTCGGACCGCCTCCAGGTATAATATCTGGTATGTGTGGCCAATTTTTAAAACGCTTTTTTGAGGTAATAAATGAATCAAAAACTAAAAGAGCCACCTTGTTAGACTGCAGCATTACTGCTGCACAAGGTGGCTCTTTTAGTTTATAACGGCTGGGGGGGGTGACAGTGGCCCTTTAAACAACAGAATGTAACTCCCTGTGAAAGCAAACTGTCCATTTAGGAAGCAACACTGTTTGACCATCAATTTCACATGCTGTTGTGCAAATGGAATAGACAACAGATGGAAATTATTGGCAATTATCAAGACACTCAATAAAGGAGTTGTTCTGCAGGTGGGGACAACAGACCACATCTCAGTAGCAATGCTTTCTGGCTGATGTTTTAGTCACTTTTGAATGCTGGTTGTGCTTTCACACTCATGGTAGCATGAGACGGACTCTACAACCCACACAGTAGCTCAGGTAGTGCAGCTCATCCAGGATGGCACATCAATGCAAGCTGTGGCAAGAAGGTTTGCTGTGTCTGTCAGCGTAGTGTCCAGAGGCTGCAGGCGCTACCAAGAGACAGGGCCAGTACACCAGGAGACGTGGAGGGGGCCATAGGAGGGCAACAACCCAGCAGCAGGATCGCCACCTCAGCCTTTGTGCGAGGAGGAACAGGAGGAGCACTACCAGAGCTCTGCAAAATGACCTCCAGCTGGCCACAAATATGCATGTGTCTGCACAAACGGTTAGAAAATGACTCCATGAGGATGGTCTGAGTGCCTGATGTCCACAGATGGGGTTTGTGCTCACAGCCCAACACCGTGAAGGACGCATGGCATTTGCGACAGAACACCAGGATTTGCAAATTCGCCACTGGCACCCTGTGCTCTTCACAGATGAAAGCAGGTTCACACTGAGCACATGTGACAGAGTCTGGAGATGCCGTGGAGAGCGATCTGCCTGCATGACCGGTTTGGCAGTGGGTCAGTAATGGTGTGAGGTGGCATTTCTTTGGAGGGCCGCACAGCCACCCATGTGCTCGCCAGAGGTAGCCTGACTGCCATTAGGTACCGAGATGAGATCCTCAGACCCCTTGTGAGACCATATGCTGGTGCGGTTGGCCCTGGGTTCCCCCTAATGCAGGACAATGCCAGACCTCATGTGGATGGAGTGAGTCAGCAGTTCCTGCAAGATGAAGACATTGAAGCTATGGACTGGCTCGCCCGTTCCCCAGACCTAAACCCGATAGAACACATCTGGGACATCATGTCTCTCACCATCCACCAACGTCACCATACAGGCACATGGAGGCCACACACACTACTGAGCATCATTTCCTTGTCTTGAGGCATTTCCACTGAAGTTGGATCAGCCTGCAACTTCATTTTTACTCTTCGCCACGACAGCACCCCACTGGAGAGAGGGATCCGCCCCGCAGGAACAGGAAACCTATTGAGAAATAAAAGGGGGCGGTCCGCCTCTCCTCCTCAGTTTAGGTTTCCTGTTCCTGTGGGAACGACAGGACTTCTTCAAGGGAACATACCTGGGCTAAGCATGCCGCCTGTGCAGTATCCGCGAGAACGGCAGGGGCTGCTGCTCAGAAGCAGCGTCGGGGGAGTTCCGTTAGACGGCTCCCTCCTCGTCTGAAGGACCACGCAGACGGCCGGGTCCGGGGAGGGCCGCCCGGCATCTGCGGTGGCGGTACGGCTGGAGGTAGGAGAACGGCTGCACTCCTAGTGCGGCCCGACGTGAATCCCGGGCCGCACATGCGCCGACCGCCGCAATACAGGCTACCCCGGAAATGAATGGTGGACTTCCGGGGCGCCTAGGGCGGGGGAGCCGGCGCCGATCTGCGCATGCGCGAAAAAAAAGAAGTTTGGGCGCACTATTTAAATCGCTCACAAACTGTAAAACGGCGATGCAGAGATGTCATCCCCAGGTGCCATAAACCCCACAGCTGGAGATCCAGTACCCCCCGCCAAAGATCACGCAAGAGGATCCTCGGAGACCGCTCGTAAAAGTGACGGTTCCAGAACAGGATCTCGGCCTTCTGATCCGGTATTATTTGCTTCACTGGGTGAGTTGTGAACTCTGCCTATTAAGCTGACGCTATCTCCCTGTTTCTCTCTTTTCTCTCTCTCTCTACTTATTACGCTTAGGGCAAAAAACATCAAAAAACGAAGCACAAGGAATGTGCCTTGTGTAGCCAGCCCCTTCCTGACTCATACCCCAAAAAACTTTGCAAGGACTGTTTTAAGGAAACAACACAGGGAGCAGCAGTGTCCATTACGGATTTACGGGCCATTATTAGGGAGGAACTAAAAAATATGACCCAGGACAAACCACGTAGTACTAAGTCCAAAACACCGACACTCGTGTCAGACTCTGACAGTGACCAACCTGTACTGTCAGACGCCTCCCTGTCATCATGTTCAGCATCATCATCCTCATCAGAGATCGAGGGACGCTCATGTTTTCCCTTAGTGTTGACAACTTGGTAAAATCAATCCGAAATACCATGGGGTGTGAGGAAACTAAGGGTGCGCAAACCGCGCAGGACATAATGTTCGCGGGTTTGGCAGACAGAAAGAAGAGATGTTTTCCAGTTATACCGGCAGTGAAAACATTAATTAAAAGAGAGTGGGAGAAGCAGGATCAGAGAAGCTTTCTACCCTCAGCGTCAAAACGAAAATATCCGTTTATTGACGAGGAGCTTCTTACATGGACCAAAGTCCCTAAGGTCGACGCAGCTGTAGCCTCTACCTCTAAGCAATCCACTCTACCTGTGGAGGATGCGGGACTACTGGTCGATCCTTTGGATCGTAAGGCCGAGTCATCCCTTAAACGGTCTTGGGAAGCGGCTACAGGAATATTCAAGCCTGCAGTAGCCAGCACTTGCGCAGCCCGGTCAATGATCATCTGGATTGATCAATTAGACTAGCAAATCGAGAATAAAAGCTCAAGGGAAAAACTACGAGCAGCCATCCCCTTAATACGAGGAGCAGCGGCCTTTATGGCAGACGCTTACGCCGACTCACTCCGTTTAGCAGCAAGATCTGCGGGCCTTGTGAATAACGCAAGAAGAACTCTGTGGATGAAAAGTTGGAAAGGGGACGCGCAATCTAAATCCAAAATATGCGCAATCCCATGCGAGGGTGAGTACCTCTTTGGCAAAACCTTAGACGAGATACTCAAAAAGGCAAAGGACAGGAAGAAAGCGTTTCCTGATTCCTCTATTCCCTTTTACAGGAGAGCCTTTAAGAGGAGGCCGTTTGGCAAAAGAAGACAAACGGATAGGTCTACAACATGGACCACTAAGGACGACAAGCAGAGAGGTACCATGTTTAGAAGACCCAACCCCCCAAAAGACAACAAATACTGAGGATATACCAGTTGGGGGTAGACTGAAGTTTTTCACCACTCAATGGGAGAAAATAACATCTAGCTCGTGGATTTTAAATATCATCCGAGATGGAATTAAACTAAAATTCTCTCGTGTTCCCCCACGAGTCTTATATTATAACATCTCTCAGCTCGCCTATACAGCAACAGGCTCTAGAGCTTGAAATTCAAACCCTAGTATCAAAACAGGTCCTAGTCCAAGTGCCGGTGGGACAGGAGGGTAGGGGATTCTACTCTCCCCTATTCCTAATTTCTAAGCCCAACAGTTCTTTCAGGACAATCATAAATCTTAAAAAACTTAACTCATTTATTGAAAACTATACATTTAAAATGGAATCCATTACGTCCACCATAAAGCTCCTCTTCCCAAACTGTATGATGGGGGCATTGATCTAAAGGATGCTTACTATCATCTCCCTATTCATGCCAGATACCAAAAATTCCTCAGAGTGGCGGTAAAAATCAACAACGAGGTTCGTCACTTCCAGTATGCGGCCTTACCCTTCGGCCTCTCAACAGCGCCTAGGATCTTCACCAAGATAATGCTAGAGGTGATGGCATACCTTCGCCAGAAGGAAACTTTGATTGTGCCCTATCTGGATGACTTTTTGGTAATAGGAAATTCAGTTACTCAATGTACTGATCGTTTAGCTCACGCAATTTCCTCTCTACAGGACCTGGGCTGGATAATCAATACCGACAAATCCAGACTCACTCCGCTTTCCCGTCAGGCGTTCTTGGGGTTCCAGTTAGACTCCATATCTCAAAAGTGTCTTCTGCCACAGGTAAAAATTCTACTGATCAGACACAAAGTCCTAGCCGCAATAAATAATCCACGCATATCCCTAAGACAAGCTATGTCGTTATTAGGGTCTCTTATCTCTTGTATACCTGCAGTAAGATGGGCTCAACACCATACTCGAACACTACAACATCAAATTTTACAAGAGGACAAACGGTTATTTGGTCACCTAAATGCAAAAATAACCTTATCTCAGGAGGTTTTAACTTCCTTAGAGTGGTGGCTAGACTCAAACTGTCAAGGTGAAAATATATTTTCTTATATACCTTTGTACTTTTATATATCTTATACTGTGAAACAATAAGTTTTTTCCTATCTGCTAGCTAATGCAAATGTAATTGTATCTAAAGATGGCTGCCAGTGTTCATTCTTCATTTCAGTTTAGAATGTGAAGAGTTAAGTTTCATTTCTCTTGAAAAGATAACTCTGGAATGTGAAGAAAGAAGTAACCACCGGAGATGTTCTGACGAATCAAAGAGAGACTGAGCACTAGATGTATGCTGCTTAAACTCCGCCTAATGCATTCCTTTTTCCTAAACAATAGTACTGTGTATTCAAAAATAAAGTAGTTGCTGTAACTGCTCTGGACACAAGTGAACGCAAGAGCATCAGCAAAGATTGAATCAGCTACGTGTCTGAATCATTTCTTTTTTTCGGTACCAGATGTTCTGCGCTCACATTATAATTTGGAATGACTGGTGAATGAGGATTAATTGTCGTTACGACCCCGACAATTTTGGAGCCCAACGGGGGGCATGGACAGCGATCCGAGACTCTCTGGACCCATGCCTGGATGTCTGTGGATGATACCCGTAGTGGCTGACCTCGAGGACTGATCACCCTCCGCACACGGTAAGTGGCGATCATATACACTGTATGTGTCACACTTGCTAGTGTCTCAGCCGTTATTGGTTTGTCTGTGGTCTCCTTGGGTCTGGAGAGTGACCGGTCGAGTGGTGAGATCGAATGCGATCCTGTGCCACGCTCTGAACCAGCAACTGAGAGACGTCGCATCCTGTGCGTCCTCTGTACACCACACCTCCTCCACCGGTCATTGTACTCCATTCAACCATCCTACCCGTGACTATTGTCTAGTAGTGAAGTGGAGTGACAGATTGAGCAAAGTTGTAGATTGTGGGGCGGTTTAGAGGAAGGGATAGGAGACGCAGCCTCTGTGATATTGTGCTGACAGGTAACTAAGGCGTTCCGAGAGGGGACCACCTGTCCAGACAGGTAACTAAGGCGTTCCGAGAGGGGACCACCTGTGCTGATAGGTAACCTAAGACGTTCCGTGAGGGGACCACCTATATTTTTGTGGAGGGGTCTCATTAGGAGGCTGCCTCCCAACGGTTGGAATATCGTGGCAGGATAGTCTGTAATCACTGTTGTTCAGGTTAGGGACAGACAGGAAACATTGAGCGTGAGGCTCTTTTCCTTATACGTTGAGCGATAGGCTCCGTATTTTTAGAACAAAGTGTTGATATCGCTGCTAGTGGTTTTACTGCAGAAAACCATAGTATTCTGTAAGAGTCATGTTGCGTCTCTTAAAGCAGAAGAAGTCCGTGCCCCACAAGTTAGATGAGGATGC
Organism: Ranitomeya variabilis; assembly: GCF_051348905.1. Lineage (NCBI taxonomy): Eukaryota > Metazoa > Chordata > Amphibia > Anura > Dendrobatidae > Ranitomeya > Ranitomeya variabilis. The sequence goes on from NC_135232.1 coordinate 672,336,707, forward strand.
TGTGGAAGTCAAGGCAATAGTTGAGTCACGGGAGGGCAAGAAGGCAGTCAAGAATGTTGAGAGATTGTATAAGCATGTAGGATTGCCCTCGTCAGGCAGATTGCAGCCGGCTATGTGGTATAACCTCATAGAGAACAAGCGAGGCATGTTGAAAGATAAAGGATTGTTAGAACAAGCACAAGCTCATCTGCGAGTTGCGCGAGGCTTGAAGAATGAAGGATGGAAAGAGGTCGATGGGGAGGGAGGATCAGACAATGCGGAGCCCGTGTTTGGTTATAAAATGCCTTTGAACTGTGATCTTACAGATTGTAAAATGGCCGCCGTGCCACTGGTGATGAAAATGCAGTCCCAGCCACCACCCTATAATGGCGATGGGCCAAACTCTCCAGAAGCGTGGGTGTGTCCTGTTTGTGGCGTGCAGAATCCAACCTGGGTGGAAACCTGCCGTGTGTGTGGGGCGGGCCGTCCTCGGGGTTCCGCCCAGACCATGGACGGAAGTGGGGCATGCCACACTTCCTCCAGCGGCCATCTTAGTGCACCCGGAACTTCAACCGGAAGTGGGGCATGCCACGCCTCCACCGGCGGCCATCTTAGTGCACCCGGAATTCCTCCTCAGCCACTATGTCCGCTGGTAACACTTTCCGGCGAGTACTATCAGGGACCACCACTTCCTGAGAAACCTCCGGCACCGACTGATGCCGCCTCCACCTCTAATGTTCCCGTTTCCACTTCAGTCTCGGAGTCTAGTCTCCCAGTGCAACCCACTGTGATATTTGTAAACACGCCAGGTCAGGGTCCCTTTACCCTCGATGCTCTGACCGGCAGTGCAGCTTTCCAGTCCGCAATGCGTATGAGACGCCAAGTTATCGGAGATGATGAAGAATCGGAGGACCAGGACAACCAGGCCGTTACAATTCCCCCTGCCAATGCTATTAGGTCCGTTCGAATCCCCCCGGCCCGGAAGGAGCCCACCATCTACCCCTCTCAACAAATCCTCTAAGTTGCCCCATGACTCTGAAATCTGGTTCCCCTGTCATTCACGTTATTACATCACACCTCAGGGCTCCCAGGTTCTCTTCTCAGTGGGGTATGGGGACATACTTACCCACCAGGTGGGAGCCATAGTGAACCCAGCTAATTCTACCCTGTCACATAGAGGTGGTTTGGCCCAACAGATAGCTAAAAAGGGGGGCCCAGCCATAGCCCAAGAGTGTCAGGCCTACCTTGCCAATTATGGCCCCTTGCATCCAGGAGATGCTATGACCACCCAGGGAGGGAATTTGCCCTGTGATATAGTGCTACACACTGCAGGCCCTATATACGACTACAGGACACCCGAACACTGCCGTACAATGTTGCAGACCGCCTTTCAGACAGTGGTCATCCTTGCAGGACGGCTAGGGAGAGATACACTTCCTCGTAGAACTTTGGCTGTACCATTGATATCTTCAGGACTCTTTGGATACCCACTGGGCCCCTGTATGAAGGAACATGTTGAAGTCATCAAGAATTGCCTCCAATCAACCCCAAATCTAGACTTACAAGAAGTCAGAATTGTCTGTTATCACAAGTCTGGCATCATGCCCTTGGTAGCTGAATACATGGTGCCCCTGATGCATACGGGTATAAAGCCTCTGGATGGGATAACACCCACAGCACCCCCAACTGCCCCGGAGGGCGAGGTAGTGACACATGATGAAGAAGAAGAGGAACTGAAGCTGAAGTACAAACCCTTCACTCCGGTACAGATCGATGCTATTGTCAGCAAGTTATGTGATCCAGACAAATTTCCCATGCAGTATGTGAGGAGACTGGAGCAGATTAGGAGCATCTATGGGGCTACATGGTCTGATCTATCAGGTATTACCTCAATCAGAGCCTCCGAATATTTCCTCCCCACTATCATGAAGGAACTGGATTCCACTAAAGCAGGACCTCTCAACAAGTTCAAGTCTGGAAAGGAGTTTATTGCTCAACTCACAAAGTGGGCCCAGGATCGTCTCTGTGACGAAGCAGGATCAATACAGGATATACAACAAGAATCTGGAGAAGCTGTGGAGAAATATGCTGCCAGACTAACTATGCAGTTTGAAGATTTGGGTTATTCAACTCATGTGAAGACGCAGGCAGCCTTGTTGGTCCGTGCTTTTATTGATGGTCTGGAAGATCCACTGAAGGATAAGGTCATGAAGCTTCGTCCCGAATTACCTGATGGTCCCCTAAAACAGGCCCTTACTGTTGTGAAGAGTTATCAGAAAATGCTTCAAAGGGAAGAAAAAGAAGCAGAAAAAGAAGCAGAGAAGGAAGTACAGAAAGACAAAGGCAAGAAGAAGCCAGCCATGTATATGGCAGAAGCCCCAGAGGTACCTGTTATGGTGTACCAAGCTCAGGATCGGTACAGACACCCATCTACAGGACCAAGAAGGTCCCAAAGCCGACACTACAGGGACAGACCAGATCGTGATGACCAAGGAAGACCTCTATGTTGGGAGTGTGGCAGTCTTAATCATATGAGAAGTGATTGTCCCCACAGGGGGTACCCTCAGAGACCTCTTCCTCCTCCACACTCATGAAGTTCAGGCCAACCGGTGCCCACTTTTCCCGCCACCTGTACTTCTTCATCTTGCGGTACAGTGACTCTGGAAGTGGACAGCCAACCTCTCAAGTTCTTAGTGGACACTGGGGCGGCCACCTCTGTTATCTCTTCATCTCAGCTGCCTCCTACGATTTCCCTGTCTTCAGATTTCCTCACGTGTATTGGAGTTGAAGGCCAACAAACCTCATCACCACTCACTGTTCCTGTCTCAGCTGGCCCTTTCTCTGGTGTCTTTGCTAAATTTCTGGTGTCCGAAACCTGCCCTGTCAACCTTCTAGGAGCTGATCTCCTTCAAAGACTTCATGCTACCATCACCTTCGGTGATCAAGGGATGGAACTGCAGTTACAGGACCCTGCCTCATAAGGCACTGAAGATCGTTGTGTCCTTAAAGCTTTCCCTCTGATGATGATGACTCTGCAAACGACACCTTCCCCGGATTTGCCCAATGTACCTACCGCACTGTGGTCAACTGGACCTGAAGATGTGGGTCTGCTCAAAGTGCCTCCAGTAAAAGTCCACCTCAAACCTGGGCACCCGTACCCCAGACTACCTCAGTATCCACTTAAGGCTGCCCAAGAGCGGAGCCTTGGAGTTCAGATTACCTCCCTCCTGCGTTCTGGAGTGCTAATCAGATGTGTTTCACCCTGTAACACACCACTGTTTCCGGTAAAGAAGAAGACAGCTCCTGGAGACCCTCCGAGATACAGACTTGTACAGGACCTCAGAGCAGTCAATTCAGCTACCATCTTGGAAACTCCTGTGGTGCCCAACCCAAACACCTTGCTTTCCCAAGTGCCTACTTCAGCAACACTCTTCACCGTTATTGACCTGGCTAATGCTTTCTTCAGTGTCCCGCTTCATGAAGACTCACAGTTTTTATTTGCCTTCACGTTTCAAGGATCTCAGCTGACCTGGACCAGGACACCTCAAGGTGCCCAGAACTCCCCTAACCAGTTCACTCATGCTATGAAGATGACCCTGGATCCGTGGGTGTTACAGAATCTTCATGTCACGCTTCTCCAGTATGTTGATGACCTACTCCTCTGTGGAACTGAAGAAAATCTGTTTGCTGCTTCTGAGTCCTTACTCCTCTTCCTCCACTCTGCCAACTGCAAAGTCTCAAGGGCCAAGGTCCAGTGGTGCAAAGAGAAAGTTGTCTTCCTCGGACACTGCATCTCTCAAGGTTCGAGACACCTCACCGAGGACAGAAAACATGCCATCGAGGACATCCCTTATCCGAAGACGTACTCTGCTATGCAGTCTTTCCTAGGACTCATTACCTACTGCAGACAGTGGATTCCGGATGCTTCAAGACTCATGCAACCTTTGTATGACTGTCTCAAAACTGGAGGACCAGATTGGGAACATGCTGAAAATCCGTATATCTATGCTCAACAAAAGGACTGTTTTGAGGCTCTCAAGGAAGCTGTTGTCAGTGCCCCCGCTCTGGGTCTCCCTGACTACACTCAGCCTTTCCACCTCTTTGTTTCAGAGTCTGAAGGATATGCCTCTGGTGTGCTAGCACAGAAACATGTTGATCGTTTCCGTCCTCTGGCCTATTACTCAGCCAGACTAGACCCTGTTGCCAGAACTGCTCCATCCTGTCTCAAGGCTGTACATGCGGCCAATGTTCTCCTGGACAAGTCTGCTGACATAGCCCTTGGTCATGACTTGGTCATTCAAGCTGGACATGATCTCTCTGCCGTCCTTCAACAAACATCTCCTAAGCATCTGACGAGCCAAAGACATCTCAGGCTTCAGTGCTCTCTACTTCTGCCTTCCAACATCACTTTCCAGAGATGTACTACTATCAACCCAGCCACTTTGCTTCCACATTCTAGGGGGGAGTTACCTGAATGGTATAAGGACTTACCAGACTGGAGATCACCTGGTGACCCACATGACTGTGTAAAAGCACTGGAACAAGAAATTTCTGCACCACAGAATGTGGTAACTCAGGAACTTCTCAACCCTGATTTGCAACTATGGACTGATGGATCCCGATTTGCAGACTCTTATGGCAAGTTCCACACTGGATATGCTGTCACCACTGACACAGAAGTCCTTCTGGCTGAAGCTCTACCACCCCACCTGTCAGCTCAGGAAGCCGAACTTGTGGCCCTACAACAAGCATGTTATCTAGCAGAAGGGAAAACGGCCAATGTCTACACTGATTCAAGATATGGCTATGGAATCTGTCACGATTTTGGATTCCTGTGGAAGTCCCGAGGGTTCATTACGGCTACAGGAACCCCTGTTAAACATGCACTAAGGATTAAAGCCCTGATGAAGGCACTGGAGCTCCCCGCACAGATTGCGGTGATCAAGGTCAAAGCTCATGGGAAAGTCAGTTCGAAGGAGACTAGAGGAAACCATTTAGCAGATCAAGCTGCCAAAGCTGCTGCCATAAAGAATGTCTCAGCAAAGTGGGAAGAAGAAGAAACAGCACCAGAAAAACCCTGTTGGGAAGACACTGCTACACCTGTGATGCCTGTGCTTACCAGAGCACAAACAAAGGAACAAGCAACCAAAGAAGCTACCCAAGCCGAAGAAGAACGAGACTTTGAGAAGTCCGAAGCCCGAAGAAAGAAGAGGAAGTTGATAGAAGACATGGAAATGGAATACCCTGCCACCGGATCTGGCTGGAAGCCAGCTCGACCACCTGAAGAAAGATTGTGGGAAGAACAAAAGTTGACCTCTAGAGAAGAAAAGAAACAGTGGGAAGCTGCAGGAGCCATTCATGGGAATCGTAGTTCTGCCGGACAATATCAATTTCCCAGACTCTATAAGGTGGATGGGAAACCCTGTCTACCCAAAAGAATGTATCCAGCTGTTGCAGCATGGGCTCATGGATCAACTCATCGAGGAAAGAACCAAGCACTAGCCTGTATCAAGAAGCTCTACTGGGCCCCAGGAATCTCTACCACTGTCACAGCTTACTCAAGAGCCTGCCCAGTCTGTGCCATCTGTAACCCAACAGCCACCGCCAAGGTTCCACTTCAGCGTCTTGCCAAACCAGATTACCCTTGGCAGAGAATCCAGGTTGATCATATTCAAATGCCCAAGTCAGGAAAGTATGAATACGTCCTAGTGGCTGTGGATATGTTCTCAGGATGGCCTGAAGCCTACCCAGTGACCAATATGACTGCCAAAACTACAGCTAAGAAGCTCATCACTGAAATTTCGTGCAGATTTGGAATACCCGAAGTTGTTGAATCAGATCAAGGCCCAGCCTTCACTGCCAATGTCTACGAGGAATTGTGGCACATGTTAGGGACAGATTTGGGTCTACACACCCCTTATCACCCCTCCAGTTCAGCCAAAGTTGAGAGAATGAACTCCACAATTAAGACACAATTGCTTAAAATGAGCCAGGACCACCCACTCCCATGGCCAGATTTGCTCCCTGTGGTCTTATACCATATCAGACACACCCCACAGGGAAAACACGGCCTGACTCCCTTTGAGATTCTTTTCAGTGCTCCACCTAAAATAGGAGATATTAGGCCTCAAGAGTTGTCTGAGACAAATGATAAAGTTGTACAATTTGTGATTGCATTGTCTAAGGAACTGTCTAACACCCACTCTACAGTTTCTGCTTCTCTTCCAGAATCCACAGGTGACGTGGTCCATGACTTTGTGCCAGGAGACCTGGTGTATGTGAAAAAGTTTGTGCGCAGAGATTGTCTCCAGCCAAGATTTGAAGGACCTCACACGGTGATCCTGGTCACCCCCACTGCAGTAAAACTTGAAGGAAAGAGCACCTGGATTCACGCTTCACACTGTAAAAGAGACCGAACCAGTGTTTAGTCACAGAAGTGACTGAAGGGAAATGTTGCTGTTTTTGACCTTGGGACTGGGGGCCATCCTCGCCCCTACCTCTTCGGCCCCTATTGTAAATAAGAATTCTGACCCCACTATTCTCTGGGTAAATCTGACAGCCCCGGTGAATATCTGGCGATTTGATTTCTGTGATGTAGTCAAGTGCCTTGAGACTGAACGGGTGGTAGGGGGGATCATCCAGTTTTACATGTGTGTTACCAGACAATACAACAATAATTGTCATTATTGGACCGATGCTGCCTGGAGTACGGGAGATGATTGGGGATATAAACCTAGCGAAGCCATGTTCCCTAAGGATGGGATGGGTAGGAGTCTTCGTGAAAGAATGCATCTAACAGCCCTCCTGCAACCACTTAGGGGCTGTAAATGGGGTAGAAGCTGTCACCCCCTTCTCCTGAATCTTGAAAACCCCCAATCTGCTGATCTGCAGACGTTCGTATTGGGAAGGCATTATAATTATGTATTTAGTGCTGGACCCTATGCGTATTTAGGCCATATACAGCTCCAGGATATTAGCTCTAGACCAACCAAGGCCCCTGTTACCAGTACACCTAAAACAGGCCCAGGTGAGCGTTTGCAAAATGTAGTTAATGAAGTGATACCCATTCCAGGTCTCAGTTGGCAAGAGGTTTTCTCCATAGAAACGCAAACAGCCCCAAGGAAAAACCTATGGTTAGAATGGGTGAGATATAATGTAAGAGTCCAGAATATCTCTGTAGGATGTATTGCTTGTGCTGCTGCGAATACACATCTGTATACACATGCATTGCTTTTTCCTGATGACAACACCACTGCCTGTGTCATGAATCTGTTGAAAGGTTTGAAGCCCACTGATTGCCCAGACTATGTCCCACTAATTCATGAGAGACCCAAACTATAGGTCCCAGGAGAAGTAATCGTATTAGCTGACAATTATACCTGCTATAATTCCCATAACACCACAGGTACACCAGTAGGGATCTTCGAGACAGGTTTCTGCGAGGAGAACAGTACTCTAGATACTGACTTGCTAATCAAACATACACATTATATGTACGACATTTATTGGTTATGTGGGGATGGTAAGCTCCGTCCTAGGTTGCCTAATGCCTGGATAGGCCAATGCACCCTTGTTAAACTAGCCATGCAGTTCAAGATTTTACCTTGGGATCCAAAGATACCTGATGAACCTACCAGAAAGAGGAGAAGTCTCGATCAGCTCCACATGAGTTATGAAGAAGATCCACTAGTATATATTGATGCCATTGGAGTGCCAAGGGGGGTGCCTGACCAGTTTAAAGCCCAGAACCAGATCTATGCTGGTTTTGCTTCTATAATCCCACAGGTGCAGATTAATAAAAATGTTGAATGGATCATTTACATATATTACAGTGAACAAAGGTTTGTCAATTTTAGCCAAGATGCCTTTCAGGGTATAGTTGAAGAATTGGGCCCTAACACTAGAATGACTCTTCAAAACCGACTAGCCCTTGATATGATTTTAGCTGAGAAAGGAGGAGTTTGTGGGATGGTGGGAGAGGAATGTTGTACCTATATCCCTCAGAATTCTGGAGTGAATGGAAAAACCATGATAGCCCTTAAAAAGATAACTGGGTTAGCAGCAGAATTAAAAACTAATGCCGGAGTAGACACATCTTTCTTTTCCAGTTGGTTGGGTGGGCTCAAGGGATTCTTTCAACAGGCCTGTCTGGTACTGATTGCCCTCCTTGTAATTGGATCGATAATTCTCTGTTGTGTTATTCCCTTGTACAAAAAGGTTATTGCCAAAGCAACTCCGACTGGCACCTTCCTCAATCAAGGAATAGATCCACCAGAGTACGATGGTACTGATCCAGGGGAGATCCCTAAGTACATTCCTCTTAAGAGAGTAGACAAAACCCCCCATTCTCAGATGATGCTAAGAGATTTAGTTTAGGGACAGTGGGAGAACTCCATGTGAGGTTAGTGAAGGGTTCAGCTGCCTGGAGGCCTCTCGCTAGGGGAGAGTTTCTGAGGTGTCTGGATGAAGAAATCCACCTCCCCTTTTCCCATCACATGGACAGTCTCGAAGGATCTTTCTTTAAGGGAAAAACTTAGTGTTTAGGGGGGATTGTCAAGGTGAAAATATATTTTCTTATATACCTTTGTACTTTTATATATCTTATACTGTGAAACAATAAGTTTTTTCCTATCTGCTAGCTAATGCAAATGTAATTGTATCTAAAGATGGCTGCCAGTGTTCATTCTTCATTTCAGTTTAGAATGTGAAGAGTTAAGTTTCATTTCTCTTGAAAAGATAACTCTGGAATGTGAAGAAAGAAGTAACCACCGGAGATGTTCTGACGAATCAAAGAGAGACTGAGCACTAGATGTATGCTGCTTAAACTCCGCCTAATGCATTCCTTTTTCCTAAACAATAGTACTGTGTATTCAAAAATAAAGTAGTTGCTGTAACTGCTCTGGACACAAGTGAACGCAAGAGCATCAGCAAAGATTGAATCAGCTACGTGTCTGAATCATTTCTTTTTTTCGGTACCAGATGTTCTGCGCTCACATTATAATTTGGAATGACTGGTGAATGAGGATTAATTGTCGTTACGACCCCGACAAAACCATTTGATGAGTGGGGTTCCATGGGTAATAACGCCATCTCATACCATAACCACTGACGCCAGTCCTCATGGATGGGGTGCTCATATGGGGAATGATTATTGCCAGGGGTCATGGAGCATGGAGGAAAGCTGCAGCTCCTCTAACTTTAAAGAACTAAATGCTGTAAAATACGCCTTATACCATTTTCTCCCACAGCTTCGGGGGAAAGACGTCAGAGTCCTGTCCGACAACACCACCACGGTGGCGTATCTAAACCGACAAGGAGGTACGCGATCAGAGACTCTTATGTCTTCTGCTACAGAAATCTTAAACCTAGCAGAAAGTCACCTAACATCCCTTACTGCGCTGCACATAAGAGGAGCAAACAATCAGCAGGCGGACTTTTTAAGTCGACACACCCTGAGACAAGGAGAGTGGTGCCTAAACCAGCAAATTTTTCTGGACATAATATCTCTTTGGGGCCGTCCTCAGATAGATCTCTTCGCCACAAGGAAAAACAGAAAAGTCCGGAGATTTGCTTCTCTATCTCCAGCGGATCATCCGGACATTCTGGACGCTCTCCAAGCCCCTTGGCAGTTCAGTCTGGCGTACGCATTTCCTCCGATCATATTGCTACCTCAAGTTATACGCAAAATCAGAGAAGAAGGAGCGAGAATTGTACTGATAGCTCCATTCTGGCCCAAGAGGCCATGGTTCTCATGGCTACAGACCATGTCTGTCTCAGATCCTTGGGTCCTCCCCTCAACGCCCAACCTTCTCTTCCAGGGTCCGTTTTTCCACCCTCAGGTGGACAATCTCCACCTGACGGCCTGGAACTTGAGAGGCAGATGCTAAGATCGAGAGGATTCTCGGGGGGGGGTTGATTGATACGCTTCTCCATAGTAGAAAACCCTCCACCACAAAAATCTATACGAGAGTATGGAAAAAATTTTTACAATTCCATACATCTACCAACACATCAGAGATTCCGATACATTCTATCCTGGAATTTCTTCAAAAAGGGAGAGAACTAGGTCTAACTGTTAACACCTTAAAGGTTCATGTCTCAGCACTAGGAGCCCTCTATGGCCATAACATCGCAGGGGATAGATGGGTATCCAGATTTATTACGGCCTGCGAGAGAATAAATCCAGTTAACATACCTAGAATTCCACCCTGGGATTTAAATTTAGTTTTACAAGCCCTAACAGACTCTCCATTCGAGCCAATAGACTCAATACCCATTAAATGTCTATCACTAAAGACGGCCCTCTTGGTAGCACTGCCAGGAGAATAAGTGACATCCAAGCACTCTCTATAGATCCACCTTTTTTGTTAACCTTTCAGGATAAGTTAATTCTTAAACCAGACCCTTCCTACCTTCCCAAAGTAGCAAAAAAATTCCATAGGTCACAAGAAATAATCTTGCCCACTTTCTTCAGTAATCCCTCCACTCCTGAAGAACAGAAATATCACACTCTAGACGTTAAAAGAGTAGTGTTAAAATACATTGAAAGGACCAGCAGCTGGCGACAGGGTAGGGCTCTGTTTATTTCCTTCCAGGGTCACAAGAAGGGTCATGGAGTAACAAAAAGCACCTTATCCCGGTGGATCAGAGAGTCTATCAAACTGGCTTATTCCGCGAGGAAAGAAAACCCTCCGGAAGGCATAACAGCGCACTCTACCAGAGCGATGGCATCCTCCTGGGCAGAGAGGGGAGACGTCCCAATTGAAACTATATGTAAGGCGGCAACTTGGTCAAATCCTTCTACATTCTATAACCACTATAGGCTAGACCTATCGTCAACTTCTGACCTAGACTTTGGCAGGACTGTCCTCAGCACGGTGGTCCCCTCCCTAGGTGATGGTCTCTGAAAGATCTCCAGTGGGGTGCTGTCGTGGCGAAGAGTAAAAAGCCGGATTACTCACCGGTAATGCTCTTTTAGTGAGTCCACGACAGCACCCTCTTACATCCCTCCCTAGATTAATATAATACATATTATTTGAGTAAAATCCTTTTAATCATAAGCAAATAAGTTTAAAGAATGAAATAAATGATATTTGCCTAATACTGGCGGTCCTCCGGGTACTCTGAAATCAAAACTGAGGAGGAGAGGCGGACCGCCCCCTTTTATTTCTCAATAGGTTTCCTGTTCCTGCGGGGCGGATCCCTCTCTCCAGTGGGGTGCTGTCGTGGACTCACTAAAAGAGCATTACCGGTGAGTAATCCGGCTTTTCCACTTTGATTTTGATCATCATTCCAACTCCAGACCTCCGTGGGATATTACTTGTGATTTACGTTTATCATTTTTAGGTGTTATTGCTCTCAACACATTCCATTATGTAATGAATAAAGATTTACAACTGGAATATTTCATTCAGAGATGTCTAGGATGTGAGATTTTATTGTTCCCTTTATTTTTTTTGAGCAGTGTATATATTGTACAGACCACGTAATATACAGCAAACGTTAATTTAATCCTGCAATATTTTAAATCTACTTAGAGATGTGATATAGATGTGGATTGTAAGTAAAAAAAAAATAATTATTTTACTGAAAAATGTTACCCATAACATTTTCTACATTTTGGGGGGCTTCACCAGCCCAATATAAATACCCACATATATATTCCTACCCAGACATACTGTCCTGTTCATCGTTATTGGCACTCATGAACTTTAAGTACATAATGTGGAATATCTTCTGAAAAAAATTAATCGTGTGAAAGTTTTTCTGTACAGAGCACTTGCATTTAATACAAAAGAGCAAATGATAAAGAAAAATTTAAAATAAAGAACAATGGGAGGCAAAAATAGAAAAACCTAAAGCTTGCTGTGACACTGGTATTGGCACCCATTACTTTAAATTCGCATGAGAACATATTTTGACTCGTCTGTGGTAAATCACAAATGAGAATCACTTGTGATTGTCGGTGCCCATGTGACATGAATTAGCCAATGAATGATGACTTCAGTGTTTTAAAAAGCCACATTGTGGGCCCTGTTTTTTTGTCACAATATAAAGACAAAGTAGCTGCCTGAGGACATCAGAACTGATATTATTAGCAAACACAAAACTTACAAAGGGTATAAGGCCCAGTCCAAAGACCTTGTTATCCTAGTTACAACAGTGCGCTGTATTATTAAGAAGTTTGCCAAGTATGGAACCGTTAAGAACCTTCCTGGATGTGGTTGAAAGAGGAAAATTGACAAGAGATGTGTTTTGAAGATTGGTGTGAATGGTGAAGAAAACACCACATCAAACATCTAAAGACCTGACGGCCAACTTGGAACAGTCTGGGTTTATAACTTCAACAAGTACCATATGCCACACTAAACTAAGCAGTGAGGCTAAGGAAGAAACAATTGCTGAAGAAAAGACATAAAAAGGAGCGACTGATCTTTGCCAAAGAGTACCTTGACAAACCACAATCCTGTTAAATTGTTCTATGGACAAATTGAACCAAAAATAGAGCGTTGCAAAGACGGAACAATGAAGCTTATAAGGACAACTTTACCAACAGTTTAGCATGGTGGAGGATCCATAATGCTGTGGGGTTACTTTGCTGCTTCTGGTAATGGAGGCCTTGACAGTATCACAGAAATCATGAAATCAGAATTATCAAGAGATTTTAGAGCGAAATGTTCTACCCAGTGTAAGAAAACTTGGTTTGAGTCGATTCTCATGGGTCCTCCAGCAAGACAATGACCCAATGCACACATCCAAAAGTACATAGGAATGGTTGAAAAATAAAAAAAATGGACTGTTTTAAAATTGACAGTAATGAGTCCTGACCTCATTCCCATTGAAAATCTTTGAGGTGAGTTGAAACTTGCCATTTGAAAAAAGAACACTGCAAACATTACATTTGTATCTTGCTTGTAGTATTTAGCATTTATTTTCGGGAAATCCATAGCTGAAGTTGTAACCACAAGTGCAGTGATTACAACAGCACAAGTACTCCCTTTTTGTCACACACAGTGTGGGAAGACTAAGTGCAACATGAGGGGTATGAATATCCAACGCTGGAGAAAGGGGGAGAGGAGACCCCAAGACAGATCTAATAGCACCCTGCCTCCCCCTACCATCCCTATATTGGTTACACAGCAATCACTGAGCAGGAACCCAAGTCCTGTATATCCCTAGAGCTAGGCCCTGAATTGGGAAGGGGGGTTAATGAGCACTGGTCAGTCCCCACTGTACATTACAGAGAAGGAGGGAGACAAACAAGAGAGAAGCAACTTAGTTTGAGTAGACTCAGAGAGGAAACATCAAACTTCTCCCAACGGCACCAGAGAGGAAGTAAGCCGACTTCTATAGCTCCAAGCCTTCACAATGGAAAATGTGAATATCACCGGCGACTCCCTGAAGCAGACAAAGTCTATACACCATGTTCCAAATTTTTATGCAAATGACATTTTTCTCGGATTTTCCTAAATGGTCGGTACAAATGACAGTCAGTCTAATAAAACTCATCACCCTTTAGAGTATACATCGAATTTTATTGAAGAAACCTCCCAATAATAACAGTATAATCTCCAAAATGAATAAAAACTCAAAATGCACTGTTCCAAATTATTAGGCACAGTAGAATTTCTAAACATTTGATATGTTTTAAAGAACTGAAAATGCTCATTTGTGGAATTTGCAGCATTAGGAGGTCACATTCACTGGACAAAAAAGTTATATAACTCCAAAACATCCTAACAGGCCAAGTTACATGTTAACATAGGACCCCTTCTTTGATATCACCTTCTCAATTCTTGCATCCATTGAACTTGTGAGTTTTTGGAGAGTTACTGCTTTGTATTTCTTTGCATGAAGTCAGAATAGCCTACCAGAGTTGCTCTTTTGATGTGAACTGCCTCCCACCCTCATAGATCTTTTGCTTGATGATGCTCCAAAGGTTCTCTATAGGGTTGAGGTCAGGGGAAGATGGTGGCCACGCTATGAGTTTATCTCCTTTTATGCCCATAGCAGGCAGAGGTATTCTTTGGAGCATGAGATGGTGCATTGTCATGCATAAAGATGATTTTACTTCTGTTTCTGCTTTTTATACCATGGAAGTAAGTTGTCAGTCAGAGATTCTATATACTTTGCAGAGGTCATTTTCACACCTTCAGGAACCTTAAAGGGCCCTACCAGCTGTTTCCCCACGATTCTGGCCCAAAACATGACTCCCCCACCTCCTTGCTGACTTCGCAGCCTTGTTGGGACATGGTGGCCATCCACCAACCATCCACTACTCCATCCATCTGGATCATCCAGGGTTGCTCGACACTCATCAGTAAACAAGACTGTTTAAAAATTAGTCTTCATGTATGTCTTGGCCCACTGCAACCGTTTCTGCTTGTGAACACTGTTTAGGGTGGCCGAATAGTAGGTTTATGCACCACAGCAAGCCCTTGAAGGATCCTACACCTTGAGGTTCGAGGGACTCCAGAGGCACCAGCAGCTTCAAATAACTGTTTGCTGCTTTGTAATGGTATTTTGGCAGCTGCTCTCTTGATCCAATTAATTTGTCTGGCAGAAACCTTCCTCATTATGCCTTTATCTGCATGAACTCTGTCTGTGCTTTGTTTGTCACAAATCTCTTCACAGTATGATGATCACTCTTAAGTTTTCGTGAAATATCTAATGTTTTCATACCTTGTCCAAGGCATTGCACTATTTAACGCTTTTCAGCAGCAGAGAGATCCTTCTTATTTCCCATATTGCTTGAAACCTATGCCCTGCTTAAAGGGAACCTGTCACCCCCAAAATCAATGGTGGGGTAAGCTCACCGTCATCAGGAGCTTATCTACAGCATTCTGTAATGCTGAAGATAAGCCGCCGATGTTACCTGAAAGAGGAGAAAAAGACATTAGATTATACTCACCCAGGGGCGGTCCCGCTCCGATGGGCGTCTCAGGTCCGGTACAGCGCCTCCCATCTTCATTCCATGACGTCCTCTTCTGGTCTTCACGCCGCTGCTCCGGCGCAGGCATACTTTGCCCTGTTGAGGGCAGAGCAAAGTACTGCAGTGCGCAGGCACCGGAAAGGTCAGAGGCCCGGCGCCTGCGCACTACAGTACTTTGCTCTGCCCTCAACAGGGCAGACAAAGTACGCCTGCGCCGGAGCCGCGGCATGAAGACCAGAAGAGGACGTCATGGAATGAAGATAGGAGGCGCCGGAGCGGACCTGATAGGCCCATCGGACCGGACCGCAGCGGGACCGCCCCTGGGTGAGTATAATATAACCTGTTGTGAAATTGGATTTTGGGCTCCCCCGGTGGCCACTGGTGGAATTGAACTGGTGTGCATCATCCCCTCTGTTCACCTGTTTCCATCAGGATGTGGGAGTCGCTATTTAACCTTGCTCCTCTGTCACTTCCATGCCGGTCAACATTGTAATCAGAAGCCTTTCTGTGCATGTTCCTGCTACTAGACAACTCCCAGCTAAGTTGGACTTTTGTCCTCGTTTGTTTTTGCATTTTGTTCCAGTTCACAGCTGTAGTTTCGTTTCTGTGTCTGGAAAGCTCTTGTGATCTGAAATTGCCACTCTGATGTTATGAGTTAATACTAGAGTCTTAAAGTAATTTCAGGATGGTATTTTGATAGGGTTTTCAGCTGACCATGAAAGTGCCCTTTCTGTCTTCCTGCTATCTAGTAAGCGGACCTCAATTTTGCTAAACCTATTTTCATACTACGTTTGTCATTTCATCTTAAATCACCGCCAATATATGTGGGGGCCTCTGTCAGCCTATCGGGGAAATTTCTCTAGAGGTGAGCCAGGACTATATTTTCCTCTGCCAGGATTAGTTAGTCCTCCGGCCGGCGCTGGGCGTCTAGGGATAAAAACGTAGGCAACGCTACCCGGCTACTGTTAGTTGTGCGGCAGGTTTAGTTCATGGTCAGTTTAGTTTCCATCCTTCCAAGAGCTAGTACTCATGTTTGCTGGGCTATGTTCTCTTGCCATTGAGAACCATAACAGTTTGACCGGCCCGAAAGGGTTAAATTAATTGACAGAGATAGGAGAGAAAAGAAAAGTCTGCTGAAGATTTTTTTTTTTTTCCCTTCCCTTCAGTTCTGAGTGTGCTTGTAATTGAATCTCTTGCAAGTCTGCCTATATTGCAGCCTTTCTCTCTCTCTCTCTCCTAATCCTGGAATGGCTCTGTGTTCACCTGTTTAAAATGGATATTCAGAGTTTAGCTGCAGGTTTGAATAATCTCACCACGAAAGTTCAAAATTTACAAGATTTTGTTGTTCATGTTCCTATATCTGAACCTAGAATTCCTTTGCCTGAATTTTTCTCGGGGAATAGATCTTGCTTTCAAAATTTCAAAAATAATTGCAAGTTGTTTTTGTCCCTGAAATCTCGCTCTGCTGGAGATCCTGCTCAGCAGGTCAGGATTGTGATTTCCTTGCTCCGGGGCGACCCTCAGGATTGGGCTTTTGCATTGGCTCCAGGGGATCCTGCGTTGCTCAATGTGGATGCGTTTTTTCTGGCCTTGGGGTTGCTTTATGAGGAACCTCAGTTAGAGCTTCAGGCGGAAAAGGCCTTGATGTCCCTATCTCAGGGGCAAGACGAAGCTGAAATATACTGCCAGAAATTCCGTAAATGGGCTGTGCTTACTCAGTGGAATGAGTGCGCCCTGGCGGCGAATTTCAGAGAGGGTCTCTCTGATGCCATTAAGGATGTTATGGTGGGGTTCCCTGTGCCTGCGGGTCTGAATGAGTCCATGACAATGGCTATCCAGATCGATAGGCGTCTGCGGGAGCGCAAACCTGTGCACCATTTGGCGGTGTCTACTGAGAAGACGCCAGAGAATATGCAATGTGATAGAATTCTGTCCAGAAGTGAACGGCAGAATTTAAGACGAAAAAATGGGTTGTGCTTCTATTGCGGTGATTCAACTCATGTTATATCAGCATGCTCTAAGCGTACTAAGAAGCTTGATTAGTCTGTTTCAATTGGCACTTTACAGTCTAAGTTTATTCTATCTGTGACCCTGATTTGTTCTTTATCATCTATTACCGCGGATGCCTATGTCGACTCTGGCGCCGCTTTGAGTCTTATGGATTGGTCCTTTGCCAAACGCTGTGGGTATGATTTGGAGCCTCTTGAAACTCCTATACCCCTGAAGGGGATTGACTCCACCCCATTGGCTAGTAATAAACCACAATACTGGACACAAGTAACTATGCGGATTAATCCGGATCATCAGGAGATTATTCGCTTTCTTGTGCTGTATAACCTACATGATGTGTTGGTGCTTGGATTGCCATGGCTGCAATCTCATAACCCAGTCCTTGACTGGAAAGCTATGTCTGTGTTAAGCTGGGGATGTAAGGGGACGCATGGGGACGTACCTGTGGTTTCCATTTCATCATCTATTTCCTCTGAGATTCCTGAATTCTTGACTGAATATCGTGACGTTTTTGAAGAACCTAAGCTTGGTTCATTACCTCCGCACCGGGAGTGCGATTGTGCCATACATTTGATTCCGGGTAGTAAATACCCTAAGGGTCGTTTATTTAATCTGTCTGTGCCTGAACATGCTGCTATGCGAGAATATATAAAGGAGTCCCTGGAAAAGGGACATATTCGTCCTTCGTCATCTCCCTTAGGAGCCGGTTTTTTCTTTGTGGCTAAGAAAGATGGCTCTTTGAGACCGTGTATTGATTATCGGCTTTTGAATAAAATCACGGTTAAATATCAATATCCGTTGCCACTGCTGACTGATTTGTTTGCTCGCATAAAGGGGGCCAAGTGGTTCTCTAAGATAGATCTCCGTGGGGCGTATAATTTGGTGCGAATTAAGCAGGGGGATGAGTGGAAGACCGCATTTAATACGCCCGAGGGCCACTTTGAGTATTTGGTGATGCCTTTTGGTCTTTCAAATGCCCCTTCAGTCTTTCAGTCCTTTATGCATGACATTTTCCGTGATTATTTGGATAAATTTATGATTGTGTATCTGGATGATATTTTGATTTTTTCGGATGACTGGGACTCTCATGTCCAACAGGTCAGGAGGGTTTTTCAGGTTTTGCGGTCTAATTCCTTGTGTGTGAAGGGTTCTAAGTGCGTTTTTCGGGTTCAAAAGATTTCCTTTTTGGGATATATTTTTTCCCCCTCTTCCACCGAGATGGATCCTGTCAAGGTTCAGGCTATTTGTGATTGGACGCAACCCTCTTCTCTTAAGAGTCTTCAGAAATTTTTGGGCTTTGCTAACTTTTATCGTCGATTTATTGCTGGTTTTTCTGATGTTGTTAAACCATTGACTGATTTGACTAAGAAGGGTGCTGATGTTGCTGATTGGTCCCCTGCTGCTGTGGAGGCCTTTCGGGAGCTTAAGCGCCGCTTTTCTTCCGCCCCTGTGTTGCGTCAGCCTGATGTTGCTCTTCCTTTTCAGGTTGAGGTCGACGCTTCTGAAATCGGAGCTGGGGCAGTTTTGTCGCAGAGAAGTTCCGATTGTTCCGTGATGAGACCTTGTGCCTTTTTCTCGCGTAAATTTTCGCCCGCCGAGCGGAATTATGATGTTGGGAATCGGGAGCTTTTGGCCATGAAGTGGGCTTTTGAGGAGTGGCGTCATTGGCTTGAGGGGGCTAGACATCAGGTGGTGGTATTGACTGACCACAAAAATCTAATTTATCTTGAGTCCGCCAGACGCCTGAATCCTAGACAGGCGCGCTGGTCGTTGTTTTTCTCTCGGTTTAATTTTGTGGTGTCCTACCTGCCGGGTTCTAAGAATGTTAAGGCGGATGCCCTTTCTAGGAGTTTTGAGCCTGACTCCCCTGGTGACTCTGAACCTACAGGTATCCTTAAGGATGGAGTGATATTGTCTGCCGTTTCTCCAGACCTGCGGCGGGCCTTGCAGGAGTTTCAGGCGGATAGACCTGATCGTTGCCCGCCTGGTAGACTGTTTGTTCCTGATGATTGGACCAGTAAAGTCATTTCTGAGGTTCATTCTTCTGCGTTGACAGGTCATCCTGGAATCTTTGGTACCAGGGATTTGGTGGCAAGGTCCTTCTGGTGGCCTTCCCTGTCTCGAGATGTGCGAGGCTTTGTGCAGTCTTGTGACGTTTGTGCTCGGGCCAAGCCTTGTTGTTCTCGGGCTAGTGGATTGTTGTTGCCCTTGCCTATCCCGAAGAGGCCCTGGACGCACATCTCGATGGATTTTATTTCGGATCTTCCTGTTTCTCAGAAGATGTCTGTCATCTGGGTGGTGTGTGACCGTTTCTCTAAGATGGTCCATTTGGTTCCCCTGCCTAAGTTGCCTTCTTCTTCCGAGTTGGTTCCTCTGTTTTTTCAAAATGTGGTCCGTTTGCATGGTATTCCGGAGAATATCGTTTCTGACAGAGGAACCCAATTCGTGTCTAGATTTTGGCGAGCATTCTGTGCTAGGATGGGCATAGATTTGTCTTTCTCGTCTGCTTTCCATCCTCAGACAAATGGCCAGACCGAGCGGACGAATCAGACCTTGGAGACATATTTGAGGTGTTTTGTGTCTGCAGATCAGGATGATTGGGTTGCTTTTTTGCCTTTAGCGGAGTTTGCCCTCAATAATCGGGCCAGCTCTGCCACCTTGGTGTCTCCTTTTTTCTGTAATTCGGGGTTTCATCCTCGATTTTCTTCTGGTCAGGTGGAATCTTCGGATTGTCCTGGAGTGGATGCTGTGGTGGAGAGGTTGCATCAGATTTGGGGGCAGGTAGTGGACAATTTGAAGTTGTCCCAGGAGAAGACTCAGCTTTTTGCCAACCGCCGGCGTCGGGTTGGTCCTCGGCTTTGTGTTGGGGACTTGGTGTGGTTGTCTTCTCGTTTTGTCCCTATGAGGGTTTCTTCTCCTAAGTTTAAGCCTCGGTTCATCGGCCCGTACAAGATATTGGAGATTCTTAACCCTGTGTCCTTCCGTTTGGACCTCCCTGCATCTTTTTCTATTCATAATGTTTTTCATCGGTCATTGTTGCGCAGGTATGAGGTACCGGTTGTGCCTTCCGTTGAGCCTCCTGCTCCGGTGTTGGTTGAGGGCGAGTTGGAGTACGTTGTGGAAAAAATCTTGGACTCCCGTGTTTCCAGACGGAAACTCCAGTATCTGGTCAAATGGAAGGGATACGGTCAGGAGGATAATTCTTGGGTGACTGCCTCTGATGTTCATGCCTCCGATCTGGTCCGTGCCTTTCATAGGGCTCATCCTGATCGCCCTGGTGGTTCTGGTGAGGGTTCGGTGCCCCCTCCTTGAGGGGGGGGTACTGTTGTGAAATTGGATTTTGGGCTCCCCCGGTGGCCACTGGTGGAATTGAACTGGTGTGCATCATCCCCTCTGTTCACCTGTTTCCATCAGGATGTGGGAGTCGCTATTTAACCTTGCTCCTCTGTCACTTCCATGCCGGTCAACATTGTAATCAGAAGCCTTTCTGTGCATGTTCCTGCTACTAGACAACTCCCAGCTAAGTTGGACTTTTGTCCTCGTTTGTTTTTGCATTTTGTTCCAGTTCACAGCTGTAGTTTCGTTTCTGTGTCTGGAAAGCTCTTGTGATCTGAAATTGCCACTCTGATGTTATGAGTTAATACTAGAGTCTTAAAGTAATTTCAGGATGGTATTTTGATAGGGTTTTCAGCTGACCATGAAAGTGCCCTTTCTGTCTTCCTGCTATCTAGTAAGCGGACCTCAATTTTGCTAAACCTATTTTCATACTACGTTTGTCATTTCATCTTAAATCACCGCCAATATATGTGGGGGCCTCTGTCAGCCTATCGGGGAAATTTCTCTAGAGGTGAGCCAGGACTATATTTTCCTCTGCCAGGATTAGTTAGTCCTCCGGCCGGCGCTGGGCGTCTAGGGATAAAAACGTAGGCAACGCTACCCGGCTACTGTTAGTTGTGCGGCAGGTTTAGTTCATGGTCAGTTTAGTTTCCATCCTTCCAAGAGCTAGTACTCATGTTTGCTGGGCTATGTTCTCTTGCCATTGAGAACCATAACAATAACCTCTTTTTCTCCTCTTTCAGTTAACATCGGGGGCTTATCTACAGCATTACAGAATGCTGTAGATAAGCCCTTGATGACGGTGGGCTTACCTCATCATCGATTTTGGGGGTGACAGGTTCCCTTTATTAATGTGAAACATCATTTTTAAGTAGTTTTCCTTTAATTAGAATCACCTGGAAAACTAATTATCACGTGTTTAAGATTGATTTCAGTGATCCATTGAGCGCTGAGACACAATACCATCCACAAGTTTATTTGAAAAACAAAACAATTAAATCTTTATGATACTTAAATCCAATTTGAATAATAATTTGGAACACGGTGTAAACACCCAGGTCCAGGTGTGTCACTTAGAGTCGGAGGGAGGTTTCCACTGGGTCAGAAGTGATTAAGAAGGCGTCTTCAATGCCAAACGCAGAGACCTTCTGCAGGCAGATGCAGAGCGACTGTCTGTAGCATCTGACACACCCGTGACACTTTTCTCTGCCAACTGCTGCCCACCGGTCTTTGACAGCTCACTCTTCTCTTAGTGACTCGTCTTCCCTGCACATGTGGCATCTTCACTTTGGTTTGTTTTGGCACCTGTGCAGTGAGCTCTTAACGACGTTGCATAAACTAGTTCATTCATCAAACAACATCATTAGGAGCTCACTGCACGTGTCGCTCCTTCTGATGAATGCAACCTGGGCGATGATGGCTCCTGCACAGGGGAGACAGGTCACTAAGAGAAGAGTGACCTATCAGTCATAGAGTGGAGGCTGGTGAGGGGCGGGGAAATGGGAGAGCTGGTAGTGCAGTGCTTGCCCCGCTGTACTTGAGATCAACACTTTAGGGATGGATTTCTCAATACCCCAACGAAATGCTTCAAGGAAGTTATAAATGGAATAAGCTTTACACATGCCTTTAGTTAGGGCTCGAATATTCTGCTGACCGGTCCTCTTTATTGTGTATACACAATGTATACTGCAGATCTGTCCAGTCAATTTGGCTTTGTAGTATTAGCACAGGCTCACCAGTGGGGAAAAAATGTTAATTTTACAACCCACAATACCAATAGTTACATAGGCGATGTTGATCACCTTTGCAGATATGCTTCTATGGGCACTTCATGGTTAATTTGACTTGTTCTTTTCACAGACTGGTGAAAGTGCTAATATCTAAGCTTTTAGGGATTTAGAGAAACTGCCACTAATCCAGGGCAGAATCACGAGGCGGCTGATTTTGAC
This sequence comes from Ranitomeya variabilis, assembly GCF_051348905.1. Lineage (NCBI taxonomy): Eukaryota > Metazoa > Chordata > Amphibia > Anura > Dendrobatidae > Ranitomeya > Ranitomeya variabilis. Next base: position 672,358,913 of record NC_135232.1, read on the forward strand.
CTTGCAAACGTCATCTTATCCCCTGTGCTGTTTTGTACAACCTCCTGTGCATTACAAGAACAGAAGTCACAGAGCTCTCTGTGTATGATCATGGAGCTTTGATGCAGGGAAGTTTTGGCCTTGTACTTTTAGTGTGTGTGTAATGGGCATTCGCCTGTCACAGTACGGTCCCTCTTGTACTAAACTCACACTCTCCTGGATGTTATTCTGAACATAGTATGAGCTGAACTGTAAATATTTTAGTTCTCTTTCTATTTCACTTTTGCTGTTTTATTTATTTTTTTTGTCTCAACCTAAGGGTTTATGTTTTTTTCAGGTTAAACATTTTATATATAACTGTAACCCATTCCATACTATCCTAAATCATCCCCCCCTTCTAATCCAATGCTCATATGTATATCCTATGCCTTAACCCCTTCATGACCTTGGGATTTTCCGTTTTTCCGTGTTCGTTTTTCGCTCCCCTCCTTCCCAGAGCCATAACTTTTTTATTTTTCCGTCAATTTGGCCATGTGAGGGCTTATTTTTTGCGGGACGAGATGTACGTTTGAAAGACATCATTGGTTTTACCATGTCATGTACTAGAAAACGGGAAAAATATTCCAAGTGAGGCGAAATTGCAAAAAAAGTGCAATCTCACACTTGTTTTTTGTTTGGCTTTTTTGCTAGGTTCACTAAATGCTAAAACTGACCTGCCATTATGATTCTCCAGGTCAGTACGAGTTCATAGACACCTAACATGACTAGGTTATTTTTTATCTAAGTGGTGAAAAAAAATTCCAAACTTTGCTAAAAAAAAAAAAAAAAAAATTGCGCCATTTTCCGATACTCGTAGCGTCAACATTTTTCATGATCTGGGGTCGGGTGAGGGCTTATTTTTTGCGTGCCGAGCTGGCATTTTTAATGATACCATTTTGGTGCAGATACGTTCTTTTGATCGCCAGTTATTGCATATTAATGCAATGTCGCGGCGACCAAAAAAACGTAATTCTGGCGTTTCGAATTTTTTTTCTCGCGCCATTTAGCGATCAGGTTAATGCTTTTTTTTATTGATAGATCGGGCAATTCTGAACGCGGTGATACCAAATATGTGTAGGTTTGATTTTTTTTTTATTGATTTATTTTGATTGGGGTGAAAGGGGGGTGATTTAAACTTTTATATTTTTTTTATTTTTTTCACATTTTTTTTTACTTTTTTTTTAAATGTTTGCCATGCTTCTATAGCCTCTATGGGAGGCTAGAAGCTGGCACAACACGATCGCCTCTGCTACATAGCAGCGATCTGATGTTCGCTGCTATGTAGCAGAATTGCAGGTGTACTGTGAGCGCCGACAACAGGGTGGCGCTCACAGCTGCCGGGGATCAGTAACCATAGAGGTCTCAAGGACCTATATGGTTACAATGTACAAGCATCGCCGACCTCCGATCATGTGATGGGGGTCGGCGATGTGCTCATTTCCGGCCGTCCGGCCGGAAGAGCAGGTTAAATGCCGCTGTCTGCGTTTGACAGCGGCATTTAACTAGTTAATCGCGATCTGCCCGCGCCTATTACGGGCACATGTCAGCTGTTCAAAACAGCTGACATGTCTCGGCTTTGATGCGGGCTCACCGCCGGAGCCCTGCATCAAAGAGGGGCTTCTGACCTCGGACGTACTATCCCGTCCGAGGTCAGAAAGGGGTTAAAAAGAACTTTTCACTGGATTTTGTATTATAATCTGAATACAGTACCTCCTCCAATTGCTTCTGTTCGAGGGTCATGACAACCCGGGGTCTGCAGGAGACCCCTGTGGTTGTCATTGCCGGATAGCCATGAGCACCGCCCTTGAAGTCCTGCTATGTGTAGCACAGGCAATCGAATGTAAAAAGTTAGAAAAAAAGTTTTTAAAAATATAAAAAAATCTAAAAGTTTGACTCACCCCCCGTTTGCGACAATCAAAATAACACACAAAAAAACCCCACATATTTGGTATCGCCACATTCAGAATCTATCAATATATAAAAAGAATTAATCCGATCAGTTAAATGCGAAATAAGAATAAAAAAAAAGCCAGATTTACTTTTTTTGCTCTCCGCAACATTGCATTAAAATGCAATAATGGGTGATCAAAACATCGTATTTACTCCAAAATGGTATCAATAAAAAACATCAGCTCGATACACAAAACATAAGCTCTAACCCAGCACCAGATCACGAAAAATTGAGACGCTACGGGTCTCCGAAAAGGGAGCAGCTTTTTTTGTTTTGTTTTTTTTTAATGCAAATGTGTAAAAAAAAAAAATTAAAAAAAATTTCACCACTTAGCTAAAAAAGAACCTAGGCATGTTTGTTGTCTATGAACTCGCAATGACCTGGAGAATCATAATGGCAGGTCAGGATTAGCATTTAGTGAACATGGTAAATTAAAAAAATTGTCAATTTTCATTTTTATTTTTGCAATTTCACCGCACTTTGAATTTTTTTCCAAATTTTCCAGGACATTATATAGTAAAATCAATGGGGTCATTCAAATGTACAACTCGTCCCGCAAGAAACAAGCCCTCACATGGCCTTATTGCCAGAAAAATAAAAAAGTTATGGCACTGGGAAGAAGGGAAGCAAAAAACGAAAACTCAAAAACAAAAACAAGGTGGTGAAGGAGTTTAAAGGGGTTGTGCCATGGACAAAACTACATTTTAATCAATAGATCTTGGAATAATAATAATTTCCACAACTGGATGTGTTTAAATAAAATGTTCCTCTGCTGAGATCATCTTATAAATGTGCCCCTGCTGTGTACTGTGTAAGGGCTGTCCCACACGTCCAGATAATTCCGGTACCGGAATAAATCGGTACCGGAGTTATCCGTGTCCGTGTGCCTGGGAACTCACGGAGGCCATACGTGCGGCACACGTGTGCCGCCCGTATGGCGAGTGGGTACCACACGGAGCGTGTGGTACCCACTCTGCATGGTGCTGAAGCTGCGATTCATATCATCCCTGCAGCAACGTTTGCTGTAGAGAAAATATGAAGAATAGTGTTTAAAATAAAGATCCATGTGTCCGGCGCCCCCCCACCCCCTGTGCGCCCCCCCCGCTGGTCAGAAAATACTTACCCGCCTCCCTCGCTGCTTCCTGGTCTGGCCGCGGCTTCTCCTGCATGCGGTCACTTGGGTCCGATCATTTACAGTCATGAATATGTGGCTCCACCTCCCATAGGGGCGGAGCCGACTATTCATGATTGTAAATGATCGGCCCCACGTGACCGCATACAGTAGGAGGCGCGGCCAGACCAGGAAGGAGCGAGGGAGCGGGTAAGTATTTTCTGACCAGCGGGGGGGCGCACAGGGGGTGGGGGGGCGGCGGACACATGGATCTTTATTTTTAACACTATTCTTCATATTTTCTCTATAGCAAACGCTGCTACAGGGAAGATATGAATACCGGCTTCAGCACCATGTGGGGGGGACAGCGCTTACTGTAGCGCTGTCTCCTGCACGCACACGGACCCCAGACGGAGAATGTCCGTGTGAGGTCCGTGTTTTACGCGGACCCATTGACTCTATTGGGTCCGTGTAAAACGTGCGCTCCCACGAACACTGACATGTCTCCGTGTTTGGCACACGGAGACACGGTCCGCAAAAAATCAATGACATCTGCACAGATGCATTGATTTTTATGGGTCTACGTGTGTCAGTGTCTCCGGTACGTGAGGAAACTGTCACCTCACGTACCGGAGCCACTGACGTGTGAAACCGGCCTAATGGCTGTGTCTGTCCGTGCAGGACCATGGTTTGTTCATACCCCAGCTCCTGAGCAGGGGAGTAAGAAAAAGAGAGGATACAGATAGGACAGCCAGGGATCACAGCTCAGTCTTTCTTTGGTGGAAAAAATTGTCGAAAAACAGACCGGGAAATGTTTTACTCTCAAAAAGAATCCACTGTGATTTCCTGCTGTAATGTCTCAGTGAATGAACAGTGTATCAGTGACAACGTTTTACGCAGGATTCTTATCCTGTGATGTAAATTCTTCATATATAAAACACATCTACATGTGTGATTTTATTTTAATAAGTAGTAGAGATCAGTCCTAGTGGTCGATCGGTCTTATGCATATACATCTCATTAACTATAGCTGATGGAAGAAAAAATAAAGACAGATTTAGGATCAGCAACAAAAACTAACCTAAAAACAGGTTAGGCTGGTTTCACACTTACGTTTTGATCTGCAGCGTTTTAGCGCTAAAAAACGCATGCGTTTTTTTCTATACTTAACATTAAAAAAAGCATGCGTTTTTTAGCGTGCGTTTTGACGCGTTTTAGCGTGCGTTCATTTGCAGAAATACAAGCTGTAGTAATTTCTAGCGGCGTTTTTTGCCGCAAAAAAACGCATGCGTTTATTCGCGGCAAAAAAATGCATTGCTGTCTATGTAAACGCATGCGTTTTTAAGCAGATGCGTTTGCTTGCGTTAAAAACGCATGCGTTTTTATAGAAAAAAACAAAACCCTAACCCTAACCCTAAACACAATAAAAAACAAGAAAACCCTAATCCTAACCCTAAACACAAGAAAAAAACAAGAAAACCCTAACCCTAGGGTTACTAGGGATCCTAACCCTAACCCGGTTAGGATCCCTAGTAACCCTAGGGATCCTAACCCTAACCCTAGGGATCCTAACCCTAACCCTTAGGGTTAAGGTTAGGATCCCTAGGGTTAGGGTTAGGGTTAGGGTTAGGATCCCTAGGGTTACTAGGGATCCTAACCCTAGCTATTTCTGTTTTTAGTGGGTTTTCTAGTTGATTTTGATGATTGGCAGCTGTCACACACTTCTCAGCATGCGTTTAAAAAACGCAAACGCAGGAAAAAACGCATGTAAACGCCGCGTTTTTTTCTGCATGCAAAAACGCATGCGTCTAAAAAACACGGCGTTTTGCCAGTTTTACATGCGTTTTTTCACCACATGCGGGTTTTTTTAAAACGCTGCAGATCAAAACGCAAGTGTGAAACCAGCCTTAGATATCTCATACACCAATTTTTTTGTTCCCCAGTGATAATCTCCTGTTGATAAAACACTGATTGTATTTAAACTTACATCAGCTGCTGATCATGTGACACATCGCTGATATCAGGATCTCTGCACCGACTTTATGTCGCTCTAAGATTAAATAGCAACAAACTGCTGACAGATTCCCTTGAAGTACAGAAACCTCCAGGATAACAATACTACAGCATCACTCAATAATCGTGGGACCTACAATGCAATGACATTTCAATGGACCGCGGCTTAGGTGATTTTGCACAGTAATGCTGTAGTATTCCTGATGTGCGCTACTAGTCCATGTGCTGCTTTCCTTTCTGCTGCTGATTGCTAGTTATATAAAATAAATTTATGATAACAAATCCATATACTGGAATCACTAGGAAAGGGCATGGGAAGTTGTTTTTTATTTTATTTTTTATTTATTCTAAAGCATTCACATTTTGGCCATTGATCAAATCCAGCAATAGCAAACAAAGGAAAGAAAGAGCAGCTTTTAGGGACAACATCTGAGTCTGCATAGATCTGAGAGATTTTGAACATTAACGTTCTAATTCACACATTGAATATAATGAATAATAAATAAAACATAAAAGTGACTCACCTGTCGAGCGCTGAATTACCCAGATCGCTGTCTGTACATGGTGTAAACTGTGGCAGCAGAACAGTTATCAATATTTAGTGTCCTGCATTTAGCATTTCTACTTCTCCTGACCCAGAATATGTTACATTACTATTCGGGTGCGTTCACATTGCGTTTGGACCAACGTCCGTGACTTTATCTAAAGCCTTGAAGGCAGACACTGCCAAAACGGAGGAAGGACTGAGGTGCATTAGGGACTCTGTCCATCAGGGATTCCGTCCAAATCCCATTGTTCAGGGCTTTAAAAGGAACCATTGACAAGTGGCCAAAATGCAATATGAACATAACCTCAACCTATATACGTGAGATAATAGAGCAACTGTAAGGGCTTGTTCAGACCAGCAAATAATTGGTCCGTGTGCTGCACGAACCACACACAGAGAGCACCCAGATAATTTTTACACTAAAAAGAAGGTACTTGGCACCTTTTTACTGTAAATTTTCTTATAGCAATATTGCATTGCCAATTTTCCAAAATTCCACATGTACATAATATAGCACTTATCCAATGTTCTATGGCAGTAATGCAGTTCCAATTTTCTAGATTTACCATTCTAAACAATCCAGAGTGCAGCTTTGTATTTTCTTAGAACTATGTTAGGCTACGTTCACATTAGCGTTCTGCGCCGCAGCGTCGGGCGCCGCAGCGTCGCCGCATGCGTCATGCGCCCCTATATTTAACATGGGGGCGCATGGACATGCGTTGCACTTGCGTTTTGCGACGCATGCGTCACTGCGGCGCACGCGTCATGACGCAGAGGACGCAGCAAGTTGCATTTTTTGTGCGTCCAAAATCAAGCAAAAAAAGGACGCATGCGTCGCAAAACGCAGCGTTGTGCATGCGTTGTGCATGCGTTGTTCCTGCGTTGTGCGTTGCGTCGCCGACGCTGCGGCGCACAACGCAAATGTGAACGTAGCCTTAGCTGGCACCTATTCACACTAGTGTGGATGTGCTGGTCAGTTTTTTCAGTTTTCAGCTATATTAGGCTACGTTCACACTTGCGTTGTGCGTGCAGCGTCGGCGCCGCAACGCACAACGCAAACAAAAACGCAGCAAAACGCATGCACAACGCTGCGTTTTGCGCCGCATGCGTCCTTTTTTTTAATTGATTTTGGACGCAGCAAAATGCAACTTGCTGCGTCCAATGCGCCCGGACGCGTGCGCCGCAGGGACGCATGCGGCGCAAAACGCAAGTGCGACGCATGTCCATGCGCCCCCATGTTAAATATAGGGGCGCATGACGCATGCGGCGACGCTGCGGCGCCCGACGCTGCGGCGCCGACCGCAAATGTGAACGTAGACTTTCAGCTACATTGAGAACTCAACATGTGAACACAGCCCTATGCAGTCCGTTTCAAATTTATGGGGTGTGCTACAGCATTTTTGACGCATCTCGACACTTACGCGAGTTTTTACCCTAATATTCCATTGTCACTGTTTTTTAAAGCCTTGTGTATGTCTTCTTCCCTGCCCTACATTTTACAGTCAAAATAACCCTAATAAGATAATTACATGATTATAATTTCTTCAGTGAAAAGGTGAAATTAGAATCAGCCGCTCCTTATTTTACGAACAAGGATATGTTATTTAAAGTGTGTTTTTCTTGCTAGGACACATGATTAGATTTAAGTCCTCGTGGTGCATTAACCTTTTGCATCAACGGCCTTATTGTACGGTTTAGATAAACTAGGTAGAAATAGTTTCCATTCAGTCTCAAATTAGCCAGATGCTGTGTGTGCTACCCCTCCAAGACCGGTCATGTCCAGCGCCACAATCTTCTGTTTTCCAGTCCTAGGGGAAGCTGGAGTATATTTTCTGTGATGTTCCGTATACATATCATTTATTTTTTCAATGTATGCATCAACACAAATGGGACATTGCCAGGGTAACATCAATTTAACATCATGTTCAAGTAAGATAAATACCCAATCTGTCTCATTGGTATAAAACTTTATAAAAGGCTTAATATGTACACTGTGTGCTGAATTATTAGGCAAGTTGTATTTTGATCACATGATACTTTTTATACATGTTGTCCTACTCCAAGCTGTTCAGGCTTGAGAGCCAACTACCAATTAACGGAAATCAAGGAGGAAGAGAACTACAGCCAAGGAGTTCATATAGATATATCTTTATTAAGGCAATAGCAGAACAATATGTAAAAAAATTATTTGACAAAAAAAATTATTAAAAATATATATATATTTATACATCAATTATAAAAAATGTGCAACGTGAGATAAAAAGGTACAAATAGTCAATAAAGGGTAAAAAATAACTATATCCTATGACCGGAATAAATATAAATAAAGAACTGATCTCAGGCCATTAATAAGTGAAAAAGATTATTTTATATATAAAAATATATATATATATATATATATATATATATATATATATATATATATATATATATAAAAATGAAGAGGCACAATATATGTATATAAAAAAATGAGAGAAAAAGAGAGTGAAACACTATAAACAGTAAAATAGTAAAGTGCATAAAGTGTCGTAGCAACAGTTGAAGGGAGGGGAAGTTTATGTAAATACACAAACGTCCCAAAAGTGCATCAAATAAGCAACCAAAACTGTGAATATTATCACACAGTAAACAAATTGTGACACAGTGAACAATTAGATGATAAAGGAAAAGATTTGTACCGAAAAAGGTAGCCTCAGTAATAAAACATGAATAAAATACTGCAATGATGCAGCTGAACCGGAGATCAAGCAAGGAAAATAAATTATATAGATCCGGACATAGGTGGTACCTTATAACTTGAGTCTCAACGTGCACACGCGCCCCGACGCGCGTTTCGGTATTAGTTCCTTCGTCAGGGGGAATTATATGAGCTGTTTAACATCAGATATTTATAGGAGAAATGATCCTGGTGATAACGCCGCCCGGGCCTGAGCGGCGCATGCGCCGCCTGAAAAACCAGGAAGTCCCATGACATCACATCACATGACCGGACGCACGGCATCAGGAATCCGGCGTTGCCAAGGCCACAGAGATGCAATGCCCCGGACCCCGAGGACACAGACCGCGCATGCGCACAGCCAAGGGCGCGTCATCAGCAGGGAAATACATGAAGAATGGGGCCAAAGTAAGTAGCGACATGAGAGTCTCACGACCCAAACCCTTAAATAGATTTTAGGTTACAGCAAAAATCCTTATAATAAAAAGACATAGGCATATGGCGCTATATTATTATATTGGCCAGAAAACTAATTGATAAATATGCCACACAATATATACAAAGAGTGCACAGAAATCTTAGGCACAACACAATATTTGCCGTAAAGTTCAATGATAATATATAATACCAAATTATTGACAATATATATAAAAAAAGCAAATAATTAAATTAATAAAAATTAAATAAATAAAAAAATAAATAAAAAAATTAAAAAAATTATAAAAAATAATAATACATAAAAATAAAAATATTAAGAAAAAGGGAAAATAATAAATTAAATAAATCAAAAAATAATAAAATAAAACAAAATTATTTTTTTTTAAATAATAAATAATAAATGATAAATAGTAAATAATAAATAGAAAAATGCAAAAATTAATAAATAAGAAAAAATAATAAATAAATATATTAAATATATTGTGGAGGAATCCAATGGTCCCATAATCTTGTCCACAAGTAGTTGTATCATGGTCTCTACTTTCACATCTTCAAATGGCGCCAAACACATTGATGGGTTAAAGAAGTGGACCCAGATGGAAAAAGGTGGCTAGATAAAACTGAAAATAAAAGATGTTAAACGATAAAAATGGTAATAAAAAATAATTAAAAAAGGTTAAAATATAGTTAAAAGGTGGTAAAAGACAGTAGATGATTAAAAATCACAAAAAGGAAGCAAACGATAAATACTCATTTAATCCCTTGGGGGAGACGGTGTCTAGCGTCCAGATCCATTTGGTCTCTAGCATCGCCAAACACGAACTAATTTCCCCCCCCCCCGTTCACTGGGTTTGATCATATCGATCCCAGTCACTTTAAGAAGGGATGCATCGCAGTCATGAAAATTCTTGAAGTGTTTTGGTATAGTTTTTAGAATAACGGTATCATCGGCTTTTTTTGCTGCTATAATCCCCCGAACGTGTTCGCGAACGCGAACTTTTAGCTGCCTAGTCGTCATCCCTATATATATCAAGCCACAAGGGCAAGTGGCATAATATATGACTGCTTTGGTTTCACAGGTTATTGTATTTTTAATTTCATATATCTTTGACCCTTTTGAGTTAGAAAAATTCTTGGCCCTAACCACATTTGGGCAGGCCACACATTTAGTGCAAGGTTTACATCCAAAAGGGGCTTTTGTAGAGGATAAAAAAGAGGGAATTGTAGAGACATGGTCATAATTACTTCTTATAAGATGGTTACCCAAGTTTTTTGCTCTCCTATATGTAATACTGGGGCATTGCCAACATATTGAGATAAAATAGGATCGGCCTGGAGAATTGACCAAGATTTATGGAGGTAAGATCTCATCAAATCTGCCTGCCCGTGAAATTGAGTAATATATCTGACAGTCTTGTCACGTGTAACGGGTTTTGAACTATAAAGTGCATTGTGCCTGGATGTATACTTAGCCCGATGGTATGCCCTTTTTATCGAGCGTTGGCTATAGCCACGTTCTAAAAACCGAGTTTTTAAGTCCCTCGCTTGCTTTTCAAAGTCATTATCATCAGAACACACCCTGCGAAGTCTCAGAAATTGACCAATTGGGATTGCTTTGATCATTGTGGGTGGATGTGAAGAGGATGAATGAAGCAAGGCATTTACAGATGTGGATTTACGATAGAGATCCGTCCTCAAACAGTCATCCTCTCCCCTTTTAACCAGAACATCCAGAAACTCAATTTTCTCCCTATCTATTTTGTAGGTGAGATGTATATTCAAATTATTCTGGTTAAGGTGGGACATAAAAGAATGGAGCTCCTCTTCCGAATCCTGCCAAATCATAAAAATATCATCTATGTACCGCACCCATAATGGGATACGGTCCATAGATGAAAAAATCTCTGATGAAAAGAGGTCCCTCTCCCACAGCCCCAGGAACAGATTTGCATAGGCGGGCGCAAAAGACGCCCCCATTGCAGTGCCCTGGAGCTGAAGGTAGAGAGACCCCTTAAATAGAAAAAAATTGTGACTTAATGCGAAGTCCAGCAGTTCAATAACTAGTTTATCCATGGAGGTTGGAGTAGAAGAAGAGGATGAAGAGGATGAATGCAAAAAATGACTGACTGCTCGAACACCATCAACATGTTTTATATTCGTATATAAAGACTCCACATCACAGGTAACCAGGAATGCTTCCTGGTTGATGTGGAGTCCATCAATTTTCTTTAAAAAGTCTCCAGTGTCCTTTATGAATGATGGCAGGGTTTCAACTAAGGGATGTAGTACCGAGTCCACATATTTATTTATATTTTCCAGAAAATTACCACAACCGGAAATAATCGGTCTACCAGGAGGGTTGGTTTTATTTTTGTGTATCTTCGGGAGAAAATATAATGTGGAAACAGTTGGCTCAATAACTTGTAACGCCAGAAAAAAGTCTTTAGAGATTACTTCCGCATCCAAAGCACCACGAAGGATAGTCACCAATTCAGATTGGAATTTACTTAACGGATTAAATGTAAGTTTGCGATAGCAGTTTTTGTCCTTTAGGTGTCTGAAAGCTTCATTTTCATATAATAGCTTAGGCCAAATAACTATATTGCCCCCCTTGTCCGCCTGTTTAAACACGACATCCTGTAAATTTTTCAAATTCATTAATGCCTCCTTTTCACATTTGCTCAAATTGGTATTGTCCGGAAATAGTGGGATCTTATCAAAATCCCTAAGGCCCGGGCGGCGTTATCACCAGGATCATTTCTCCTATAAATATCTGATGTTAAACAGCTCATATAATTCCCCCTGACGAAGGAACTAATACCGAAACGCGCGTCGGGGCGCGTGTGCACGTTGAGACTCAAGTTATAAGGTACCACCTATGTCCGGATCTATATAATTTATTTTCCTTGCTTGATCTCCGGTTCAGCTGCATCATAGCAGTATTTTATTCATGTTTTATTACTGAGGCTACCTTTTTCGGCACAAATCTTTTCCTTTATCATCTAATTGTTCACTGTGTCACAATTTGTTTACTGTGTGATAATATTCACAGTTTTGGTTGCTTATTTGATGCACTTTTGGGACGTTTGTGTATTTACATAAACTTCCCCTCCCTTCAACTGTTGCTACGACACTTTATGCACTTTACTATTTTACTGTTTATAGTGTTTCACTCTCTTTTTCTCTCATTTTTTTATATACATATATTGTGCCTCTTCATTTTTATATATATATATATATATATATATATATATATTTTTTTATATATAAAATAATCTTTTTCACTTATTAATGGCCTGAGATCAGTTCTTTATTTATATTTATTCCGGTCATAGGATATAGTTATTTTTTACCCTTTATTGACTATTTGTACCTTTTTATCTCACGTTGCACATTTTTTATAATTGATGTATAAATATATATATTTTTAATAATTTTTTTTGTCAAATAATTTTTTTACATATTGTTCTGCTATTGCCTTAATAAAGATATATCTATATGAACTCCTTGGCTGTAGTTCTCTTCCTCCTTGATTTCCGTCTCCTGGGTTGGTGTTGTTCTTTGCCATTTTAGTGGTCTCCACTGTCTATTAAACCACACTCCATAAAAATTATTTTTATTTTTATTTATTTTTATTGTTATCCTTATATGCATTAGTGTGGTTTAATTTCCTTGTTGTTCTCTCAACTACCAATTAAGTAAATCAGGTGATGTGCATCTCTGTAAGGAGGAGGGGTGTTGTCTAATGACATCAAAACCCTATATAAGGTGTCCGTAATTATTAGGCAACTTCCCTTCCTTTGGCAAAATGGGTCAGAAGGGAGATTTGATGGGCTCTGAAAAGTCCAAAATTGTGAGATGTCTTGCAGAGGGATGCAGCAGTCTTGAAATTGCCAAACTTATGAAGCGTGATCACCGAACAATCAAGCGTTTCATGGCAAATAGCCGACAGGGTCGTAAGAAGCGTGTTGGGCAAAAAAGGCGCAAAATAACTGCACATGAATTGAGGAAAATCAAGCGTGAAGCTGCCAAGATGCCATTTGCCACCAGTTTTGCCATATTTCAGAGCTGCAACGTTACTGGAGTAGCAAAAAGCACAAGGTGTGCAATACTCAGGGACATGGCCAAGGTAAGGAAGGCTGAAAAACGACCACCTTTGAACAAGAAACATAAGATAAAACGTCAAGACTGGGCCAAGAAATATCTTAAGACTGACTTTTCAGTTTTATGGACTGATGAAACGAGTGACTCTTGATGGGCCAGAGGCTCGATCAGTAAAGGGCAGAGAGCTCCACTCTGACTCAGATGCCAGCAAGGTGGAGGTGGGGACCTACTGCCATTTCTGGAAGACAACTTCTTCAAGCAGTGGTACAGGAAGAAGTAGGTATCGTTCAAGAAAAACATGATTTTCATGAGGGACAATGCTCTATCACATGCCTCCAACTACTCCACAGCGTGGCTGGCCAGTAAAGGTCTCAAAGAAGAAAAAATAATGACATGGCCCCTTTGTTCACCTGATCTGAACCCTATAGAGCTGATGCGTCAAAAATAGTGAAAAACGGATGCAACGCATCCAGTATTTGAACGGGTCCGCTAAACGGTTCCGTCGAAAAACTGGATCCGTTGCATCCGTTTTGTCCGTTTTTACCATCCATTTCATCTGGGTTTTTTACGGATCCGTTTTCCATGCCTAAAAATGGGAGTCTCCCAAATGTGATTGGCTACTGGAAAATAGGGAAACCAATATATTGACTGGCTGGCTGTCTTCAGGCTGGCAGGAGTCTTGCTGGCACATTTGGGGGTGACGCCCCAGGCCAGGTTTATATAGATTTGGGAACCAAAAAAGAAACCCTGAGAGCTACCAAAGGGCAAACCCCCATCAGCCAACATATATGAACCGAAAAAAGACCAAAAAACCACTCAGTACAGTAATGGATAACTAATGTAACTAAACAAATGAAAAAACATGAATTGTAAAAATATGCACAAAATCCATACCAGACGGAGGTCAATATGAGTGTAAATTTTATTGGAAATACTAAATATAAATATTCAAATATGTCATGCAAAAAAGGACAATAGTGAACAAGCAAAAACAGCTAAAAAGAACAGCGCATCAGATGTAACAAAAAGATGCGCTGCAAGACAGCACAAAAAATGTGTCACCGCTGCACAGCCCGCAACACCTGAAGCATAGACGCCATAAGTAGTGTCAGCAAATAATCAGTAGAAAATCACATAAGAGATAACAGATGACCGGACTAGCTGAAAGCATAAATACTAACAACCCAGGGTACTAAGTTGTAGCACTATAACATATAACACAGTGTGAAGCAAATGAGATGGTCTAACTAAATACTAGTACCTTGGGACATCACAGCGACAGGGTGCAGGCGTGCAGACAGAGAGCAGGGAGCCTCGACGCACGTTTCACCGCCTTGGCTTCGTCAGGAGGCGTGGCCAGTAAAAAGAGGGCCGGGATATTTATCGGGAAGTGAAAGGGGATCCAGCGAATCGGCGCGCTGATCCAGCATGATGTGCTGGACAGCAGGACATGCGTCATCCACCCCATCTCCACAGCAACGCTCCCAGCCAGCGACGCCGCTGAGGCAACACAGCGCATGCGTGGAGCGCGTCTGCACCGGAGAAATGGATGAAAAGGTAATTTCTAAAGCGGAATCTCAGCCCACATAACAGAGTCCCGCCCCACAATGACTAACATTTAGCACACATAAACAAGATAATCTTGAATAAACACGTAATCACAGGGGCCAAATATATAATGGAAAGTGCACAAATATACGCACGAAGATTAGCCCTAATTCTCCTGGAGGAAATCCACACAGGGAATAATAAAATGCAAATAAGCAAAAAATACAGCTAAGGACAGCTCATAAATAAACAACATTTGTATAAGACAGCAATATATGCAAAATAAACTCATACAACATACGATTATGTAAACAACATAAATGTTGAATTAAAGTCCCAGAGCATATTCATTATACTGGCCGTGCAGAATTGCCAAGCCACACATTCCAAATAACAAACGCCAGGGTCTTTTATTGTTTTTTTGAGAAGGGCACTGAGGATGCAGGTATATCCGACACAAGTCAGTCCAAATATCTTCCGCTGGATCAGATGGAATCTCCGATGCAGAATCCCATTAACGTATATAGGGAAATTAAGAAATAATAGATGAAGCAGCATCTAATAGGTAAGAGAAAAAAAGGAGAATAAGAACATGTACCATAACAAAAAAAAAACACAAAATATACCCGGACCATAATAAAAACCAGTAATTAAAAACAAAACTAGAGGAAAGACTTGAAACTGAGGGCCTCATTTAAACCTTTTGGTGAAAGGGTATCCAGGGTTACTATCCGGCGTGCCTCTTTTTGAAGCAACTTCTGCTTCACGTTGCCACCCCGAATCCCCAAATATATGCGGTCAATCCCGCATACAGAAAACCCCTTAGGATTACTATTGTGCCTATTGAAAGAATGTTTCGGGATAGGTTTTAGCAAATGTAGTTCGGAACAATTCGCTGAATTCTTAATGTCCCTTAAGTGTTCTTGTACTCGAATCTTCAAGGACATGGTTGTCATGCCAACATAGATACGATCACACGGGCAGCGGCCACAGTACACCACAGCTTCAGTATTAGAAGTGATGTGATGAACAATCTTATAATTCTTATTTCCTGCTGAATTCGTGAAATTTTTTGTTCTTTTAATAGTACTGCACGCCGAGCAATTCCTACACGGGAAACAACCTTACGGAGGACCACCAATAGTGGAGCCAAACGGATTGCTCTTAGGAGGTACGTAGTGGCTGTTGCATAGAATATCACCCAAGGTGCGTGATTTGCGCCACGTAATGAGAGGATATGGGGTAAGTTGATTGGCCAAGTCTCTGTCGGTAAATAAGACTGACCAATGTTTCTTAAAAATACCATTAATTTCTGACCAGTTGGAATTAAACTTAGTGATGAAACGAGGAGTCAAGTCTAAGTCCTTAGTGGCTCTTCTGGGTGGTTTAGTCAGCAAGGTGGATCTATCAGAATTAAGGGCACGGGAAAAGCCTCTATAGATGTCTTTATGTTTATAGCCTCTATTCCTAAACCGAGTAGATAGATCCATAGCCTGGCTGAGAAAACTATCATCATCCGAACAAATACGACAGGCTCTCAAGAACTGTCCTATAGGTATCGAACTCTTAAGTTTAGGAAGGTGAGACAATGTAAAGTGCAACAGTGCATTGGTGGCCGTTTCCTTGCGGAAAATATTTGTACTGACAGTGCCCTCCATAGGGTTAGTGATTAACAGGTCCAAGAAGTCAATAGATTTTTGACTGTACTTCCACGTAAGCCTGATATTGAGTGTTATCATTTAATTGGTTCAAAAAATGAATCCAACTGTGACGTGGAGCCCTGCCAGATAAAGAATATATCGTCGATATAGCGAAGCCACGAGATGACGGAGCTGTGACCTGGTGTGTCAAGGACCGCATCCCTCTCCCACAGCCCCAGGAACAGATTAGCATACGAGACAAGACGCCCCCATAGCTGTGCCCTGGAGCTGTAGGAAGGGGCGGTCCTTGAACACAAAAAAAGTATGAGTAAGTATGAACTGTAAAAGTTCCAAGATGAAGTAAATCAAATTAGGTTCCAGGTTAGTCATGTCAAGAAAAAATTTAGCAGCCTGCATCCCGTGGCCAAGCCCTATCGACGTATACAGGGACTCCACGTCACAAGTAACGAACCACATATCATCATCCAATGTGAGACCATCCAGTCTTCTCAGGACCTCCGTGGTATCCTTGACAAAAGACTGGAGGGTCTCAACACACTGTTTGAGATAGAAGTCAATAAACTGGCAGGCTGGTTCACAAAGACCCCCCATGCCCGAGACAATTGGTCTGCCTGGTGGGCAGAGGGGGTCCTTGTGCACTTTAGGTAGTAAATAAAACGTGGGAATAATAGGGAATTCTGGTGATAACGCCAACCTCATTTTGGAAGTAATGGCATGAGACTCTACACCTTCATCCAAAAGGTGACCCAGTTCTTGTTGGAACATGACCAATCGTAGAAAGTCAAGTTTTTTATAATGGTCAGTTCTATGCAGCTGCCTGAAGGCCTCAGCCTCATACAGACAAACGGGCCACACCACCACATTACCCCCTTGTCCGCCTTTTTGATAACAACGTCCTTCATTGCTCCGAGTTCCCTCAGAGCACGCCTCTGTGCGGGTGTAAGATTGTCATGGAAAACACGAGGATTCAATTTGTGAAGATCCTCCCTGATCAGTTTCACAAAAATTTCCACTTGAGGACAGGCGAACAAGGGGGAAAAAGACTTAGACCATGGGTACAAATGTGTTGGAACAGCAGGGGAGTCAGACTGAAAATTTTCAGCCTCCAAAGACTCTAGGTCACTAAGAACCTGCAGTTCAATCGGAGTAAGAGTCAAGTCCGGTTTAGGGGCGAAACACTTTTTAAAGATCAATTTTCTCACAAAAAGCTCCAAATCTTTTATTAGAGTGAAATAATCAGACCCCTCAACCGGTGAGAAAGAAAGTCCTTTAGAAAGCACCTCAACCTGTGACGAGCTCAATTGATATTGAGATAAATTAATTACCTTTAGAATTTCCTTGTTTTCTTGTCTCGGAAGTTGTAATGATGCTTTCTCTTTGTGGATACTGGTGTGTGTATACGCTGAGCATGGAGGTCTGGCGGGGGGCCATCCCTTGCCGACGGGTGTCCTCTGTCTAAAAAATGCTCTCCACATGTTCCCTCAGAAATGGTGGAAACACTAGAGAAAGATTGCGATCTAACTTGTTTTCTAGGGAGTTTTTGACGCCAGCTATACACACGCTTAAGTTGGTAATCTTCCAAATCACGTAAATATTTTTTAGTTTTATTGTTCTGTATATCAAGCTCCCACTTGGAGAGCTCCTCTTCCAAGGACAGATCAAATTTTCTACACTCGTCACTCTGAAGGGTACCTTGAATTTTTTCACGTATGGTCTCAATCTCTTTCTCTAGGGTCTCAAGAGTTCTCCTATCCACCCCCACAAGAAGTTCCAATAAGGTTTCAGAACATTTGGTTAGAGTCTCCTCCCATTTTGTTGTAAAAACCAAATCTTCTATATCAAGGGTAGGAAACAATTGTATACGTAACCCCCTGGGTATAATGTCTTTTTGTAAGTAGTTTTCTAAGGCCGCTTTATTCCACCAAGTTTTAGTTCTCTTTTTGAGCAGATCTCTAATCCTCAGTTTCAAGTCTTTAATGTCAACTGCGTCTTTATCAATCAGCTGTCTCTCACCGAACACCGTCCCGAGTTGTGTGACCCGGGTTTTGTCCCATTTCTTAAAATCCATGTATCCTGTAAGGGAGTCTATAGACACAAAATAATGAACAAACTAATGAACCAAAAAAGAAACCCTGAGAGCTACCTATAGATTTGGGGCCTGTCTGGCCAATTGGCTACAAATTTCTGATTCTGAGCATGCTCAGTGTAAAAAAATGGATTCCAGCACTGGATTCCGTCATACGACGTGTCACGACGGATCCTGCGTCCATAGGCTTCCATTCTAGTCAACGACGTATGCCGCAGGATCCGTCAGGACACGTTTTCCCGACGCAGACAAAAAATGTTACATTGAACATTTTTTCCAGACGACGGTCCACCAAAACACGACGGATCCGTCGCACGACGGATGCGACGTGTGGTCATCCGTCGCTAATACAAGTCTATGGGAAAAAACGGATCCTGCGGGCACATTTGCAGGATCCGTTTTTTCCCAAAAGGCGCATTGCAACGGATCTGAAAAGACAGAAGTGTGAAAGAGGCCTAAGCGTGACCTCACCATCAGAGGCTCCAGTGAAAACCAGATATCTCATTAGTTACGCCCCTTGAAGGATAACCCGGCCCGTGGCACAGTGGATCCATAATCTACCAGCATGACACAGTCACTGATGAGCACCACTGCTGAATTTTATCCTGCAAGCCTAAATATCAATATGATGAGATTCTCTTGCTGATTTTTTAACATAGCATCATTTTTTGTCATTCCTAGTATTGCAACACATTCCCTGTAAAGTTAAGAAAAGCAGGTTTTAAAAAAAAAAAATAAATCTGATGCAAGGGTTAATGCTATAATGAAACTGCTAATCATTTTTCTACTATATGCTCTTTAAAGATTTTACCCAAATTATTTTTTGACACAACTTTAGGTGTAGTTAGCTGGGGAGTCGGGAATGTCTTGGATCTCATACTTCTTATAAAAGATATTGAAGATAGGTCTTTACACAAACCTCCCCCTGTGAGGACATTATTACTATTATAAATTGCATCTGAGTCCTCTGGCAGGTAAAATTAATTATTATAAACCCCACTCCCTTTGTATTAGGCCCTCCCTGCTGAACAGTTTATATGTTATAAAAAATTTCCCTGGCAGTTTAGGTACCCCAATCTCTGATTTTTCAGTTTGTATCTTGCTTCTATATTCCCATAGAGCATTTCTACTCTTTAATGCCTCAATGCTAGTTTTGATGTGACAATGCTGGATAGAGAAAAACTTTGTGTGTGTAATTTACAATTTCTCCTGCTACTTCTGTCACTTTCACCTAATTACAGCACAACATATGTTCTTTCCAGAACTGTCTAATCTATTTACTCTGAACTGTTGCAGCAAACAGAATTTGAACCGTGACCGGAATTCTAAAAGACTCTCCATCTAGAACACAGGTCCGAAACTTTGCCTTTTAAAATATTTTTTTCCCAGAATTCTGACGTAAAAGTTTTGAAACGTTGAAAAATGTGGTGACTTTTGGCATCTTCGGGACAATTTCTTGGGACGGGGTCATGACGCCAAAGCTCATCTACTTCATGATGATCTGTGGCACACTCTACAAAGTTACTAGAGCAAGGTTTCTGATTTAACACACGGAGGTGCACAACGCTTTTTAGATGCTCCATATTCATGAAGAGGCATGCACCTCGTCTTCAATTATAATCATCGGACTTCACCACTCCCTCCCATCAAGATTGGTGTGAACAACGCTGTTATTTATGAATTGGGGATTATGTGTTTTACAAGAATCCATTTATTTTGTTGGAGGGGGGGAATCTTCTTAACCACTTAACGTCCATTGACGGACATAGTCCGTCATTGAATGCCCCCCCCGTTTGGCTCTCACCCTTTCCGGCACAGGACAGCTGATCTGATCAGCTGAAATGTGCCCCTAACAGCCGCGTGTTAACATGTTAAGTGCCACAGTGAAACTATGACAGCGGCATTTAACATGCACATGCAGGAAGCACCTCATTTACCTCCCATCGGTGCCCTTGTCACATGACCGCAGGTCGCCGATGGGTTGGCATGACAACCCGGGGTCAACATGAGACCTCTGTGGTTGTCATAGCCGGATAGCTGTGAGCACAGCCCAGCGGTCGGCGCACATAGCAAGTGAGCATGTCTGCTACATTGAGCAGGGCTACAGCCCTGCTCTATGTAGCAGAGGTGATCGGACAACTGCAGCTTCTAGTCTCCCATGGAGACTATTGAAGCAAGTAAAAAGTAAAAAAACAATATAAAAGTTCAAATCACCCCCTTTCGCCCATTCAAAATAAAACAATAAAAACAATTTCAAATATACACATATTTGGTATCACCACTTTCAGAATCGCCCGATCTATCAATATATAAAAAGAATCCAATTGGTAAACAGCGTAGAGAGAAAAAAATCGAAACACCAGAATTACATTTTGTTGGTTGCTGCAACATTGCAATAACAGGCATATACACACCAAAATGGTATCAATAAAAACGTCAGATCGCCACGCAAAAAATAAGCCCTCACCCAGCCCCAGATCCCGAAAAATGGAGACGCTACAGGTATCAGAAAATTGCAACCTTATTTTTTTTCACCACTTAAATAAAAAAGAACCTAGTCATGTTTAGTGTCTGTGAATTTGTAATGACCTGGAGAATCATATTAGCAGGTCAGTTTTAGCATTTAGTGAACATCGTAAAAAAAAAAGCAATTGTAGAATTGCACTTTTTTTTGCAATTTCACCACATTTGGAATTTTTTCCCGTTTTCTAGTACATGATATGGTAAAATCAATTATGCCATTCAAAGGTACAACTGGTCCCGCAAAAAAAAGTCCTCACATGGCCATATTGTTGGAAAAATAGAAAAGTTATGGCCGTGGAAAGAAGGGGAGCAAAAAAATGGAAACGCAAAAACGAAAGGCTGGATTCAGATGGTTGTTTACATGGTCCGTGTACAAATTGCAATGCCTGACTCAGAGTGGTTCTCCTGATCTAAACTTACAGCCTCACTTCACTGCTCATTATATTGTGAGCGGTGGCTATGCGCACGCCCTGGCACTTTGATTGACAGCCATCTGTGCAGAGTGCACGGTCAATCATAGTGCAAGAGGATGCTTATAGCAGCAGTATAGAGAGTGGTGACTAGCCACACCACCCTGCTGGTGCATTGTCACTGCGATGGTGGTTAGTGCACGAAGCCGCTCCTTTAAGGTGATAAAAGTTAAGATTCACTGAGAGGTTCGCCATGATGTGGTAGTGGGCTTAATACAGTCTGATGAGAATGTTAAACTAAGAACCTTATGTTCAGTTATGTATATTTTTGCCTAGCGGCATTACATCAATGTATTATTTTTTTTGAGGTATGGTCCATGCTCCTTTTTGATGATTAAAGTCTTAGGCTATGTGCACACGATGCGGATTTGCTGCGGATCCGCAGCGGATTTTTCCGCGCAGAAACGCTGCCGATCCGCACTGTGATGTACAGTACAAAGGTAAATCAATGGGCCAAAAAAAAGCTGTGCAGATGGTGCGGAAAAATCAGTGCAGAATTGCTGCAGATTTCAAAGAAGTGGATGTCACTTCTTTTGTGCGGATCTGCAGCATTTCTGCACCCCTCCATGACAAAAATCTGCAGTGGCAAAAACCGCAGAAAATTCGCACAAAATCTACATCAATTCTGCATAAAAACTGCACAAAATCCGCATAAAAACCGCGGCAAATCCGCGGCTGCGGATTCTGCCAGGAGATGTGGATTTTGTACAGAAAATTCTGCACCTCTTTTCCTACGTGTACACATAGCCTTAGATGCTGGAAAAGAGAAGAATTAGCTGAGAAGAAATAGCTGGGTAGAAAGACAAAATGAGCAAGAGGTTAAAAACTTTAGTGGGAGGAAGAGTGCATCTTTAACCAGATGTCTGAGCCAGGAAATAAATACTGATTGTCCAGTTGAGAGATTTGGATGGTGGGCATACCTCAGGAGTCCTCGTAGAATTCATTGCAAAGTTACTGAATGCTCAGACAGCACATACAGTACAGCCCAAAAGTTTGGACACATCTTCTCATTTAAAGATTTTTCCGTATTTTCATGACTATGAAAATTGTACATTCACACTGAAGGCATCAAAACTATGAATTAACACATGTGGAATTATATACTAAACAAAAAAGTGTGAAACAACTGAAATTATGTTTTATATTCTAGGTTCTTCAAAGTAGCCACCTTTTGCTTTGATGACTGCTTTGCACACTCTTGGCATTCACTTGATGAGCTTCAAGAGGTAGTCACCGGGATTGGTTTTCACTTAACATGTGTGCCCTGTCAGGTTTAATAAGTGGGATTTCTTGCCTCATAAATGGGGTTGGGACCATCAGTTGTGTTGTGCAGAAGTCTGGTGGATACACAGCTGATAGTCCTACTGAATAGACTGTTAGCTGCTTTTTTCTTGCCATAATACAAATTCTAAGTAAAGAAAAGCGAGTGGCCATCATTACTTTAAGAAATGAAGGTCAGTCAGTCCGAAAAATTGGGAAAACTTTGAAATTGTCCCCATGTGCAGTGGCAAAAAACGATCAAGCACTACAAAGAAACTGGCTCACATGAGGATCACCCCAGGAAAGGAAGACCAAGAGTCACCTCTGCTTCTGAGGAAAGGTTAACCGAGTCACCAGCCTCAGAAATCGCAGGTTAACAGCAGCTCAGATTAGAGACCAGGTCAATGCCACACAGAGTTCTAGCAGCAGACACATCTCTACAACAACTGTTAAGAGGAGACTTTGGGCAGCAGGCCTTCATGGTAAAATAGCTGCTAGGAAACCACTGCTAAGGACAGGCAACAAGCAGAAGAGACTTGTTTGGGCTAAAGAACACAAGGAATGGACATTAGACCAGTGGAAATCTGTGCTTTGGTCTGAGTCCAAATTTGAGATCTTTGGTTCCAACCACCGTGTCTTTGTGCGACGCAGAAAAGTTGAACGGATGGACTCTACATGCCTGGTTCCCACCGTGAAGCATGCAGGAGGAGGTGTGAGGGTGCTTTGCTGGTGACACTGATGGGGATTTATTCAAAATTGAAGGCATACTGAACCAGCATGGCTACCACAGCATCTTGCAGCGGCATGCTATTCCATCCGGTTTGCGTTTATTTGGACCATCATTTATTTTTCAACAGGACAATGACCCCAAACACACCTCCAGGCTGTGTAAGGGCTATTTGACCAAGAAGGAGAGTGATGGGGTACTACGCCAGATGACCTGGCCTCCAGAGTCACCAGACCTGAACCCATTCGAGATGGTTTGGGGTAAGCTGGCCCGCAGAGTGAAGGCAAAAGGGCCAACAAGTGCTAAGCATCTCTGGGAACTCCTTCATGATTGTTGGAAAACCATTCCCGGTGACGACCTCTTGAAGCTCATCAAGAGAATGCAAAGAGTGTGCAAAGCAGTCATCAAAGCAAAAGGTGGCTACTTTGAAGAACCTAGAATATAAGACATATTTTCAGTTGTTTCACACTTTTTATTAAGTATATAATTCCACATGTGTTAATTCATAGTTTTGAAACATCCAGTGTGAATGTACAATTTTCACAGTCATGAAAAATACAGAAAAATCTTTAAATGAGAAGGTGTGTCCAAACTTTTGGTCTGTACTGTAGCTGTCTGAATCGGCCTCAAAAGGCTTTAGGTGATGTGAAAGTTCATTGGGTTACTTGAGAAAGCCAGTATGGACTACAGCAAAGGAAAGTGGCCATAGGAGAATGGAGCAATGACCGCAATGGTGCCAGGACAGGTAACAACAAGTTGTACTGAATCTTATCTTACAAACGTATTTATAGTGGTATGTAAAAGTTTGGGCACTTCTGGGCAAAATTAAAGTTATTGTGAACAGTTAAGCAAGTTGAAGATGAAATGATCTTTAAAAGGCCTAAAGATAAAAATGACACATTTCCGTCAAAAAAATTAAATATATTTTCATCTTTTACACTTTAAAAATGACAAAAAGGAAAATAGGCAAAAGTTTAGGCACTCTGCATGGTTAGTATCTATCAGCACCCCCTTTTGAAAGTATCACAGCTTCTAAAAAACTTTTTGTAGCTTTTTGTTTGAGGGCTTTTCATCCAATCTTCCTTGGAAAATTCTTCCACTTCTGTGAGATTCCTGGGTCGTCTTGCATGTAGTACTATTTTGAGGTCTAGCCACAACTTTTCATTGATGTTTAGATCAGGGGACTTTGAAGGCCATTGTTAAACCTTCGGCTTGCACCTTTTGAGGTGGTCTATTGTGGATTTTGTGTGTTTGGGATCATTATCCATTTGTAGAAGCCATCCTCTTTTCAACTTCAGCTTTTTTACAAATGGTGTTTTGTTTGTATAAAGAATTTGTTGAAATTTCATTTAATTCATCCTTCATTCTACCCGTGAAATATTCATTGTGGCATTGGCTGCAACACAACCCCAAGGCATGATTGATCTACTCCCATGCTTAATGGTGTTCTTTTCCTGGACTTCTGTGCCCTTTTTTCTCCACACATTGTGACCAAAGAGTTCTATTTTAACCTCATCGGTCTACAGGACTTATTTCCAAAATGCATCAAGCTTATTAGATGTTATTATGCATATTTCTGACACTGACTCTTGAGTATAGTGAACTACGCAGGAGAGGTTTTCTTCTGATGGCTCTTCAATGAAGGCCATATTTGTGCAGATGTCTTTGAATAGTAAAACAATGTACCACAACTCCAGAGTCTGCTAAATCTTTTTGAAGGGCTTTTCCAGTCAGAGTGGAGTTGTGATTTGCCTCTCTAGCAATCCTACGTTCAGCTCTCACTTAAATTTTCAGACCTTATCTTGACCTCCACTGCTCCTGTTAATTGCCATTTCTAAATTTCATTTCGAACATTGTCATTTTCAGAGTGCTAGGCAGCTGTTAGAAGAACCCATGGCTGCTGTTTTTTGGCACAAGGTTAGAGGTGGCTGGGTTTTATAAAGCTTGGAAAATTGCATCGCTTGTTTTTTCCTAACGATGCTAGTAAACAAGTCATAACCCTAACAGGCTAATTAAGGTCTGAAACCTTGGTTAAAGTTATCTGAGCACACAAAACTCCAAGGATGCTAAAACTTTTGCATCGGGCCATTTTCCTTTTTGCAGTTTTTGAAATGTAAATGAAGAAAAAAATAAAATTAATTAAAAAAATATATATTTATACAGAATTATTTTTTTTCCCTAAAGTACAAAGGAAATGTGTCATCTTTAACTTTAGGCCTTTTATCAAACATGTCATCTTTAAGTTGCTTAACTGTTCACAATAGCACTAATTTTGACCAGGGGTGCCCAAACTTTCATATACCATTGTATCAATCTGCTTTGCTCTTTCTGCTATCATACTGCATGCAGATCAGGCTACATGTTCAATGTACCAACAGATTCGGGCTTACAATAAATGGCCGAAAGAAGAGAACCATACATGATTAAATAATCAAACACAAAGTTTTATTGTAAAACTAATTCAAATACATATAGGAGAAAAGCTCAAAGACATAAATAACAAAGTATCCAGTAGGAGGAGGCTAAACCTGTCCAGCAATACATTAATCCATTGATATCAGCAGCATGGAATGTCCACAGGGTTAATAAATCATGTATCCCGTGTGCTGCACATTATATTACCATAACAACCAGGGTGTCAGGCAGGTAAGCATAAAGTTAAAACTATTTTGTAGCTAATAAATTAGGTCCTAAATACCATATATCATATAATAAATTATCATACTATACCAAAACACAATGAACCACTGGAACATCTGGCCTGGACTGTATGACCGTCCCCCCTCACCCCAACGCACGTTTTTGCCCGTAGCTTCTTCCGGAGCCGGTAAAGCCGAGGCCACTACTCATATGCATTTCCTGTGACATTCCACCAGATATATAAAAAAAGGAGCAGAGCCAAAATGGAGCTCTCTTGGGTATGTGAGAGTTGGCCAAAGAGGGGAATTGGACAGCGCCAAGCTTCTTAGCCAGTAGCTCATCTCCTTGAGAACAAAAGGTCTGTGTATTTTGATCTTTGGACACCTTTGGACTGCACCCCTGGCATTGGAGATAGTGGCACTCATGGACTTTCACAGCTTTCAGTTGCTGCATGTAGTGTAGGAGGACCAGACAATTCACCCACTTGAAGAACCTCATGCCGGTTCCTAGTATTTCAGATCGCCAGATTTCTGATTTTTATTGTAGTAATAAGTAGTAGTCAATGACTTGACCCCCGGAAGCCATAACTTTGCCAAAAAAAGTCGTGCTTTGCTGATTCACCACCTAAATGACAAAAATTGTCATCTCTACTGACCACTTTGTAAGAGCTGACCACTTTGTCAGCATGGAATTCCAGTTGCCAGTTTCCTGACATCCGCTTTCATTGTACAGTGATGTCTAAATATACATTTTTATTTGTCTGCCGCCAGTACATTTCCATTACTCTGTACCAGTTTGCACAAAGAACATTGGACATTAATGGTTATAAACCTTAACACCATCTCTTGAGTGTCCATAACTTAAACCTTGTTGATTAATTGCCAGAAAAGAACTGCCTAAAACATTTAGTTTGTCATGAAAAAAGGCTTAAATAATGTGAAGCAATTTCATTAAGAGGAGATGTACTAAATTCTAGCCACAGGGTTTATTACTGTCTCGTGCCACCTCTCTGTGCAATATTACAAAAGTCGATTATTGAGCGTCTGCAATTATGGTGGAAAACAATGAAGTCACTGAAGACTTTTGCCTATGGCAAGTTCATAAATTTGGAAGCGAAATCAATGTTTCCTATGAAATTGACATAACCCCTCTGAATTAACATAGGGTTAAACATGAACTCAATTGTCTTGGAAGCAGCAGCTTTATCTAGAATGTAATTACAAAAGTTTTGGGGGAATTCAACATAAATAGCTGGTTTTGATTATGTAAAACAAAGAACTTATATTGTCAGAATGTTGTGGAATCAAATAAGGTTCATCTTTACTATCCTAGAAATCTATGAAATTGTTATATGAAAGTTCGAACTTGAATTATTATATAGGACCACCATCGTAAGTTCAAAATATTATTCATCGAGGCCATAACTATGGTACACTAGTAACTGGTTTCAGAGCCCCAAAATGTCAACTTAAGAAAGTGATGAAGTCCTTACATATAAAAGATAGGAATAGCTACTGGAAGCTGTAATTCACGTTCTGTGCTGTAGATACAAGCTTTTTTAAGGCCTGGTGTCTAAGGTCGAACATTTCTCCTTGTGGAGAGTGCAAAGCTGGCGTAAAGCGACTTATAGGCCATGCAATGCTCCAGTGGGAATTTAAATCTGCAAATAGCCTCTTCAGTACAAAACAAGAGATCAGAGACCATGGGAGAGGCCTTTGACATAGGTTCTAAGGGGAAACGTGTCTTCTTGTTGAGAGTGCTAAACCTGTGTAAGGAGACTTTTAGTCCATGCATTGCTCCTTTGGACATCATGTGGCAAGGCTCATTAAAGAGTCGATATTGATTTTTTGGTTTGCTATCACCAGTGGATAGCTCTAGAGTTTAAGTTCTTTTTCTCCATGAAAAGGCTATTTACATATTTAATTTCTCAGATAAACATTGCAAGGCCTATAAGTCTCCTTGAGCTAGCTTGGCATGCTCCACAAGAAGAAACATTCCTTCTTAGATCACATGTCAAAGGCCTCTTACACAGCCAAATAAGATATTCTGCTTTGCACTCATGAGAGGCAAAAAAAGACAAGAAAACATTTCTGCAAATGCCCTATCTGGTTTGGCTTCTTATCCTAAGTTATGCGGCAAGGCTTGTTAACTCCTTCACGACCTATGATGTATAGGTACTTCATAGCTTGTATATTCCCCTTTGATGCGGGCTCCGGCACAGAGCCCACATATTTTCCTGCAGATGACAACTGATTTAATAACAGCAACGGGTAGAATCACGATCCACCATCCGCGGCTGTTAACTAGTTAAATGCTGCTGTCAATCTCTGAAAAAAAAAATCAAAACACCAGACTGGGAAAGCGAGAAAAAAAAATCCACAATTTTGTTTTTTTGGGTCGCCGCAACATTACAATAAAATGAAAGAACAGGCGATCAAAACATCTTATCTACCCAAAAATGGTATTAATGAAAACGCCAGCTAAGCGCATAAAAAATAAGCCCTCACCCAGCCTCCTGAAAAAATGATGACACTACAGGTCTCAGAAAATAGCGCCTTTTTCTTTTCTTTTTTTTTTTAACGTTGGAAATTTTTTTCACCACATAAATACAAAAAAAACCTAGACATGTTTGTTATCTATGTACTCGTAATCACCTGGAGAATCATAATTGCAGGTCAGTTTTAGCAAGGTCGTGAAAGTGTTAAAGGGTTGATATTGGGTTTTAGGATTGCTAACCCCAATGTCACTAGACTTTTAGTTCTCTTTCTTACTGGAGATGATATTTGCATTTTTAACCCCTTACTGCAACTGGACAGGATAGTACGTCCAATGACAGTATCCCCGCTTTCATGTGCACTCCGGCGGTGAGCCTGCATCAAAGCTGGGACATGTCAGCTGTTTTGAACAGTGCCTATTAACTAGTTGAATGCCGCTGTCAAACTCTGACAGTGGCATTTAAGGCGCGCTTCCGGCCATCGGGCCGGAAATATGCGCACCGCTGACCCTCGTCACGTGATCGGGGGTCATCGGTTTGTCGGCATATCAACCAGAGGTCTCCTTGAGACCCCTATGGTTGTTGATGCCGGATTGCTATGAGCGCCACTCTGTGGTTGTCGCTCATAGCAATACAGTAATTCTGCTACATAGAGGCGATCTGAGCATCGCCTCTATGTAGCAGTGCCAATCAAGTTGTAGTAGCTTCTAGCCTTCCATGGAGGCTATTGAAGCATGCCAAAACTTAAAGAAAAATAGATTTAAAAAGATTAAAAAAAATATAAAAGTTTAAATTACCTCCATTTCGCTCCATTCAAAATAAAACAATAAAAAAAAAGAAACATACACATATTTGGTATCGCCGTTTTCAGATTCGCCTGATTTAACAACAAAAAGCAAGAAAAGATCATGCCCACAGAAACGGGAACACCTCAGTGTATAAAATTACAATATTTTATTGGTAGGTATCAAAAATACATGAAGGACAAAACACAGAAACTTAATTTTTTAAATTGCAAACATGCAACACAAACCTACGCAAATATCATGCCCTGATATGGGGGCGATGATAACCCACATCAGTATTCCCCAAACAATAAATGCAGAATGGCTCCTACGACATCAATTATATCTGAACCACAATAAGAAATCAATATACAGGGTGGTCCAAAAGTAGGTGGACAGTATGTGTAATAGGGTTATGAAGGGGGAGATTTATCAAACATGGTGTAAAGTGAAACTGACTCAGTTGCCCTTAGCAACCAATCACTTTTCATTCTTCAGACTCTTTGGAAAATGAAAGGTGGAATCTGATTGGTTGTTAAGGGCAACTGATTCAGTTTCACTTTACACCATGTTTGATAAATCTCCCCCTTCATAACCTTATTACACATACTGTCCACCTACTTTTGGACCCCCCTGTATATACATGGCTACATCAATGTCACAGTACCATATGGGCCCAAAGAATAATATTCTGGCGCAAAATGTGTGCCTAGTTCACAGCATCAAAAAAGGAAGGTTTTAAATCAATTGAGCATGTGAAGTGAGGAAAGAAATTAGTAAAAAGAAAAGGGGCTAGGGTAAGCAAGCCCAATCCTCAAACCAATGTGCACTCATACCCAAAAGTCCAGGGGTTCAGAGCGGAGCCATATAAGCAATAGGGGGAGAGATGTGGGATAGGTTCCCACGCGTATCGCCGCAAGAGATGCGACTTCCTCAGGGAAAAAAATGGCAGATTCGCCCCATCTATTAATAAAAAAGATTAACCTGATCGCTAAACTGCGTAGCAAGAAAAAAAGCGAAGCACCAGAATTACGTTTTTTTTGTCGCCGCGACATTGTATTAAAATGCAATAATGGATGATCAAACGAACGTATCTGCACAAAAGTGGTATCATTAAATACGTCAGGTCAGCATGCAAAAAAATAAGCCCTCACCTGACCCGAGATCACAAAAATGGAGACGCTATGGGTATTGGAAAATGGCGCAATTTATTTATTTATTTTGGCAAAGTTTGGAAACATTTTTTTCACCATTTAGATAAAAAAGAACCTAGACATGACCTGGAGAATCATAATGGCAGGTCAGTTTTAGCATTTAGTGAACCTAGCAAAAAAGCCAAACAAAAAACAAGTGTGAGATTGCACTTTTTTTTGCAATTTCACCGCACTTGGAATTTTTTTTCCTGTACACGACATGGTAAAACCAACAATGTCATTCAAAAGTACAACTCGTCCTGCAAAAAATAACCCTCACATGGCCAAATTGTCGGAAAAATAAAAATGTTTATGGCTCTAGAAAGAAGAGTGAAAAACGAAAACGCAAAACCAAAAAAAGCTCTGGTCATTAAGGGGTTAAGGCCTTGCACAGTGTACCAGAATTATAAATGGCGCTACCCTCACTAAATGTCCAAAGAAATGGCTTAAAGGGAACCTGTCATCTGATCAGTGCTGCCCAAACCACATGCATGATGAGTCAGAGCCTGACTGCACAATTTCAGCGACGTATGTTTTTCTCTGAAATGCTTTGGCTTTCGGAAATTTCTTTAGGGACACCCCTCATTGATTCTCGGTGATTGACAAATTTCTCAATATGTTTCTACAACAGAGTGACTTGTCTTTCTCATCCAGCAACGCTGGTTGGGAAGAGTTGGCCGGGAAATGAGCCAGACTAGTCTGATCTCTGGCAATTGTCCTAGGCTGGATCTTCAAAGTTTATTTTCTCCCAAACTGCTGCGCATTTTAGAGAAAAATATACCTAGCTGCCATCGTGCAAATAGTCTTTAATTTGGGTTTGGGCAGCATGAATCAGATGATAAGTTCCCTTTAAGACTTGAGATATGTGGCCATCTCGGGAATACAGGACCCCTGTTTTGGGGATTCGTGGGGGTCTCAGCAGTCAAATATCTAATTAACATGCTAATTTGGGGCACCAATACACAAATGGAGGAATTTGTTAAGACTTGTGCCAGTTTTGTCAAGACTTTTGAAAAGCGAGAGGGAAAGTGGCGCCTGGTTATCCAAATAACAGTACACAAAATTTCATCTTTATGACTTTAAAACAAAACCAAAAAAATGGCAAAAAAAAATCACGATTTTCATTCCAGTAGAAATTTGATGTAAGGATTGGAGACTGAAGTGTTAGATGTAAGAATGCACCAAATGCCATGAGACGTTATGATTAATTTGGCACAATACCAGTAACACAGCTTCCAGCAAAACTGACTTCACGATAAATCTAAACTATTGTGTTGTTAACATTTTTTGTCATATTAATTATATTCAGATTCATATTTTATATTTGTATTTTTTACTTTATAGCTTTTCGTTGACCATAAGACAATTGCGCAAAATTAAAAAGTGCTGACATTAGCAATAAAATGGCAGCGTTTATATAAAGCCATGTGCTGGCACGATGGTTATCCTTGCTTACACAGCACTGAGGCTTTCTATGTTGTTTAATATTAATTATCCTATATCATTGCAGGGACAGATGTTCTCCACGACCTGTCTAAGGTCGCATGTATTTTTTAACAGTGTGCTATAGAAAAATCCCTTACAGTTTGCTGAATAAGGATTTAATCTAAGGAAGGGGTTAGAAAATTACACACTCAACAACTCACCAAACTGGATGTGATATGATCTGACATGGTCAGATGTCTGCTACTGAATTAATTAATTTGCATCTTAATGCATTACTAAAAAAAGATCCTGTTTCATTGACCTCTGATGTTAGTTAAATATCTAAAAAATGTATGTTTTAAAAAATATAAATGCAAATTTTGTTTTTACCATTGTTATAGTCTTAAAAACAAACTTTTAGTGATAGGCGAGCACTAGAATGCTCTGGTGCTCGTTTCTCGGGTCGAGCAAATTAGAATACTCGTGTAAACCAAAATGGATTTACCTGGGAAATCTGTTAAGGAACATCCTTTCCAGGGAAATAATTTGCATGAAAGGCAAAATAAAGACCCCCCAAAAAAATGTACCTTCACCACTTGATGCATTTTTCAACCTTACCATTGCTTTCAACCAATACAAATGCATTCACTGGGAAATTTCATTGTTACATTTAACAACCTTAGCTGGCCATGTGGTGTGTGACACATCATCAGACCCATCTTGTTTCATTTATGAAGGAGGGACTCTTAAAGTCACAAAGCCTATTTTTATAGTGGCATCAGGCAGCATTAATATTCTTAAAGGGCCATTATTAAACAGTGGGTCTCTTATACTGTTATTGCCTATGCAGTGAGTGGCTTGGCTGCCAAAAATTAGGATGCACCACGACGAGACGTACAGGAGGTCCTCCTGAAAAAATGTTCCCATTATAAAAAAGTGGGTCTCCCATAGTGTTTGCCTATGTATTGAATGCAAGGCCTGCCCTGTCCCAAAGTTACATGCACCCCAATAAGCCTTTGAGCCCACGTACTGGATGGCCACAGGAAAACCTAGCTCACATTATTCATTTGGTACTGCCATACTGTTTGCTTAGGCATTGAATGCAAGGCCTGCCTTGCACCAAATTCACACGCACCCCAATAAGCCTTGTAAGAGACGTAGAGGTGGGCCTCCTGAAAACAATGTTCCCATTATTAGGAAGTGGGTCTCCTATAATGTTTACCTATGCAGTGAATGCAAGGTCTGCAAAAAATTAGGAGGCACTCCAATGCCCCTTGAAAGAGATGTGGAGAAGGGCCTCATAAAATAATGTTCCCATTATAAAGGAGCAGGTCTCCTATATTTGTAATGCCCATACACTAAGTGTATTGGCTGACAAACATTTCCCCCTGGGGGGTACACATTTTTTTTTTTAAATTTTTATGGGCATCATAAACACCTTTGCAAAAAATTAGAGTGGCTGTTGCATCACGGATTAAGTTCACCCTTATGTTCTAGTGGTGGTGTCTAAAGAGACGTGGAGGATGTCCTATGAATCTATTCCCAATTTAAAGGAGCGGGTCTCCTATACTTGGAATACCCATACACAAAGTGTATGGGCTGACAAACATTTTTCCCTGGGGGGTACACTTTTTTTAAACACTTCTTTTACTGGCATCATAAACATCCTTGCCAAAAAGTTGAGTGACTTGCATCACGGAACATGTTCACCCTGGTGTTCTAGTGGTGGTGGATGAGGAGAAGGAGGAGGATAACACCAAATAGCCAAAATCAGGAAGCGTATACCAATGTGTGGGTGTGAAAAGGTGCATGGGAATACACCTCCCAAAAAAAAGACACTGTATTGGAGGTTATGTTTCGCTGTCATTCAGTGGTCTAGAAAAGTCTGGCCCAATCCAGCCCTTGTTCATTTTTATAAGAGTCAGCCTGCCAGCATTATCAGTTGACAGGCGAAAGCACTTATCAGTTATAATTCCACCAGCAGCACTAAAACCCCGCTCTGACAAAACACTAGCGGCAGGCAGGCCAGGACCTCCAAGGCATAGAGAGCCAGTTCATGCCACGTGTCCAGCTTGGATACCCAATAATTAAAAGGCACAGATGAATCACAGAGGATGTTGTTACGGTCAGCAAGGTACTCCCTCAGCATCTTCCCAAACATTGTACTCCTTGTGACAGTACCCCTTGCCTCTGGGCCAAGGGCGATAGGAGAGTCTGAGAAAACTGTCCCAGAACTTTGCCAGTGTTCCCCTGCCTCTGCTGGATTGGAGTTGTGTCTCTCTCGCCTGTACTCCTTGGTTGTCCAACGAACTATGACGTCTGCCGCCAGCGTTCTCAGATGAGAATATGTTTAGTAATTACACAAGGGCCCTCTGGTACTGCAACATTTTAGTACACCTGTCTGCCTCTGGAAGAAGAGATTGAAAGTACTCCTTGTAGTGTGGGTCTAGAAGTGCCACCAACCAGTAATGAGTGTCACCAAAAATGTTGATAATGCGAGGGTCACGGGAAAGGTAGTGCAGCATAAAGTTAGCCATGCATGCAAGACTGCTAACAGGCTACACTTCCGTGTCCTCACCAACAGGATGACTCCATGCCGTCCTCCTCCTCCCTGTCCTCAGGCCACCCATGCTGAACAGACAGTTTCACAGTTGTGCTTGTAGTACCACAAATAGCGCATGAAAGCTCCTGTTCTTCCTCCTCCTCCTCTCCCTCATTGTCTACCAATTCACGTTGGGAAGACATGAGGCTGGGCTCTGTGTAATCACCCTGTATAGTTCCTTGTTCCATGTCCTCGTGCTCCACCTGCAATGCATCCTCTTTCATTGTGAGCAGAGAGCTTTTCAGAATGCAGAGAAGCGGGATGGTGACGCTAATTATGGCGTCATCGCCACTCACCATCTTGATGAAGTCCTCAAAGTTTTTTAGGATTGTACATATGTCTGACATCCATATCCACTCCTGAGGTCTTATGTGTGGAGTCTGAACTGAATAATGACAGCCGTGTTGATGCTAGTAGTCAACAACTGCCCTCTTCTGCTCACAAATCCTTTCCAACATATGCAGTGTAGAGTTCCAATGCTTGGAGACATCACACACCAGTCGGTGAGCCGAAATCTGCAAACGCTGCTGAAGCATGGCAAGGGCGGCTGAAGCTGTGGCTGACTTTCTAAAATGGGCACACAAGCTGCGTACTTTCACAAGCAGATCCGGCAGCTCCGGGTAGCTTTTGAGAAACCGTATAATGAGGAGGTTAAGCACACCTCCACCATCCACCTCTCGTGTCTCCCCTTTTCCTCATAGTTTGTAAGCTTGCGAGCAGGGCCCTCATTCCTCCTGGTATCTGTTTTGAACTGTGATTTCTGTTATGCTGTAATGTCTATTGTCTGTACAAGTCCCCTCTATAAGTTGTAAAGCGCTGCGGAATATGTTGGCGCTATATAAATAAAATTATTATTATTATTATTATTATTATTATTGGCCAGGCATGGTACGTGTGTGAGCTCACCTCGCCTCAGAGCCACCACCAGGTTTCGGCCATTGTCACACATGACCATGCCTGGCTGTAGGTTCAGCGGTGTCAGCCACAAATGTGACTGCTCTTTCAGAGCTGTCCACAACTCTTCAGCATTGTGCAGTTTATCATGTAAGCAGACTAGCTTCAGCACAGCCTGTTGCCGCTTGGCTGAGGCAGTGCTGCAGTGCTTCCAGCTTGTGACTGATGTGTTCATTTTGGAGATGGAGGCTGAAGAGGAGGAGGTGCTGGAGCTGTAGACTGTGGGGGCAACCCTGATTGACGTAGGGCCCGCAATCATCGGGGTCGGGAGGATGTGTTCCATCCCAAGGTCCGACTGGGTCCCAGCTTCCACTATGTTAACCCAGTATGCCGTCAGTGAGACGTACGTCCCTGCCCACAAGCACTTGTCCACCTGTCCGTGGTTAGGTGGACTTTCCCAGTAACAGCATTGTTGAGGGCATGGGTAATGTTGTGCGACACGTGCAGGTGTAATGCCGGTACGGCATACCAGGAGAAATAGTGGCGACTGGGGACCGCGTACCTTGGGACGAGAAATGTGTGAATTTAGTACTGTGGCCTGTGGAGCATTGGATGCATATTTCCGCTTGTGTTCCAATGACTGGGGTATAAACAACTGAAGGCTGCACTGGGACAAGGACGTGGACATGCTTGATGATCATGCTAGTTGACTGTGGGCAAAGATAGGTGCAGGGCAAGTGGCATCTTTGCATGCACCGCGGACAGGGGATTGGCTTGCATGCACAACAGTGGAAGAAGCAGTGGTGTCACCTGCAGACACTGTTCCTGTAGCCTGAGGTTCGGCCCACAAAGTTGGGTGCTTTGCTGCCATATGCCTGATTATTCTGGTGGTGGTCAGGCTGGTAGTTTTGCTATCCCTGCTGATGCGTGGGCATGGCAGGTGCTGCAAATGGCCTGTTTTGGGTTATCAGCAGAGTCTTTAAAAAACAACCAGACTCGAGAAGACCTAACAGTTGGAATGGCAACTTCCGTCATGTTGGTGTTACAGGAAACGGATGCACCCTTTCTGTCTGTGGCCACCACACTGCTTCTTCCTGCCTATTGGGGTGCTATGCCTCCTTCCCCATGTGTGCTGCTGTCCTCGCTCTGCATGTCTTCCTGCCAGGTTGGATCAGTTACTATATCATCCACCACCTCGTCTTCAACATCCACACCCTGGTCCTCCTCCTGACTTTCTGGCAATTGTGTCTCATCATCGTCCACCTCTTGTGACACATTCCCACCGTCACCTTCGTGTGACTGTCTTTGCTCAAATATTTGGGCAGCGCTTCATGCGATCTCATCTTGCCCCGATTCAAGTGGACCAGGCGAAAGTCCTGAATCTATAAATAGAGAAGTGAACAGCTCTTCGGAGTGTCTAAGTGTGGGATCATTGTCTCTGGGCACTCGGCATGGTGGGAGGAAGGAGGATCAGGGTGAGTAATATGTGGTCCAGAGTCACGGCTACTCAGACTTGACCGTGTGGAAGACGTGGTGGTGGTGGTGGCAGCAAAGTGACTGGAAGCATTATCCACTATCCAACCAACAACCTTTTGATACTTGTCTGGGTTCAATAGTGGTGTGCTGCAGTCCCATAGTAATTGGGACAGGAAGGTCGAGTGAGAAGATGTGGGTGTTTGTTGTGGCCCACTTTCAGCTTGCCCTCGGCCTCTGCATGCACCATCAGCATCACGTCCATGTCCCCGTCCCTTGCCATGCGCCTTGCCCATTTTAAATTGACTGCTGCAATATTTTCCACGTTCACTACAAATGGCTGAATTTGGAGCAAACTTATATGTGATAAGTGTGCGTCAAAACCACAGTTTAAATTATCTGGACTGTAGGTAAACAAAATTTTTTCAAACTTTTATTAATAACTAGGGTAAGACACAGCAAAACCAGTTCAAAGGAGACCTTAAATGCACACTTTTTAGCCCACAGATAGAGGAGGCGTTTGACAGAGATACCACACTGTTCAACATGTGGCCTGTATATTTTTAATTTAAACTGAAAAATACTGTATAGGACTAGGGTAACACATTGCAAAAACAGGTTAATGTAGGCCTGAAATGCCCAAATTTGTAGCCCACAGTTAGATCAGGCATCTTTCAGAGAAACCACAATGTCCAATATGTGGCCTGTTTTTTTTACCCCAAAATACTGAATAGAACAAGGGTAACAGTAAATACAGTGGAATGGAGGCTTGAAATGCACAAATTTGTAGCCCACAGATAGATCAGGGGTCTGACAGAGAAACCACAATGTCCAATATGTGGCCTGTTTTTTTTACCCCAAAATACTGTATAGAACGAGGGTAACAGACAACAAATACAGTGGAATGGAGGCCTGAAATGTCCATATTTGGAGCCCACAGATAGATCAGGGGTCTGACAGAAGTACCACACTGTTCAATATGTAGCCTGCATTGTTTACCCTATAATACTGTATAGAACAAGGGTAACAGACAGCTAAGACAGTGGAATGGAAGCCTGAAATGCCCAAATTTGTACCCCACAGAGAGATCAGGGGTCTGACAGAAAAACCACAATGTCCAATATGTGGTCTGTATTTTTTACCCAAAAATGCAGAATAGAACAAGGGTTACAGACAGAGCGATGCTCGGGCGAGTAACGAGCATTACCGAGTATTCTCGCTCATCACTAATCACATTTACTACCCTAAACCAGCACTGTGTCATAATAGATGACTCGTCAGTGGAAATGTGCAAATCAAATTAGTGTCAAATTTGGGGAAATTGACTGGATACGGCAAAATAAAATAATTTGCAATTGGATTTGCGTGAATTGCTACAAAAGCCTGCTGCCATTTTACACAATGCAGAAGATTTCATCAGCCAGAAAAGGCTCACATGACCTTGGGCACAGCCGAGCGAGCTTCCTTATAATGTCTTTCTATCAGATCACAATAGCTGATTGGTAGTGACTATCATAGCCTGTATAAAAGTCAAGACAGGGAATACAGCTGTTGTTTTGGACTGAATCTGAATTGTAAGAGGACATCACAGCTTTAGCAATAGTGATAGGGAAAGCCGTAACACACTGAGCAATCTGTATGTGACAGCACAACAGTGAAGAAGATTAGTACATGAGAAACATGCTGTTAGTTAGCAGCAATTACTATCCATTTACCCTTAGCGATATGAGACGAGGTCACATTGACATCTATCATGGTTTGTGGGTGGTTTCCTGTGCTAAAATAACCTAATGGGTTCCCATTTATTGAAGATTATTGGAGGAACGTAACATCAAAAGTTCATATTAAAGGCATATATCTTTCTAGAAAATGCCATAAATCTCTGGTAGATCTAGGTCCCACCAATGTGAATCTCCTTTATATTAAGAACGGGGCCCCGTCGTGCACAGCTGCCACTAGAGAGGTTATCAAATTCGCCATACAAATTAATGGAGCCTCACACATGGATGGATATTTCAATCACCTCTCCACTGACAGTGACACCTCAGCCCCCTTATTCTCAAGTTAGATGTGGGTATCATAAATATGGATATGCCTTAAATCTACAGGCTGGGAATACCCCGTTAATATATTTTTATAATTTTTAAACAAATATACTTACAAAATTGTCACTATTATTAAGATTGAATTGCTCAGAATTTTATTGCGTGTCTATGCATGCATGATGTATCTACAGTTCCATATTATAGACCATAAAGATATACACATACACATTACACATTAGGTAGTTGATGGCCGAATGATGATTCAGCTATCTCTCCAGACTTCTCGAAACACAGGGACACTCGGCTCTGCTAAGCACTCCTGTGTTCTGTATCAAAGAGCATCTTGTAGCGGCTTTTTCCTGAAACATGAAAGGATCACCTGTTGTCAATTCAGTCTCCAGACCCCCACAATCATAAACTGTTGGCCAATATCTGCAGATTAGACCGACTTTAGTCCATAGGAGCCTTTAGATACTCTGTACAGCACCATTTTCTCTCCTAGAAACAACACAATAGTTCATTAATGGTACATGGTGTACCAAAGAGAATGAAAAGTACATTGAGTAGGTATTTGGTTTCACATAATAGCA
This sequence comes from Ranitomeya variabilis, assembly GCF_051348905.1. Lineage (NCBI taxonomy): Eukaryota > Metazoa > Chordata > Amphibia > Anura > Dendrobatidae > Ranitomeya > Ranitomeya variabilis. The sequence goes on from NC_135232.1 coordinate 672,398,227, forward strand.
GTAGTGATGTTTCGGACACTTATGTCCTCCTTCAGGCGAGATAGAGCCTGACAAAGCACATGGTGAAACCCATGCCAGAAATGAGGCATGGGTTAGAGCATGCCACTATCTTCTTATTTTCGCACAGATTTTATATGAATCCAATTATAAAAACCTCTTTATGTCTCTTCAAGAAATACTCCAATATCTGAAAAAGCCATTATTATGCTTCTTTGGGGACTGGGAGGATAATTGTACACATTGTGAAGATGCCTTCTGGACCATTATCAGACAAAACTGTTCCATTGATTTCAAAAAGATGAATCCTCTTTTCTTTGAATCACACACTTAGAGTAACTTTCCTCTTTCTAGGGAATTATGACAGTTTGGTAATTAATATAGTACACAATGAATCCCCCAGGCACATGGTCAATCAATATTTCTCTGGTATAGAAAGCAATTTTAACAAAGAAGTGTGAACAGCAGCAATAAAAGCGTGGAAAGTCATTTAGAGTCCATATGATTTAACCCTTTTACAGACTACTCAACCTTTTAGCCACTGCGGTCATACACATTTATGGTGCTCATACACATTAGATAAAAAGGACCAGAAAACATGATCATCTGCTATTTTGGTAAAATAAACAATCATTCATGTTGACCGATGAACATTTGATATACAGTAGCTCAAAACACAAAAAGGCATGATGTTTTTTTTCCCGCCGATGTTCAGCACCAGCTGCATTCTCAGCTGGAAAATCCAATGTTTGCTGATGTAGCCTGAGATGTATTTTGGCAGTAAATGAATATTTGTTTGTTTGTCCAACCAATGGAAGATCATTCGTCAGCTCATTTTCCTATAATGTGTTTGTGGGTCTTAATAAACCCTTAAAATTAATTTCTCCCTATACTAGAAACTTAATTACACCTTATTACTGTATGCCTCTAGAGAGTTATATGTATGTAGTGTAGTAGGTCGGCTCACTCGGCTGTACACTGAGGTACACATATCTCACCTTTATTACATTACCAGTTTTTTCAGTTCTGACCAATTATCGCTCTTTTTTGTTGGTTCTTGTGGTCATTAACCCCTTAAACCCCAAGGGTGGTTTGCACGTTAATGACCGGGCCAATTTTTACAATTCTGACCACTGTCCCTTTATGAGGTTATAACTCTGGAACGCTTCAACGGATCCCAGTGATTCTGACATTGTTTTCTCGTGACATATTGTACTTCATGATAGAGGTAAAATTTCTTTGATATTACTTGTGATCATTTGTAAAAAAAATTTGGCGACATTTTTTAAAATTTCTCAATTTTCCAACTTTGAATTTTTATGCCCTTAAATCACAGAGATATGTCACACAAAATACTTAATAAGTAACATTTCCCACATGACTACTTTACATCAGTACAATTTTGGAAGCAAAAAGGTTAGGGAGTTATAAGGGTTAAAAGTTGACCAGCAATTTCTCATTTTTACAACACCATTTTTTTTTAGGGACCACATCACATTTGAAGTCATTTTGAGGGGTCTATATGATAGAAAATAACCAAGTGTGACACCATTCTAAAAACTGCACCCCTCAAGGTGCTCAAAACCACATTCATTCAAAAAAATGAACATTTAACTTTTTTCACAAAAAATGTGTTTCAGCTCCAATCTGTTTTATTTTACCAAGGGTAACAGGACAAATTGGACCCCAAAAGTTGTTGTATAATTGTCCTGAGTACGCCGATACCCCATATGTGGGGGTAAACCACTGTTTGGGCGCATGGCAGAGCTCAGAAGGGAAGGAGCGCCGTTTGACTTTTCAATGCAAAATTGACTGGAATTGAGATGGGACGCCATGTTGCGTTTGGAGAGCCCCTGATGTGCCTAAACATTGAGACCCCCACAAGTGACACCATTTTGGAAAGTAGACCCCCTAAGGAACTTATCTAGATGTGTGGTGAACACTTTGATCCACCAAGTGCTTCACAGCAGTTTATAATGCAGAGCCGTAAAAATAAAAAATCATATTTTTTCACAAAAATGATCTTTTCGCACCAATTTTTTATTTTCCCAAGGGTAAGAGAAGAAATTGGACCACAAACATTGTTGTGCAATTTTTCCTGAGTATGCTGATACCCCATATGTGGGGGTAAACCACTGTTTGGGTGCATGGCAGAGCTCAAAAGGGAAGGAGCGCCGTTTGACTTTTCAATGCAAAATTGACTGGAATTGAGATTGGACGCCATGTTGCGTTTGGAGAGCCCCTGATGTGCCTAAACATTGAAACTCCCCACAAGTGACACCATTTTGGAAGTAGACCCCCTAAGGAACACACTCCCTTGAGAAAGCGGCCCCAAGTAGCCACGAAACATGCGTCGGGACCCTCCATCCGACCCCCCTTGTTCCCACTCATCTGCTGGTAAGCATTGCACCTTTTGCTAGTTACTTCCGCACTTTATATGAAACATAGACAGGTTTACTTTATACTTAGTCACTTTATGGATGCATGCTGACCTCCAGGTATCCACTTTTGGATGCACTGCTCCCTCAGGGTTATGGTCTTTGGACCTTTATGTTATTTTTTCAGGGACTCATGTGCAATGTGAGGTGGTGGGGGGTGGGGTATGTAGCAATCTGCATTGTTTATGGCTCTTTATGTACTGTTGAGATGTTTTACCTTTTCTACGAATTAATAAAGTTATATGACTATTTTTACCGGATGTAATCAGTTTGCTCCTTTTTCTCCTATTTTTGTCCCCTAAGGAACTTATCTACATGTGTGGTGAGCACTTTGACCCACCAAGTGCTTTACACAAGTTTATAATGTAAAAATAAAAAATCATACTTTTTCACAAAAATTATTTTTCGCCCCCAATTTTTTATTTTCCCAAGGGTAAGAGAAAAGAAATTGGACCCCAAACGTTGTTGTGCAATTTATCTTGATTACGCTGATACCCGATATGTCGCGTTTGGAGAGCCCCTGATGTGCCTAAACATTGAAACCCCCCACAAGTGACACCGTTTTGGAAAGTAGACCCCCTAAGGAACTTATCTAGATGTGTTGTGAGAGCTTTGAAAAGCCACGTGTTTCACTACAGTTTATAACACAGAGCCGTGAAAATAAAAAATCATTTTTTTCCACAAAAATTATTTTTTAGCCCTCAGTTTTGTATTTTCTCAAGGGTAACAGGAGAAATTGGACCCCAAAAGTTGTTGTCCAATATGTCCTGAGTATGCTAATACCCCATATGTGGGGGGAACCACCGTTTGGGCGCATGGCAGAGCTCGGAAGGGAGGGAGCGCCGTTTGGAATGCAGACTTGGATGGATTGGTCTGCAGGCGTCACATTGCATTTGCAGAGCCCCTGATGTACCCAAACAGTAGAAACTCCCCACAAATGACCCCATATTGGAAACTAGACCCCCAAGGAACTTATCTAGATGTGTTATGAGAACTTTGAACCCCCAAGTGTTTCACTGCAGTTTATAACGCAGAGCCGTGAAAATAAAAAATAACTTTTTTCCCACAAAAATGTTTTTTTAGCCCCCCCAAATTTTTATTTTCCCAAGGGTAACAAGAAAATTTGGACCCCAAAAGTTGTTGTCCAACTTGTTCTGAGTACGCTGATACCCCATAAGTTAGGGTAAACCCCTGTTTGGGTGCACGGGAGAGCTCGGAAGGGAAGGAGCACTGTTTTATTTGCACGCAGAATTGGCTGGAATTGAGATCGGACGCCATGACGCGTTTGGAGAGCCCTTGATGTGCCTAAACAGTGGAAGCCCCCAATTCTAACTGAAACCCTAACCCAAACACACCCCTAACCCTAATCCCAACTCCACCCATAATTCTAACCACACCCCTAACCCGAACATGCGCCTAACCCAAACCACACCCCTAACCCCAACAGACCTCTAACCCTAATCCCAGCCCTAACCACACCCCTAACTCCAACACACCCCTAACCCTGATCCCAATCATAACCCTAACCACACCCCTAACCCTGACACACCCCTAACCCTAATCCCAACTGTAAATGTAATCCAAACCCTAACTTTAGCCCCAACCCTAACCCTAACTTTAGCCCCAACCCTAACCCTAATGGGAAAATGGAAATAAATACATTTTTTTATTTTATTATTTTTCCCTAACTAAGGGGGTTATGAAGGGGGCTTTGACTTACTATTTATAGCAGGTTTTTTTAGCGGATTTTTATGATTGGCAGCTGTCACACACTAAAAGACGCTTTTTATTGCAAAAAATAGTTTTTGCGTCTCCACATTTTGAGAGCTATAATTTTTCCATATTTTGGTCCACAGAGTCATGTGAAGTCTTCTTTTTTGCGGGACGAGTTGACGTTTTTATTGATACCATTTTTGGGCATGTGACATTTTTTGATCGCTTTTTTATTCCGATTTTTGTGAGGCAGAATGACCAAAAACCAGCTATTCATGAATTTCTTTTTGGGGGGGCGTTTATACCGTTCCACGTGTGGTAAAATTGATAAAGCAGTTTTATTCTTCAGGTCAGTACGATTACAGCGATACCTCATTTATATGATATTTTATGTTTTGGCGCTTTTATACGATAAAAACTATTTTATAGAAAAAATAATTATTTTTGCATCGCTTTATTCTGAGGACTATAACTTTTAACTTTTTTATTTTTTCACTGATGATGCTGTATGGCAAGTCGTTTTTTGCGCGACAAGATGACATTTTCAGCGGTACCATGGTTATCTATATCTGTATTTTTGATCGCGTGTTATTCCACTTTTTGTTCGGCGGCATAATAAAGCGTTGTTTTTTTGCCTCTTTTTTTTTTTTTTTTACGGTGATCACTGAAGGGTTAACTAGTGGGACAGTTTTATAGGTCGGGTCGTTACGGATGCGGCGATACTAAATATGTGAACCTTTATTTTTATTTTTTTTGTTAAAGAAACTTATTTATGGGAACAATATATTTTTTTTTTTCTTTATTTAGGATTTTTTTTTTACACATGTGAATATTTTTTTTTTTTACTTCATAACATTGCCCCGGGGGGGGGGGGGGCAACATGTTATAGGGTCAGATCGCTGATCTGACACCTTGCAGAGCACTGTGTCAGATCAGCGAACCGACAGGCACTACAGGAGGCTTTCTGGCACCTGCTCTGAGCAGGAACTTGCAAGCCACCTTCCTGCAGGACCCGGAAAGAGGGAGGAGGAAGTAAGAGACCCTCGGAGCAACGCGATCACATCGCATTGCTTAGAGGGTCTCAGGGAAGCACGCAGGGAGCCCCCTCCCTGCGCGATGCTTCCTTATGCCGCTGGAACACTGTGATCATGTTTGATCGCAGTGTGCCAGGGGTTAATGTGCACATAGTGCAGGATGTCAGCTGCAATAGTCAGCTGACACCTGGCCACGATCGGCCGTGCTCCCCCCGTGAGCACGGCCGATCGCATATGACATACTATCCCGTCACTGGGAATTAAGTCCCAGGTCACCTCGACATGATAGTACGTCATATGGGATAAAGGGGTTAATTGCTGATTAACTTTTATTAGATAATTTGTTTTAAATACATTAAGGGTGGACTTTAAGCTTGATGTAGTTTATATTATTTATTTGGATTATTTTTTGTATCATTGAATAAAAAAAAAAAAAGGGTTTTAATAGCTGCCCCAAATCAACAAAAAAAAATCACGCACTTTATACAGATTAATGGGCTTCTTGGACTGATTGGGCACAGGACACTACATGGTCAAGACCATCCAAAGCTTCTTGGCCAGCCTTCAAGACTAATTTAATATCTGTTTTTTATTTTTTTTTGCGATCTTCGGGTTGATCTCGAGGCATGACGACTTGATGGATGAATGATCTGTAGGAAGCTCGATCTTGTGCAAGCCTAGATGGGTCCACCATTGTATTCTCCGCTGTTATCTTAATTGTATCAAGCCACTGGGTTGCTGGTCTTCCTCTTCGTCTCGTTCCTTCTGTTCTTCCTACCATGATATCCTTCTCCAGTGATTTCACTCTTGGTATGATGTGTCCAAAGTAGACAAGTCGTAGCTTGGGGATCCTTGCTTCAAGTGACGTGTCTGGCTTGATTTGTTCCAAAATTAATTTATTTGTTCTTTTTCTCATCCATGGTAGTAAAATTTTTATTTATAAATCTGCTTTAAGTTTATAAATTTTAATTTATAAAACTTTTTATAAATTTGTTAAATTCACTGGTCTGCCAGTCTAGATACATGGCGTCCAGCGTTTGGAGTTGCATCAATCTAAAACTCTCCTTCTAACCCTATCTTCAAAAACAAAAAAATATGTACACATCATTCTGATGTAATTAGTATTATGCTCATCACGTTTGGTGGATCCTCAAAGCCTTAGGTCCGTGTAGGCTCAAAGACATCGGGTGTTGATGGAAGCAGGAAGGGAAACGAGGACTTGGTGCACACAGTAATCTCCGGAGATGGACAGATAAAGTTGGACCAAGTAGAGATGAATGCCAGCTCAAACACAAAAATTCTTAGAAAATAAAATTGTATAGAATTATCTCTCGAGAAGGGTTTTGGGGGGGGGGGGGGGGGGACAGGCCCTTTTGTCTTCTGTGGCAAATGCCGAAACTTATATGTAGTGAAACTTAAATGTAGTGATCTACAGTATTTTGACCTTTAGTATTGGACTCCCTTTTACGTGTCCTGAATAACCATATATAAGCATGTTCCAAGACTGGGAATTTCAGTTCTAAAAAATTTTCGCAAATGTTACATGGATTTATATTTTCTGGATTATTTTTTTGAAGTCTAAATGGACAAAGTAGCTCATTAATATGTCATGTTGGCATTGTTACACTGATTAAAATGATACCTAGAGTGGGATTTTGCTCAGTACCTACAGACACTGTCAGGTTGGCAGTGTTATACTGGGTAAAATGATACCTGTGGTGAAGAAATCCATCTTGTGATTCTTGTGTAATCAGTGTTAGAAGTTTTCAGTTAATGATATGGCCGTGCTCCGGGGCCGGACTGTGCAGAGTCTTATCTTCCTGCTCTAAGCCAGAAAAAACAAGGAAAGACTCTACCCACAGGCCGCCCTGAAGCACAAACATGTTCCTCATCATAAAGACAGAGAATGATGTGGAACAGGTTTGTGCTTTGGGGCGGCCTGTGAGCAGGTTTTACCTTGGTCTTTCCTTGGTTTCTCTGGCTTAGAGCACCAAGATAAGACTCTGAATACAGTCCGACCCGGAGCATAAGCATCTCGTTAGCTGAAAACTTCTAACACTGATTACACAAGAACCACAAGACAGATTTCTTCACCCCAGGTATCATTTTAATCAGTGTAACAATGCCAACATGACAATGACAGTAGCTTACTTAGCATAATCCTGCTGAGAGGTTCACTTTAAATAAATAACTTTCACTGGGTATTTATAGAAACCACTTTAATGATCCTACCATTAATGTGCAGTCTAGACGAAAAGCTGGATGTATTCGTAAATATTTCTGGAGATACAGTACAGACCAAAAGTTTGGACACACCTTCTCATTTAAAGATTTTTCTGTATTTTCATGACTATGAAAATTGTACATTCACACTGAAGCATTCAAAACTATGAATTAACACATGTAGAATTATATACTTAATAAAAAAGTGTGAAACAACTGAAAATATGTCTTATATTCTAGGTTCTTCAAAGTAGCCACCTTTTGCTTTGATGACTGCTTTGCACACTCTTGGCATTCTCTTGATGAGCTTCAAGAGGTAGTCACCTGGAATGGTCTTCCAATCTTGAAGGAGTTCCCAGAGATGCTTAGCACTTGTTGGCCCTTTTGCCTTCACTCTGCGGTCCAGCTCACCCCAAACCATCTCGATTGGGTTCAGGTCTGGTGACTGTGGAGGCCAGGTCATCTGGCGTAGCATCCCATCACTCTCCTGCTTGGTCAAATAGCCCTTACACAGCCTGGAGGTGTGTTTGGGGTCATTGTCCTGTTGAAAAATAAATGATGGTCCAACTAAACGCAAATCAGATGGAATAGCATGCCGCTGCAAGATGCTGTGGTAGCCATGCTGGTTCAGTATCCCTTCAATTTTGAATAAATCCCCAACAGTGTCACCAGCAAAGCACCCCCACACCATCACACCTCCTCCTCCATGCTTCAAGGTGGGAACCAGGCATGTAGAGTCCATCCGTTCACCTTTTCTGCGTCGCACAAAGACTGGAACCAAAGACCTCAAATTTTGACTCATCAGACCAAAGCACAGATTTCCACTGGTCTAATGTCCATTCCTTGTGTTCTTTAGCCCAAACAAGTCGCTTCTGCTTGTTGCCTGTCCTTAGCAGTGGTTTCCTAGCAGCTATTTTACCATGAAGGCCTGCTGCACAAAGTCACCCTCTTAACAGTTGTTGTTGAAGAGATGTGTTTGCTGCTAGAACTCTGTGTGGCATTGACCTAGTCTCTAATCTGAGCTGCTGTTAACCTGCGATTTCTGAGGCTGGTGACTCGGATAAACTTATCCTCAGAAGCAGAGGTGACTCTTGGTCTTCCTTTCCTGGGGCGGTCCTCATGTGAGCCAGTTTCTTTGTAGCGCTTGATGGTTTTTGCTACTGCACCTGGGGACACTTTCAAAGTTTTCCCAATTTTTCGTACTGACTGACCTTCATTTCTTAAAGTAATGATGGTCACTCGTTTTTCTTTACTTAGCTGCTTTTTTCTTGCCATAATACAATTTCTAACAGTCTATTTAGTAGGACTATCAGCTGTGTATCCACCAGACTTCTGCACAACACAACACAACTGATGGTCCCAACACCATTTATAAGGCAAGAAATCCCACTTATTAAACCTGACAGGGCACACCTGTGAAGTGAAAACCATTCCCGGTGACTGCCTCTTGAAGCTCATCAAGAGAATGCCAAGAGTGTGCAAAGCCGTCATCAAAGCAAAAGGTGGCTACTTTGAAGAACCTAGAATATAAGACATAATTTCAGTTGCTTCACACTTTTTTGTTAAGTATATAATTCCACATATGTTAATTCATAGTTTTGATGCCTTCAGTGTGAATGTACAATTTTCATAGTGATGAAAATACAGAAAAATCTTTAAATGAGAAGCAGTGTCCAAACTTTTGGTCTGTAATGTATGTGAAGTATTGAGCGTAGGAGGCAGATATTTTTCTAGATCTCCTTCCAGTTATCCAATTGGAAAACATTACTAATAATTTACTCTTTTTAACATTTCACACTTTTGAATCAAGACAGCAGATTGATTACCGTATTTGTTATTGTTATAAACCTCCAATGGGTCCCACATTTTCCTTTTTTTTCTTTTTTGGGTGCAAAACATTTTACAGCACTATGGCTTATGTTCTTAGTATAGGACTGACCATAACACATTGAAGACAGACAACAGCTAGTTAAACAATGTTTACTTAGCCACATTAATTCTCCCTTTGAAATAGACACGAGAGAGAACAATTTTTTTCCAACTTTTTTTTAGTAGGATGTAAAATCAGGACTATGTCCATACATAATATAGATGTAAAGGGGTTGTCCAGGTTTGGGACAAACTTATGAATCCTCACAGCATGCAGCATGCGCGCTATCAGGATTCTCCAGTGGCGCCGCTTGTAACGGAAAGTCATATGACCACAAGTATGAGATTTGCATACTTCCGGCCACATTCAGACTAGACGTATCCGACCTCACTCAATTCACTTGTATTGAGTGAGATCACGCACGTCTAGTCGACACGTGACTGAATGTATCCAAATCACATACTTGCAGTCATGCGCCCACCTGGCACTGGAGAATCCTGGCAGTGCACCCACTGCATGCTGTGAGGAAACACAAGTCTACAGTCACAGTCAGTAAAGTGACTGTAGATTTGAACCCCAAGCCTGAGCAACCATGGGTGTTAATTAGGACCTCTGATTTCCTGAATATGGGAAGCCATTAGAATGACCAGACTCATAAAATACAATTTTGAAACCTCTTCTCTAAGAACTTTTGCATTGAGCTGTGCTCCTCTGTTATTCCTCCTGGGAACGTACCCCCTTGTCAGTGGGACCTGTCCTCGTGTGCTTTGACACTGTCCAGTGACATTAAAAATAATGCCATGTCCATTTATTCCATCATTTCCAGGAGGTATATCAGAGCAGCAGCTAGACATAGAGGTCTAAGAAATCGTGTTCCAACATGAATATGTTCTGTATTTTTACTGTACTTGTCTTTAAAATTGGTAAATACAAAAATACTTTTTAGGAAAAGTAAATTAATATATTAAAGCTCAAAAGTAAAACAAAATGCTATTATTTCAGAACATAAAAAAATCATACAGAATAAAAAAAAATGGCAGAACAGATGTTCTTGTATGTCATTACTTGTGACTGTGCCTTTCCATAAATAGCGGTAAAGTTAGCATTAGCTGGAGTCAGACAAGGACACCGCAGTCACGGATAATAATGGTGAATACATAGAACATATTATTTTATCTATGGTTCATTGATGTTAATGTTTTTGTGAAATAATGCTGAGGATTAGTCACCTATGTAACAGAAATACATGGAGAGGAGAAATAGTGGAAAATATTTTTTTATACATATATATATAAAATCAAAACTGGTACACCAAATTCACAATATCTTATCCTTTTCAAGTACTGTAATAAAATATTATTACTTTCTAATAAAACCCCAGCTGCTTTCTGTCTACACTGTGTATAGGCAGAAAGTGTCTAATCAGTGGTGGGAGAGTGATTGGACCAGGAGGCACCAGACTCCTAGTCCGGTGCTGATAATTTCCTGCTGATTAAAGGGAACCTGTCAGCAGGATTGTGCACAGTAACCTACAGACAGTGTCAGGTCAGCGGCGTTATATTAATTAAAATGAGACCATGGTTGATGAAATCCGTCTTGTTGTTTAATCTTTCTTTGTAATTTTTAGGTAATGAGATTCTCGTGCTTTGGGCGGCCTGTGGGTTGGGCTTTATGTGATTCTCTGCTTACATATTCATCTGTGTGGCTTATTACAGGTCACTGATGCCTCACTGACCAGCCCCCTATTTTACATACTGCATAGACTTTTATGGGTTTTATTTAAATTCACATTCATTAGGCAGGCACCGGTGGCGGCACCTGCGCTGTAGCATAAGGTGGATAATATTTCTGTTTTCATGTTAGAAATATTATTTTGTTGAAAAAAAAAATGTTCTTAATCAAATGTGCGCCGGCTGCTGCGCTTGCACAGTAGCATCTATCGCGTTCTGATAGGTGCTACTGTGCAGGTGCCGCTGCCAGTGCCATTTTGGTGGGAAAAAAAAATGAGGCCCCATCAAGATGGCGCTGGTGGTGCCTGCGCAGTAGCATCTATTGGAACTTGAGTGTGGCCATTTGTCAAAATAACATTAATACATCCATATTATCCATCTAATGCTACAGCACAAGGGCTGCCCCCGGCGCCTGCCTGATGAATGTAAAATTATTTTTTTTCAAACCATAATTTTATGCAGTATGTTAAATAGGGGGAAGGTCAGTGAGGGATCAGTGACCTCTGATAAGCCATACAGATGAATTTGTAAGCAAAGCACCACATAAAGCCCCGCCCACAGGCCGCCTCAGAGCACAAGAATCTCATTAACTGAAAACTCCAGATAAAGATTAAACAACAACCACAAGACGTATTTCATCACCAGGTATCATTGTAATCAGTATAACGGCGCCGACCTAATACTGGTTACTGTGCACAATCCTGCTGACGGGTTCCCTTTAAATATTGATTTTATTGAAACAGAAACACTAAGCCTAATAAGTCATACATCCTTGTAACCAGTGTCTTTGTGCCTAAATCATGCTGCCATCAGAACACATAGCAAACACCTGCTGACAGATTACCGTTAAGAAGAAACACACAGTACCAGAGATGGAATGGATAGTCAAGTTATTTTGATAACTACTGGTTACACCGATATTGGCGACAATTGGGTAGTAATAAATGTGCAGCCCATATGTTACCATTTCCCATGAGGACAGTTAAATATGGCATCCCCTGAACAAGAGCCTCATTTGCTCATGGCAGATGAAGCGTGCACATGTTTGCATGCAGACTAATTAATGGCCATTAGCATCATGGTTTACTGATTTAATGAAAAGCAGATACTTCATTAGGGATCGTTGTATAAAGAGCACTGACCTGCTGGTGTAAAAAAAATGCATCCAAGTGGCAGAAAATAGGTCAAGTCTTGTGCCCTCAGTGATACAAGGACATTTCTATAACCTTTGCAACAGCTTGTTTATGCTAGAAAGCGAGTATGAGACCTTTTCTTGAAGCAAACTATACATTTGCGTTCATTTCTAAAATTAATTAATGTTTTTTTTCTTGAGTAATGTGATCATGATGCTAGAATTTACCAATATAAACTACACTGCTCAAAAAAATAAAGGGAACACTAAAATCCCACATCCTAGATATCACTGAATGAAATATTCCAGTTGTAAATCTTTATTCATTACATAGTGGAATGTGTTTAGAACAATAAAACCTAAAAATTATCAACGTAAATCACAACTAATATCCCACGGAGGTCTGGAGTTGGAATGATGCTCAAAATCATAATGGAAAATGAAGTTACAGGCTGATCCAACTTCAGTGGAAATGCCTCAAGACAAGGAAATGATGCTCAGTAGTGTGTGTGGCCTCCACATGCCTGTATGACCTCCCTACAATGCCTGGGCATGCTCCTGATGAGGTGGTGGATGGTCTCCTGAGGGATCTCCTCCCAGACCTGGACTAAAGCATCCGCCAACTCCTGGACAGTCTGTGGTGCATCGTGACGTTGGTGGATGTGCAAGACATGATGACGTTAAGGGCAGAGCAAAGTACTGCAGTGCGCAGGCGCCGGGCCTCTCTTACCTTTCCCGGCGCCTGCGCACTGCAATACTTTGCTCTGCCCTTAACAGGGCAGACAAAGTACGCCTGCGCCGCAGTTGCGGCGTGAAGACCAGGAGAGGACGTCATGGACTGAATATGGGAGGCTCCGGACCGGACCTGAGACACCCATCGGACCCAGACCGCAGCGGGACCGCCCCTGGGTGAGTATAATCTAACCTCTTTTTCTCCTCTTTTAGGTAACATCGGGGGCTTATCTACAGCATTACAGAATGCTGTAGATAAGCCACTGATGATGGTGAGCTTACCTCTCCATCGATTTTGGGGGTGACAGATTCCCTTTAAAACTTAACTTTCATTAAATCGTGATTAAATAATGAAACAATTTAATCCACCGTGCTTGTGTGCAGTCTGTCCAATGAAGCCCCTGAGGACATTACGTGGACACTAATATATTAAATTAAAAATTACACTCTATTCACAAATTTATGACATCCCCTAATAATATAGGGAAACATCACAAGGTACCGTATATACTCGAGTATAAGCCGAGATTTTCAGCCCACTTTTTTGGGCTGAAATTGCCCCTCTCGGCTTATACTCGAGTCATACCGGGGGTCGGCAGGGGAGGGGGAGCGGGGCTGTCTAAAAATACTCACTTAGTCCAGGCGCGGTCCCTGCTTCCCCGGCGCCGGCAGCAGCAGCTTCAGCTTCTTCCTGTACTCAGCGGTCACATGGTCCCGCTCATTACAGTAAATGAAATGAATATTCGGCTCCACCTCCCATAGGGGTGGAGCCGCCTATTCATTACTGTAATCAGCGGGACCATGTGACCGCTGAGTACAGGATGAAGCGCTGCGGCGTCGGGGAAGCAGAATCTACACAGCGGCAGGACCAGGTGAGTATACGGGGAGCGCAGCGCTGCGCGATAGTCACCTGCTCCTCGTTCCGGGCGCCGATCTGTCTCCAGCACTGACGCTGAGCTCAGAGGGCGCGGTGACGTGGTCAGTGCGCGCCCTCTGCTGAACGTCAGTGCTGGAGACAGATCGGCGCCCGGAACGAGGAGCAGGTGACTATTGAAAGTGCGGGGGCCTGAGCGACGGAGAGGTGAGTATGTGATTTTTTTTTTTTATCGCAGCAAATGGGGCAAGTGTCTGTATGGAGCATCTATGGGGCCATAACGTTCCTGCAGCACTATATGGGGCCATAACGTTTCTGCAGCACTATATGGGGCCATAACGTTCCTGCGGCACTATATGGGGCCATAACATTCCTGCGGCACTATATGGGGGCCATAACGTTCCTGCAGCACTATATGGGGGCCATAACGTTCCTGCAGCACTATATGGGGGCCATAACATTCCTACAGCACTATATGGGGGCCATAACGTTCCTGCAGCACTATATGGGGGCCATAACATTCCTGCAGCACTATATGGGGCCATAACATTCCTGCAGCAGGGGTGCGTGTACACAGGACGTGGCCACTCATAGGTATTTACCTGCAAATTTTGATAGTCCCCCTCCGTATTTTTTGCACTGTGTGTGGTATTGTATCGGCTGAATATATGCCGTAGCACTTTGCACTTTTGTATGCTATTAGCACATATATCCTTTAGCACAATTGCACTTTGAGCTCAACACTGCTGAGTATTATTTAAAGCACTGAGCAGGGTGCTTTATTATCATTTTTTATTACGTTCGTCTTTTTTATACATATTTATATCACTTTTGCACTTTTTATTCTCTTACTGAGATTTTCACATATAAACCGTGAGGTTCAGGGATTATTTATGTGAATTTGGCCGGTATATTATATGCCATCATCCTTTTGTCCTGTGTTCTATTTTTTTATTGATTTTAGTTCATTCAATATTATAAAATATTTATGGAGTTATTTTGATGTATATTGAATAAAGTATAAACTTTAATACACTTTCTTGTCTTGGTGCTCTCTGGTGATCCATATATAGGTGTTTGGGTTTTTATCAGCACTATATGGGGCCATAACATTCCTGCAGCACTATATGGGGCCATAACATTCCTGCAGCACTATATGGGGCCATAACATTCCTGCAGCACTATATGGGGGCTATAACATTCCTGCAGCACTATATGGGGCCATAACATTCCTGCAGCACTATATGGGGCCATAACGTTCGTGCAGCACTATATGGGGCCATAACATTCCTGCAGCACTATATGGGGCCATAACGTTCCTGCAGCACTATATGGGGCCATAACATTCCTGCAGCACTATATGGGGCTATAACATTCCTGCAGCACTATATGGGGCCATAACATTCCTGCAGCACTATATGGGGCCATAACGTTCCTGCAGCACTATATGGGGCCATCACATTCCTGCAGCACTATATGGGGGCCATAACGTTCCTGCAGCACTATATAGGGCCATAACATTCCTGCAGCACTATATGGGGCCATAACATTCCTGCAGCACTATATGGGGCCATAACATTCCTGCAGCACTATATGGGGCCATAACATTCCTGCAGCACTATATGGGGGCCATAACGTTCCTGCAGCACTATATGGGGCCATAACATTCCTGCAGCACTATATGGGGCCATAACGTTTCTGCAGCACTATATGGGGACATAACGTTTCTGCAGCACTATATAGGGGCATATAATGTTTGTGCAGCACTATATGGGGGCCATAACGTTTGTGCAGCACTATATGGGGCAAGTGTATGGGGCCATAATTAACGTTTGTAGGGCACTACGGCATATGGGGCAAGTGTCTGTATGGAGCATCTTATAGGGCCATAACGTTTGTGCAGCACTATAAGGGGCAAATATATTTATTGAGCATTTTATGGGGCCATAATCAGCATTTGTGCAGCATTATATTGGGCAAATGTGTCTATGGAGCATCTTATGGGGCCTTTATTAACCTTTATGCAGGATTATATGGGGCATATTTTAATATGGAACATCTTATGGGGCCATAATGAACAGTATGGAGCATTATATGGGGCTCCTGATTCAATATGGATATTCAAAGACACTTAACCTACTGATGTCTCAATTAATTTTACTTTTATTGGTATCTATTATTACTTTTGACATTTACCGGTAGCTGCTGCATTTTCCCCCCTAGGCTTATACTCGAGTCAATACGTTTTCCCAGTTTTTTGTGGCAAAATTAGGGGGGTCGGCTTATACTCGGGTCGGCTTATACTCGAGTATATACGGTATCTTTTCTCAAGGGATGTATTCATTCATTACTTCACTGTACCCTTGTCCTGAGGATATACCGCCACATCATTCCTATTAACTAACAGCTATTGAAATACAGGCTGTCAGTACTTGCATCTGAGGTTAATGCCAGTAAACTAATTTGGTCCTTCCATAGCTCTTATGAAAGATTGGTTTATATCCATAGGAAAAGTCAACAAGTGTGGGGTCAGTGGTGTGGCTCCAATGTTACTATGCCATCATCTTGTAAATTGGTGGATTCCATTAGTTAATTGATGGGGTGATCCCTTTTGCCTAACCACAAATGGCGTCTTTATTTAGTTTGAGCTGGACTGAATAAATATCTTACCTGAATTCTAAGTTATATAGATGTGGCATGTTGTTTCTAGCCCTCTGTAAATTGAGTCAACCTTTATAGTCTGATTCTTGCCTTACACATTTTTCACAGTATATAATATGTTACCTTTGTATATTTTATATGCTGTCTGTTACCATCCTAGATGGTTAATTTTTATATTTAATATTCGTTTGATATCTATGATGTTTTGTTGTACTTTTCTCCTTCAATAAATCAAGTTTTAAAAAATATATATACGTATTTATTTAAAATAAATTCGAAATGAATTTGTTATGAAGAAACCTGTGCTGCCAGATTTTGCACTCGGCTTTGATAATATAAGCCACATTCACAGCCATATAGTTGACTTAGCACCATCTATAAAGCATGTTGTTGTTGCACTGTGCAGAGGTATTATGGCATCAAGGCCATTTTTATTCTCCTTGTAGGACAGCTCCAGTTATTGTAAATATTCTTCAGTACATCAGCAATCACAAGGACTGATGCATTCTGCTGCTTTGTGTCCAGGAACATTGTTACTATGATGTCCATCTCTTCCACGATGGATCATTCATTACATTACTGTTTGGCAGGGCCGGACTGGCCATCTGGCAATTCTGGCAAATGCCAGAAGGGCCTGTCTGGTCATGGGCTGCCTTGTCTGCTACGTTGTTAACAGAATTGGCATTCTCAGATACCCATACTGTTAAAGGGAACCTATCACCCCGTTTTTTTCGGTATGAGATAAAAATACTGTTAAATAGGGCCTGAGCTGTGCATTACAATAGTGTAGTTTGTGGACCCCGATTCCCCACCTATGCTGCCGAAATACGTTACCAAAGTAGTCGTTTTCGCCTGTCAATCAGGCTGGTCAGGTCGGATGGGCGTGGTTTCTTCCCCCAGATATTGCGTAGTTTTCCGTTGGTGGCGTAATGGTGTGCGCATGTCCAAGGTCCCGAATCCTGCACAGGGGTGTAAAAATAGCAGCGATGTCCGTTATTCCATTGGTGATCGGTGGGCGCGGCCATCTTGCTTTGGCCGCGCGTGCGCAGAAGCGGCGCTCTGCTGGCCGCGGCTTCAGGAAAATGGCCGCCGCGATATCCATCTGCGCACGCGCGGAATCCCGCGGCCATTTTCCTGAAGCCGCGGCCAGCAGAGCGCCGCTTCTGCGCACGCGCGGCCAAAGCAAGATGGCCGCGCCCACCGATCACCACTGGAATAACGGACATCGCTGCTATTTTTACACCCCTGTGCAGGATTCGGGACCTTGGACATGCGCACACCACTACGCCACCAACGGAAAACTACGCAATATCTGGGGGAAGAAACCACGCCCATCCGAAGTGACCAGCCTGATTGACAGGCGAAAACGACTACTTTGGTAACGTATTTCGGCAGCATAGGTGGGGAATCGGGGTCCACAAACTACACTATTTTAATGCACAGCTCAGGCCCTATTTAACAGTATTTTTATCTCATACCGAAAAAAACGGGGTGATAGGTTCCCTTTAAGAGTTGTGATGGAGCACAAAGTCGCTGACTCCGTCACTTACCCCAGCAGGCCACGGGTATCATTAGAAATATTGGTCTTGTAGAAAATCTTCCTTTCCTCCATCCAGGGTAAAATTAGTAATATATCCCATCTGGTTCATGGAGACGGTGACAACATGGGCCTGTGTGATTTCAAATGCCAGGGCTGAATTTCAGCCCCAGTCCGTACCTGCTGTTTGGTACCTGCTGTGCTCCTAACTTCTTCTCATTGGAAGTCATTTCTGGTTCTGTCCATGTTCCAGAAGAAGTGCATCTGCAGGCCTGGGCTATTGTGGCATAAGCCACATTCAGAGGCATATAGATGACTTAGCACCATCTATAAAGTATGTTGATGTTGCACTGCACAGGGCTATTATGGCATAAGCCACATTCACAGCCACATAGATGACTTAGCACCATCTATAAAGCATGTAGTTGTTGCACTGTGCAGGGCTATTGTGGCATCATGGCCATTTTTATTCTCCTTGTAGGACAGCTCCAGATATTCTAAATGTTCTTCAGTATAACAATAATCACAATGACTGATGCATTCTGCTGCTTTGTGTCCAGGAACATTGTTATTATGATGTCCATCTCTTCCACGATGGATCATTCATTACATTACTGTTCGCTATCGCTACCTCCTTTTCTCCTAACTTCTCATTGGAAGTCATTTCTGGTTCTGTTCATGTTTCAGATGAAGTTCATCTGCAGGGCCATTCTGGTACCATGATTGGTGTTCAACAATTGAAATCACTTTGTCATTGCCCATCTCATTACAGTAAAATTGATGGTAATTTTGATCCCTGTAGATAACCATAGTGATCTACATGGAAATGTCTTCTGTGGAATCACCATCTTCTTGTCCTGCTGTAGGTCTAGGGGTCAGGTCTTTATTTCCCTTTATCCGGCTTGCAGGAAGATGATATGATGCAGCACAGATGGTTTTAGTTGTCTTTGTGTCACTCCAGCCTATTTCTTACCCTCTGGATTTTATACGGGCATTTTGAAGGCCTGGATCTTTTCCCTTAGACAAATGGTGACACCTTCTCGGGAGATCTTTAAAGACAAACTCTGAGAAAAAGGAGAAAAGACATTTATCATTAGACATCATTGAACTGTGCCATCTCTGTTATCATCCATTTTATATAAGAAATGTGTTTTGTTTTGTTTTTTCATTTTAATAAATTCTTAACTGAAACATTTCTGGCGCTTATGCAGCGCCCCAGAATCCTGGTCGTTGCAGTACTGATGCTCCGCCGCTAAGGGGGGCTATGGTACGTCTGATGGCACTGAAGGAGTTCACCTGACCAGGTATCACAGACACCAATACACTTCACAGTCTGGCCTCCAGGGGGAGCTAAGGGTGCTATGTATTAGGTCACTCCTCACAATCTGGTAAAACTGGGGGTTAGATAGGAGGTTAGTCAGAAGCTGACTGGGTTGGAACTAGGCAACATCCTGTGGCAGAGGGTGTTGCAGGGGAAGATTCAGGGGGGTCCCTGTCAGGGGTGGGATCCTGACAGAGACCTAGCGAACAGAAAGAGCGTTACGGGACCGCGCCTGCAGTTCATTGCGGCGGTACCTCAAGAAAGGACAAGAAGCGAGGTTTATTGTGCTGAGTGAGAAACGAGATCAACGCAACAAGGAGAAACACTAGTAGGAGTCATGCTGTAAGACGAGGTAACATCCTACTGAGGCGCGTAGCCGGTGGCCGGAAATGCCGAGGAAGTATTGAGCTCCAGGCCTTACTTCAAACCTACGGCAGGACAGTCAGTTCTAGGTGGGCTGTCTCACTCAAAATCACCTAAGCAGACACAGGGCAACATTTGGAGAGGGGCGACTCTAGGGTCCCCGAAGAGCTCCGAGCCTACCCGTCATACGTGTGCGTCCTAGCCATATCATCTGGGGGGGACGAAGAAGAACATCATAATCGAGTTGTGAGGGAACTTTAGAAACAGACACAACAGTTGTGAGGACTATCCCGTAAGCACAGCAGGGAAGGACTACAACACACAAGCGCTAGAAGGTAGGCACAGATTTCCACCTGCAAAGGGAACTCTGGAGGTGCCATCGGACCGGCCGGACTCGGGTAGCCCGGTTAACCGTATTCCGGACTGAGGATCCTGAAGCCTTCAGTAAAGAGGTAAAGAGACTGCAACCTGGTGTCCTCGTTATTCACCGCGACCTACACCGCACCACAACATCATCACATTCTCAACTTTCACTGGACGCCCCTCAGCAGGGTCACGGACCGGGCTTAGCCACCGTGACAACCCCAGGACTGAGGCGTAGAGGCCCAGTACCGGGTGCCCCTCGGCCCTGCGGCAGTGGGGGCGCTCCAACTTGGCGTCATGAACAGGATCTACTTAAGCCTGAAGAATCAGGTCATGTGTGCCTTGGAACTGTGATTTATTGTGCTTAGACTGTTGTGAATTCTGCTCTTGGGCTCCCTCCGGTGATTATAAGTGGTAGTGCTGCTATTTCTGGATCACAGCATTCATCAGGTGTGTCAAGTTTTTGCAATCCTGACTGGGCTATTTAGCCTTGCTTGACCCTTTAGTCAGTGCCAGTTGTCCATTGTTCCTGGAGGATTCACATCCCTGCCTGCTCTCTCCTGCTTTGCTGTTCATTTCAACAAAGATAAGTTCTGGCCTTGATTTTTGCTGTCCACATGCTGTGGCCTTATTGTTCAGTTCTTTTCCATGTTTTTGTCTTGTCCAGCTTGGTCTGTATAAGGATTTGTTTAGCCAAGCTGGTATCTCTGGAGATGCAGATATACCCTCCATATCTTTAGCTAGCTGTGGAGATTTTGTATTTTCTGTGGTGGATGTTTTCTAGGGTTTTTAATACTGACCGCATAGTACTCTGTCCTATCCTTTCTATTTAGCTAGAAGTGGCCTCCTTTGCTAAATTCTGATTTCAGTCTGTGTATGTTTTTTCCCTCTCCTCTCACAGTCAATATTTGTGGGGGGCTGTCTATCCTTTGGGAATTTTCTCTGAGGCAAGATAGTTTTCCCTTTTCTATCTCTAGGGGTAATTAGTCCTCCGGCTGTGTCGAGATGTCTAGGGAGTGATAGGTACATTCCACGGCTACTTCTAGTTGCGGTGTTAAGTTCAGGGTCTGGGGTCAGTACAGGTACCACCTTCTCCAGAGTACGTCTCATGCTGCTCTTAGGCCACCAGATCATAACATTAGACTGTGACTTATTGCAAAGACTGTGCATTGCCACTTGCCGCCAAAAGTCCCCGCCAAAAACCGCCGCCATTACAGCGCTGAGGAGAGCTGTTATGAACTGGTGGTTTAGGAGCAACATGGGACGAGCTCTGGAGGAGGTGGTACCTGTACTAACTGCAGTTCCTGAGCTTATCACAACACTAGAAGTAGCCGTGGGATGTTCCTGTCACTCCCTAGACTCCTCGTCACAGCCGGAGGACTAACTACCCCTAAAGATGGAAACAGGAAAGCTATCTTGCCTCAGAGAAAATCCCCAAAGGAAAGGCAGCCCCCCACAAATATTGACTGTGAGGAGAGGGAAATGACATATGCAGAATGAAATCAGAATGTAGCAAAGGAGGCCAGTCTAGCTAGATATATAGAACAGGACAGAATACTGTGCGGTCAGTATAAAAACTAGAAAAATCCACCACAGAGTTTACAAAAATCTCCACACCTGACTAAAGGTGTGGAGGGTAAATCTGCTTCCCAGAGCTTCCAGCTTAACTGAATTAATCCATATTGACAAGCTGGACAAGAAAAAACATAGAAAGAGCTGAACGAGTAAGTCCACAATATGTGGACAGCAAAAGAACAAGCAAGGACTTATCTTTGCTGAACTGGTCAGAATATCAGGGAAATCCAAGCAGAGATGTGAATCCAACCAGGAACCATTGACAACTGGCCCAGGCTGAAGGATAGAGCCAGGATAAATAGCCGAGCCAGAAAGACGATCAGTGGAAGCAGCTGCTTCCAAGGAGCAGCAGTTCCACTCAAAACCACCGGAGGGAGCCCAAGAGCAGAACTCACAAAAGTGCCACTTACAACCACCGGAGGGAGCCCAAGAGCGGAATTCACAACAGAGAGCGCAGGAGGAGAAGAGGGGCATGGAGTAGGCGTGGACCAGCTGATGAGCGCGAAAGACAATGGCCGCCCAGTCTAAACATTTTTGCATCCTGAGGACGTGTCCGTCAGCAGCCGAGGTCCGCCTTCTCATCCTCTTTGGAGGGTGGAGACCATGGAGACGGGGCCGCCCACGAAGGAGACCGCGGGAAGAAGACACTGGAGAGGAAGCAAAGATGGCGACGCCGGGAGCACCGCGTGGGGATGACCCGACCCAGCATGAGGCTGCACCACCCGACACAGCCCCAGATGCGCCATCGTTGCAGGGACTGGCCCTTACGGAGCTACCGATGGGCAGACCCAACTGGCCGCCGTCTGAGGAGTGTGTGGCCGCAGCCGAGGCCCGGCAGATAGCACGCAGCCGGGAGGCCGACGCTCGTGTGACCGCTCGGCTGGGCCAGCCTACGGAGGTCTTCCTAACTCCGGTGTCCCCTGCTTCCTCCATCCCGGCCGCAGCAGAGTGAAAGCTGCAGGCACGGGGCCTGAGGATCCTGCCGGAGGCAGAACATCTGCGGCGCCTGATGACGGCGTGGAGGAATAGACCCCAACCTGCGGTCCAGATCGATCTGATGGATGCTGAGGAGGTTCCCCCGTCACACTGGGGTGTGGTGGTGTTCTTCAACTCCCGGGAAGGATGGGGAGTTATACAAGAAATTGGGGAGCCACTGCAGGTCCGTGTGGATCGGGAAGAGGTGGAACCCTGCGGGGGAAGGTACGGTCGCGACCTGGAGCCCGGAGACACAGTGACTTACACCCGGTGGAGGAGGGAGGTTGGCTGGATATCTCGGGGCGTCCAGCGGTGCGTCGCACTCCAGGCCGCTGCCGGAACGTCGGGGAACGAGCCTCCTGCAGGGAAGGTGCCGGAACCTGCCCCCGCGGAACCCCAGGGAATCCAAGCCCTCCGTGTAGCTACGGGTCGTGCTCACCCACGAGCGAGGAGGGTGTCCCGACGAGGGATCCTGTCGTTGCTGAGGCCGGGACCGGTCCTTGTTACACCATCACGACCCGTTTGCCAGGTGAGGCCCGGAAGGAGGCCGCCTCCTGCCCAGCCAGAAACTGAGTAAGCAAGAATGCTTCATCATTTGTATATAGTTAACTGTCCGTCCTTCTATGTGACCTCTTGCTGCTACAACCCGACTAGGGTTAACTCTTAAAGGGGATCCCTTAGTTTACCCGGGATCCCTACTTTTGTTTTTGCTTTTGTTTCTCGTTCATCATTGTTGAAAAGAACTGCTGGATCATGAACACTGCATGATTACAAACTTATTGTAAATAGTTCACACCTTCTTAAAGGTGCCCTCTACTGGTTTTACAAAGAAAAGGACTCTTTGCGAAGAAACTGTTCTTGGAAACAGCACCGGAGTCCTTGCTGTATACGAACTTGCAGCTTGAGAAGTTGCACTACCTCCGAGAGACTTGGTCACCTCTTAAAGGGGACGTTCACCAATAGCACTTAAAGTCTAATAATGCTTATGTCTCGAAGTTATACAGTTAGGTCCATATATATTTGGACAGAGACAACATTTTTCTAATTTTTGTTATAGACATTACCACAATGAATTTTAAGCAAAACAATTCAGATGCAGTTGAAGTTCAGACTTTCAGCTTTCATTTGAGGGTAAACTATCCACATTAAAATTGGATGAAGGGTTTAGGAGTTTCAGCTCCTTAACATGTGCTACCCTGTTTTTAAAGGGACCAAAAGTAATTGGACAATTGACTCCAAGGCTATTTCATGGACAAGTGTGGACAATCCCTTCGTTATGTCATTCTCAATTAAGCAGATATAATGCCTGGAGATGATTTGAGGTGTGGTGCTTGCATTTGGAAGGTTTTGCTGTGAAGTAAACATGCGGTCAAAGGAGCTCTCCATGCAGGTGAAACAAGCCATCTGTAAGCTGCGAAAACAGAAAAAACCCATCCGAGAAATATTGGGAGTGGGAAAATCTAAAGTTTGGTACATCCTGAGAAAGAAAGAAAGCACTGGTGAACTCATCAATGCAAAAAGACCTGGACACCCACGGAAGACAACAGTGGTGGATGATTGCAGAATAATCTCCATGGTGAAGAGAAACCCCTTCACAACAGCCAACCAAGTGAACAATACTCTTCAGGAGGTCGGCGTATCAATATCCAAATCTACAATAAAGAGAAGACTACATGAAAGTAAATACAGAGGGTTCACTGCACAGTGCAAGCCACTAATAAGCATCAAGAATAAAAAGGCTAGACTGGACTTTGCTAAAAAACATCTAAAAAAGCCAGAACAGTTCTGGAAGAACATTCTTTGGACAGATTAAACCAAGATCAACCTCTACCAGAATGATGGAAAGAGAAAAGTATGGCGAAGGCATGGTACAGCTCATGATCCAAAGCATACCACATCATCTGTAAAACACGGCGGAGGCAGTGTGATGGCTTGGGCATGCATGGCTGCCAGTGGCACTGGGTCACTAGTGTTTATTGATGATGTGACACAGGACAGAAGCAGCCGAATGAATTTTGAGGTATTCAGAGACATACTGTGTGCTCAGATCCAGCCACATGCAGCCAAACTGATTGGTCGTCGTTTCATACTACAGATGGACAATGACCCAAAACATAAAGCCAAAGCAACCCAGGAGTTTATTAAAGCAAAGAAGTGGAATATTCTTGAATGGCCAAGTCAGTCACCTGATCTCAACCCAATTGAGCATGCATTTCACTTGTTAAAGACTAAACTTCAGACAGAAAGGCCCACAAACAAACAGCAACTGAAAACCACCGCAGTGAAGGCCTGGCAGAGCATCAAAAAGGAGGAAACACAGCGCTGGTGATATCCATGAGTTCAAGACTTCAGGCAGTCATTGCCAACAAAGGGTTTTCAACCAAGTACTAGAAATGAACATTTCATTTAAAATTATTGAATCTGTCCAATTACTTTTGGTCCCTTTAAAAACAGGGTGGCACATGTTAAGGAGCTGAAACTCCTAAACCCTTCATCCAATTTTAATGTGGATACCCTCAAATGAAAGCTGAAAGTCTGAATTTCAACTGCATCTGAATTGTTTTGTTTAAAATTCATTGTGGTAATGTCTATAACCAAAATTAGAAAAATGTTGTCTCTGTCCAAATATATATGGACCTAACTGTATGTAGTTAGCTAGTTAATTGTTAGAAATGTTTAATAATGTGTTAGAGAATGAGGACAGGAAGTGAACCCGTACGGGGTTAGTCGGTGAGTCCTCCTAGGAGCCGTACAGAGATGGCTCAGCGATCCTAAACTGAGAGAAGGTTGATAAGTTCTATACTGTGTATAGTAGCAGAAAGGCAGTAGGCCCGGATGAGGAATGGGGCGGTCCTGCAACAGAGCGAGAGGCAGTAGGCCTGGGGCCGATAGACAGGCGGTCCTGCAGATGTAAAGGTGGAAAATGAAGAAAAGTTGATTAGCCTTATAGTGTTGTATAAGAAGGTCTTTAGTGGATTCAGCGTGTACGTCCTTAAAGGCAATGTTAAATTATTGTTCAGAAATTGCACTAAGTAGAATACCCGGTTGGGTAAGAGAAGTTATTTATGGTATGTTATTTAAAATATTTAACCATGTTTGTAACGTTCAAGTGTCCTCACCTCCCATAAAGGGAAGCTCTGTTCAAATTTACTTGTTATTGCATTACAAAAATTGTATGTCTTTTTGCTGACATGTATTGTTGTTTTCTTCCCAGTCCAGGAGTACTGGATTTAACCGGGGGGGAGTGCAGCGCCCCAGAGTCCTGGTTGTGCAGTACTGATGCTCCGCCGCTAAGGGGGGCTATGGTACGTCTGATGGCACTGAAGGAGTTTACCTGACCAGGTATCACAGACACCAATACACTTCACAGTCTGGCCTCCAGGGGGATCTAAGGGTGCTATGTATTAGGCCACTCCTCACAATCTGGTAAAACTGGGGGTTAGATAGGAGGTTAGTCAGAAGCTGACTGGGTTGGAACTAGGCAACATCCTGTGGCAGAGGGTGTTGCAGGGGAAGATTCAGGGGGGTCCCTGTCAGGGGTGGGATCCTGACAGAGACCTAGCGAACAGAAAGAGCGTTACGGGACCGCGCCTGCACTTCATTTCGGCGGTACCCCAAGAAAGGACAAGAAGCGAGGTTTATTGTGCTGAGTGAGAAACGAGATCAACACAACAAGGAGAAACACCAGTAGGAGTCATGCTGTAAGACGAGGCAACATCCTACTGAGGCGCGTAGCTGGTGGCCGGAAACGCCGAGGAAGTATTGAGCTCCAGGCCTTACTTCAAACCTACGGCAGGACAGTCAGTTCTAGGCGGGCTGTCTCACTCAAAATCACCTAAGCAGACACAGGGGGCAACATTTGGAGAGGGGCGACTCTAGGGTCCCGGAAGAGCTCCGAGCCTACCCGTCATACGGGTGTGTCCTAGCCATATCATCTGGGGGGACGAAGAAGAACATCATAATCGAGTTGTGAGGGAACTTCAGAAACAGACACAACAGTTGTGAGGACTATCCCGTAAGCACAGCAGGGAAGGACTACAACACACAAGCGCTAGAAGGTAGGCACAGATTTCCACCTGCAAAGGGAACTCTGGAGGTGCCATCGGACCGGCCGGACTCGGGTAGCCCGGTTAACCGTATTCCGGACTGAGGATCCTGAAGCCTTCAGTAAAGAGGTAAAGAGACTGCAACCTGGTGTGTCCTCGTTATTCACCGCGACCTACACCGCACCACAACATCATCACGTTCTCAACTTTCACTGGACGCCCCTCAGCAGGGTCACGGATCGGGCCTAGCCACCGTGACAACCCCAGGACTGAGACGTAGAGGCCCGGTACCGGGTGCCCCTTGGCCCTGCGGCAGTGAGGGCGCTCCACTTAGAAGAACTTCACATCATTTACTCACCTGGAAATCAGAATAGTTCGTTAGTTGATGCATTATCAGGCCGATGAATCCTATCCACTCGGCTATCATGCCGGTCCTAACAAAGATCTGCAGAAGATAGAAGATAGAGGACGTTACTTACTGGCTGTACTCACCAATGCATCTGGCATGGAATGAGATGGTAGGATGACTTGTACACCGAGAGTTTATGGTTTACCTTTACACCGGACGCTAGTGAATTGTGCAAGATGGTGAAATGTGAAATAAACTTACCGTCTTACAGAGGCCACTACATAGATGGAAGAAGTAGGTGCACATACCTGCACCAGCTGGAAGGACACGTTAAGAAAAGTACCAGAATCCTATTATAGTATTTCCTACAATCGTGACTGACCTATGAAATAATGGTCACAATGGAGCCCACCTTACACACCTAAACACACTGACTTATCTAGAAAAGGATACTTATTAGCAGTAAAACAGTCGTCAGCAAAGTTGCTGCCAGTCTAAAGTGGCACATGCACCGACTGCTGAAGGATCTCTTGTACAGGTACACAGCCTGAGATATGTTGTAAATGTCAAGAAGTAAAAAAGCCATTCCTGCGCCGATCCTGTGCGCTGTAGGATTGATTTTCACCTACGAGAAGAAATATATGACTCATCAATGAGGTCATCATGGAGATCTGAGAACACATAAGAGCAGGATCTGCCCCACTGTAATATACTGGACTCCGTGTAGTCACCACAGTATATATTATACTGAACATGGGGTCCTGAGTATTACTGGAGACTTTATATAAAACCTACTAACTTACCGAAAATACAGCATTAACTATGTTTGCAATACACATAATCAATACAATGATGAGGAGGATTTTCTGGCAGATGATATAGCGCTTCTCCGATGTCTCAGACTGAATAATCATGAACCTATACTGGATGTAAGCGATGCCAGCTCCTGAAATAGATAAAGCAAATTATCAACCAGATATTTCCATGTCACTATGATAGAAAACCTACTCTTAAGAACGCACCAATGAGCTGAAGAGGTTTAGAGATTTAAAGGGGTTATCTGGGCCTTTGATGTCCTATCCTTACATCAAATTGATGGATTATTGAAGGAGCGCCCACATATCTTTCATTGCTTACCAGGAACAGATCTTACTTTTGATAGGGGTTGTGTCTGGTATTACAGCCGTGTCTCAGGCCATGTGCACACGTTCAGTATTTTTCGCGTTTTATCGCGTTTTTTCACTATAAAAACATGATAAAAACGCGAAAAAACCGCTTACATACGCCTCCTATTATTTACAGTGTATTCCGCATTTCTTGTGCAAATGTTGCATTTTTTTCCGCGAAAAAATCGCATCGCGGAAAAAAAAGCAACATGTTCATTAAATTTGCGGAATTGCGGGGATTCCGCACACCTAGGAATGCATTGATCTGCTTACTTTCCGCATGTGGCTGTGCCCACCATGCGGGAAGTAAGCAGATCATGTGCGGTTGGTACCCAGGGTGGAGGAGAGGAGACCCTCCTCCATGGACTGGGCACCATATAATTGGTTAAAAAAAAAGAATTAAAATAAAAAATAGTGATATACTCACCTTCGATGGCCCCAGAGTCTTCCCGCCTCTCAGCGGTGCATGCTGCCGCTTCCGTTCCTATAGATGGTGTGTGTGAAGGACCTGCGATGACGTCGCGGTCTTGTGATTGGTCGCGTGACCGCTCACGTGACCGCGACGTCATCGAAGGTCCTGCACACACACACCATCTATAGGAACGGACGCCGCTGAGGAGATCGGCTGTCTGCAGGTGACTATAACCATTTTTTTATTTTTTTTATTATTTTTAAACATTCTATCTTTTACTATTGATGCTGCATAAGCAGCATCTATAGTAAAAAAGTTGGTCACACTTGTCAAACACTATGTTTGACAAGTGTGACCAACCTGTCAGTCAGTTTTCCAAGCGATGCTACAGATTGCTTGGAAAACTTTAGCATTCTGCAAGCTAATTTCGCTTGCACAATGCTAAAAAAAACGGGCAAAAAACGCAAAAAAAAAAATGCGGATTTCTTGCAGAAAATTTTCGGTTTTCTTCAGGAAATTTCTGCAAGAAATCCTGATGTGTGCACATACCCTCATATACTTTACTGGGACTGAGCTGCCGAAAGCTTTAATACCATCAATTACTACTGGCAAACAAACAATGGCTGCTTAAATCACCGGGTAATCAGTCGATTGTCACAGTCAGAATCCACTAATTTGATATTATGGGCTATCAATCTTCTAGTCCTAGAGAACCCTTTTAATGTGATATCGTCCTTTAGGATGCAGCATCTACTTACCAAGAACGGAATTAGCTATGAAAATCACCGTATAGATCACCGATTCTGGGAATGCGACTCCCGTATCACTGTCAAAGATAAGGAAAATATTGAGAGCAATTAGGACACAAGAGGAGGAATTGTCATGTATAATCATCCTACATTATATATTCTGACCAGACACAAATTGAAGCAAAGTACATTACAGGAAAGTTATCAAACTAAATGCAGTAAAAACATCAGATTATTGTACATTCAAGTTAAAGTTTAAAAAAATTCAAGTTCAACTTATTTCAATTTTCCCTTATTATAAAAGATATTAAGAAAATAAACATATTTTGTATTGCGCTCAGTAAAAGTCAAATATATCAGAATATAAAATGAATCAAACCAATTGATAAATACCGCAAAGAGAAAACAATTGAAACTTCAATAATAGATTTAAAAGGTTTCATACGGCTCAATCAGTGGGAAATTTATAGTTATGGGTCTCATCAATTAGCAACACAAACTGAAAAATATCTTGCACAGCTAAAATAATTTAAAAAATTGGACTTCAAAACATCAAAAGCGTTTTTTTCTCTCAGTATCAATGAACTTGAGAATTTCTGTGTTCTTTTACACTATAGCAAAGTTAATGGTGTCATTCAAAAAAATTCATCTGGCAATAAACAGTCCCTCATATGGCTGCAGCGGGAAGGGGTTAATAATGTACTGATTATAATGCAATAAGAACATTCCAGGACATATAATAATATAATTAGAACATTCCATTACTGTAAGACAAAAACAATATGAAATTACACTACAGAGTCAGGAATCTTTCCCAGGACCCTCTTACCTGATGTACGGATATTTTCTGTGCCCTGAGATGATAGTCAGGGCTAATAGGGCACAGATGCTCAATATCGTCCATATGAAGCACAAGATAGGCAAGAATGCCAAACCTCGGATCTCCATGATGGAAAGAAGATATAGCCGAAGCTTCTTCTCTCTTTCTCTCTCTCTTATTCTCTCTCTTTCTCTCTCGCTGTTTCTTTCTCTGCAGTCACAGATCAGAAGGCCGAGGTAGTATCAGGCAGAGGTAGTAATAGGCTTAGAACCTGATGATGTCACAATGGTCTTGTGATGTCATGGCTGACCACCTCATTGTTACATCATCACTCAGGCAGCCTGGATCTGATTGCTGCTTGGTAATGTAGATGTTTTCACACTTCACCTATTCTGTGATATATCCAGCACATTGTAGTGTAATAACTCCTATTATTATATCCATCTAAAAGATTACATACTATCACAAGATAGTTATTGAGAAGATTTTACAAGTTTCCCAACAAGAGGGCAGCTCCAGGATCAGCCGCCTTCACAGACACTTTCTGCTCTTTAAAACCCATGTTTAAATCTACAAGATCCCAATACATCATTTGTGGTTTTTCACTTTCCTTTTTTTGTCCTGTGGTATTAGTTGTCATTTTTTGTGCCTAATTCAACACTATGACACAAACGATTCATGAATTTGGCACAAAGCTAAAAATTTAAGTAATTTAAAGGAACATCGCAAACTTAATATAACCACTTAAAGGAATAGCATCCATTTACTATAGCTATCATTTAAAGGGATAGCACCCATTTACTATAATTCTCATTTAAAAGCATAATGCCCTTAGTAATCATTTAAAGAGATAGCACCCACTTAGTATAACGCTCATTTAACTGCACACTTAGTTATTTAATGGATGTGCCCACCTAGTACAACACACAGAAGTGAGGATATGCACAGGCACCAGTGTTGCGACAATGCAGTAAATATCCAGAAAAGAGAATATGAAAGGCAGCACTCACCAGTCTCTTCTGTCAATTAAAAGTCCTTTATTTCGATATAATCCGGACATCCATCTAGCGGTAGTGCGGCGTGCAGGAGGAGACATGCAGGGGAACAGGTGGACAACGGCCATTTCACGCTCACATAGTGCTTTTACGGGTCCAATCTACACACAGGTGTGTTCACTGTCAATGTCAAGTACCCTAATAATAATAATAATTTTTATTTATATAGCGCCAACATATTCCGTAGCACTTTAGAATTAAGCGGGGACATGTACAGACAATAAATAAATTCAATGCAAGTTAAGACAATTTAAACAGTGACAGTAGGAGTGAGGTCCCTGCTCACAAGATTACAATCTACAAGGAAATGGGGGGACACAATAGGTGAAAAGTGCTTGTTATTTCAGGTCTGGCAATTATAATAAATAGGGATTTTCATATAAAGCTTCATGATCCGGTCATCAGCCCGTGTGTTTAAGTGCAATAGTCAAGTATCAAGTGCAGTTATCGTGTGCATGGAGGGTGTGGAGACAGATGGATAGTAGGGTGCAGATTCAGAATAATATTTGGAAGGAGGGAACAGGGCAAAGTTAGTTTACTGAGTAGTTGATGTGGTAGGCTTGTTTGAAGAGATGGGTTTTCAAAGCGCGCTTGAATAGGTCGGGGCTAGGTATCAGCCTGATCGTCTGGGGAAGTGCATTCTAGAGAGCTGGCGCAGCAAGAGAGAAGTCTTGGAGACGGAGGTGCGAGGTTTCGGATTATGGGGGATGTTAGTCTTAGGTCATTTGTAGAATGGAGGGCACGTGTAGGGCGATAGACAGAGATGAGAGCGGAGATATAAGGAGGTACAGAACTGTGGAGAGCTTTGTGGGTGAGAGAGATGAGTTTATACTGGACCCTGTAGCGAATGGGTAACCATTGTAATGACTGGCACAAGATGGAGGCATCGGTGAAGCGGCTGGACAGAAATATGACCCTGGCTGCCGCATTAAATATGGATTGGAGAGGAGAAAGTTTGGTAAGAGGGAGACCAATCAGAAGAGAGTTGCAGTAGTCCAGACGAGAATGAATAAGAGCGACAGTAAGAGTCTTAGCAGTTTCAAAGGTAAGAAAAGGTCCGATTCTGGAGATGTTTTTAAGATGTAGGTGACAAGACCGAGTGAGTGATCGGATATAGGGAGCAAAGGAAAGTTCGGTGTCAAATATGACCCAAAGACAGTGGGCATGCTGCTTGGGAGTTATGGTTGAACCCTCCAGGGTTATTTCGGTGTTAGGTAGAGAGAGGTTAGTAGAGGGGAGAAACACAACACAAGAAGTTCAGTTTTGGAGAGATTTAATTTCAGATGGAGGACATGATGTTAGAGACAGCAGACAGACAATCCGTGGTATTTTGAATTAGGGTAGGGGTGATGTCAGGGGAAGAAGTGTATAATTGGGTGTTATCAGCATAGAGATGATACTGGAACCCAACTCTGCTGATTGTTTGTCCAATAGGGCAATGTATAGAGAGAGGAGGAGGGGGCCTAGGACTGAGCCCTGCGGAACCCCGATAGTAAGGGGACGAGGAGAGGAAGAGGAGCCAGCAAAAGATACAGTGAAGGAGCAGTCAGAGAGGTAGGAGGAGAACCAGGAGAGGGCTGTGTCCTTGAGGCCTATAGAGCGGAGCATAATGAGGAGGAGCTGGTGATCCACAGTGTCAAATGCGGTAGAGAGATCCAGGAGAATCAGCAGGGAGCAATGACCTTTGGATTTAGCTGTTATTAGATCATTAGGGACTTTAGTGAGGGCAGTTTCATTGGACTGTAAAGAGCGGAAACCAGATTGTAAGGGGTCGAAAAGAGAGTTATCCGAGAGATAGCAGATTAGACGTTCCAGGAGTTTAGAGATGAAGGAAATGTTAGAGACAGGTCTGTAGTTAGCAGTGCAGTTCTGGTCCAGCGATGGCTTTTTAAGTAAAGGGATTATGATGGCATATTTAAATGAGGAGGGAAAGATACCTGAAGAAAGAGAGAGGTTAAGTATTAAATATTTTGGTCAGGTGAGTGGTGACCACTGGTGAGAGAGACTGTAGGAGATGTGAAGTAATCAGGTCACTGTTGCAGGATGTAGACCGAGCAGAAGCGAGGAGCTTGGAAACTTCTTCTGAAACTGGCTCAAAGATGTCTAGTGAGTTTGAGGTGCAGCAGGGAAAGGGATCCAGGTACTGAAGAAATTGGGCTGAGATATCCTGATGGATGTGGTTGATTTTTTCTAGGAAATAAGTGGCCAGATCCTCACCGCTGAGGTTGGTGATGGGGGTCTGTACTTTAGGTTTCAGGAGGGAGTTTAAGGTTTCAAAAAGTCGTTTTGGGTTGTTGGATAGTGAGGTGATGAGGGTGGTGAAGTACAATTGTTTGGCCAGATGAAGGGCAGAGTTATAGGTTTTTAGCATGAACCCTATACAAGGAGGAGACCATAATCGCTTATTATTATTAATCAGAGAGGGAAAATGGATTTTAAATGCTGAGGCACAGGGAACTTTAGGTTTAAATGAAAAAAATAGACATGTACATTTTTTTTTATAAATTGCATTCATGTTGTTATATATGTAAATATATGTTCATTTTGGTGTTTCCACCTCCTATAAGAGGAAGTGATCACACCAGTGTGTAGATTGGACCCGTAGAAGCCCTATGTGAGCGCGAAACTGCCGTCGTCCACCTGTTCCCCTGCATGTCTCCTCCTGCACGCCGCACTACTGCTAGATGGATGTCCAGATTATATAGAAATAAAGGACTTTTAATTCACAGAAGAGACTGTTGAGTGCTGCCTTTCATATTCTCCCACCTAGTAAAACCATCACTCAAAGGGATAGCGCCCATTAGTATGACCATCGCTTAAAGGTATAACAGCTACTTTGTTTGACTGTCATTTAAAGTGATAACACCTGCTTAGTAATTATTTTAGGAGAAAGTGCCTATTTAAAGAGAACCTGACATGTGATACATGCCATCCAATCCGTAGGCAGCATGTATCAGGCACTGGCTGTGTGACCTCAGCCATGTATGTTTTACTTTGAAATGCTGCAATGTTTTAGAGAAAAACACACTCTTAGCTCCTTTACCCCCAAGGTGGTTTGCACATTACTGACCAGGCCAATTTTTACAATTCTGACCAGTGTCATTTTATGAGGTTATAACTCTGGAACGCTTCAACGGATCCCAGCAATTTTGAGATTGTTTTTTGTGACATTTGTACTTTATGATAGTGGTCAAATGTATTCGATATGACTTGCATTTATTTGTAAAAAAACAAAACAAAAAAAAAACAAGGAAATTTGGCAAAAATTTGAAAATGTTGCAATTTTCAAACTTTGAATTCTTATGGCCTTAACCCCTTAGTGACAGAGCCAATTTGGTACTTAATGAACAAGCCAATTTTTACAATTCTGACCACTGTCACTTTATGAGATTATAACTCTGGAACGCTTTAAAGGGAACCTGTCACCACGTTTTTGGAAGATGGGATAAAAATAGCGTTAAATAGGGGCAGAGGTGGGCGTTACATTAGTGTGTGTGTTATGCGTTTATTACCCACCTAAGTTGCCGAAATAACTTTGCAAAGTCTCCGTTTTCGCCTGTCAATCAGGCTGGTCAGGTCACATGGGCGTGGTGTCTTCACCCAGATTTGGCGTAGTTTTCCGTTGGTGGCGTAGTGGTGTGCGCATGCCCAAAGTCCGGAATCCTCTTCCAGGGGATTTAAAATAGCGCGGTGTTCGTTATTGCATTGGTGATCGGTGGGCGCGGCCATCTTCCTTTGGCCGCGCGTGCGCAGAAGCGGCGCTCTGCTGGCCGCGGCTTCAGGAAAATGGCCGCGGGATGCCGCGCGTGCGCAGATGGATATCGCGGCGGCCATTTTCCTGAAGCCGCGGCCAGCAGAGCGCCGCTTCTGCGCACGCGCGGCCAAAGGAAGATGGCCGCGCCCACCGATCACCAATGCAATAACGAACACCGCGCTATTTTAAATCCCCTGGAAGAGGATTCCGGACTTTGGGCATGCGCACACCACTACGCCACCAACGGAAAACTACGCCAAATCTGGGGGAAGACAACGCCCATGCGACCTGACCAGCCTGATTGACAGGCGAAAACGGAGACTTTGCAAAGTTATTTCGGCAACTTAGGTGGGTAATAAACGCATAACACACACACTAATGTAACGCCCACCTCTGCCCCTATTTAACGCTATTTTTATCCCATCTTCCAAAAACGTGGTGACAGGTTCCCTTTAATGAATCCTGCTGATTCTGAGATTTTTTTTCCCATCTTATTGTACTTCATGTTAGTGGTAATATTTCTTCAATATTACTTGCGTTTATTTATGAAAAAAACAGGAATATGGTGAAAATTTGTTAAATTTTGCAATTTTTAAATTTTGAATTTTTATGCCCTTATATCAGAGAGATATGTCACACAAAATAGATAATAAATAACATTTCCCACATGTCTACTTTTCATCAGCACAATTTTGGAAACAATTTTTTTTTTGTTAGGAAGTTATAAGGGTTAAAAGTTGACCAGCGATTTCTCATTTTTAAAACAAAATTTACAAAACCATTTTTTAGGGACCATCTCACATTTAAAGTCACTTTCAGGGGTGTACACGACAGAAAATGCCCAAAAGTGACACCATTCTAAAAACTACACCCCTCAAGGTGCTAAAAAACACATTCAAGAAGTTTATTAACCCTTTATGTGCTTCACAGGAACTGAAACAATGGTGAAGGAAAAAATTAACATTTAACTTTTTTTGCAAACATTTTACTTCAGAACCATTTTTTTATTTTTGCAAGTGTAAAAAGAGAAAATGAACCACAAAATGTATTGTTCAATTTCTCCTGAACACGACGATACCCCATATGTGGGGGTAAACTACTGTTTGGGCGCACAGCAGAGCTTGGAAGAGAAGGAGTGCCGTTTGACTTTTTCAATGCAGAATTGGCTGGAATTGAGATCGAACGCCATGTCATGTTTGGAGAGACCCTGATGTGCCTAAACAGTGGAAATTTGTTGTCCATTTTGTCCTGAGTACGCTGATACCCCATATGTGGGGGGGGACCACTGTTTGGGCACACTTTGGGACTCAGAAGGGAAGTAGTGACGTTTTAAAATGCAGACTTTGATGGAATGGTCTGCGGGCGTCATGTTGCATTTGCACAGCTCCTGATGTACCTAAACAGTAGAAATCTCCCACAAGTGACCCCGCAAGGTGCTTATCTAGATGTGTGGTGAGCACTATGAACCCCAAACTGCTTCACAGAAGTTTATAACATGGAGCCATGAAAATAAAAAATCATATTTTTTGCACAAAAATTATCTTTTCACCCCCAAATTTTTACAGGGGAAATTAGACCCTAAAATGTATTGTGCAATTGATCCTGAGTACACTGATACCCCATATGTGGGGGGGACCACTAGGCGCATGGCAAAGCTCAGAAGGGAAGGAGCGCCGTTTTGGAATGCAGACTTTGATAGAATGGTCTGCGGGCGTTATATTGCGTTTGCAGAGGCCCTGATGTGCCTAAACAGTAGAAACCCCCACAAGTGACCCAATTTTGGAAACTAGACCCCCCAAGGAACTCATCTAGATGTGTAGTGAGCACTTTGAACGCCCAAGTGCTTCACAGAAGTTTATAATGCAGAGTCGTGGAAATAAAAAATATTTTTTTTCCACAAAAATGTTTTTTTAGCCCACAATTTTTTATTTTCACAAGGGTAATAGGAGAAATTGGAACCCAAAAGTTGTTGTCCAATTTGTCCTGAGTACGCAGATACCCCATATGTGGGGGGAACCACTGTTTGGGCACACATCGGGGCTCGGAAGGGAAGTAGTGACATTTTAAAATGCAGACTTTAATGGAATGGTCTGCGGGTGTCATGTTGCATTTTCAGAGCCCCTGATGTACCTAAACTTTAGAAACCCCCCACAAGTGACCCCATTTTGGAAACTAGACCCCCAATAAACTTATCTAGATGTGTGTTGAGCATTTTGAACTCCCAATTGCTTCACAGAAGTTTGACGCGGAGCCGTGAAAATAAAAAATCCTTTTTTTTTGCACAAAAATTACTTTTTAGCCCCCAATTTTTTTTATTTTCGCAAGGGTAGCAGGAGAAACTGGACCCCAAAAGTTGTTGTCCAATTTGTCCTGAGTACGCTGATGCTCCATATATGGAGAGAGCACCATTTGACTTTTTGAACGCAAAATTGGCTGTACCTAAACAGTGGAAACCCCCCAACTTTAACTCCAACCATAACCCCAACACACCCCTAACCCTAATCCCAACAAGATCCATAATCCTACTCACAACCCTAACCCCAACACACCCCTAATCCTAATCTCAACCCTAACCATAACCCTAATCACAACCTTAAACCCAACACACCCCTAATCCTAATCTCAACCCTAACCTCAAACCTAACCCTAATGCCAACCCTAATCCCAATACACCCTTAACCCTAATCCCAACCCTAACCATAACCCTAATCCCAAACCTAACCCTAATCCCAAACCTAACCCTAATGCCAACCCTAATCCCTAACCCTAATCTCAACCCTAATCCAAACCCTAATCCCAACCCTAACCCTAATCCCAAGTCTAACCCTAACTTTAGCCCCAGCCCTAACTTTAGCCCCAACCCTAACCCTAACTTTAGCCCCAACCCTAACCCTAACTTTAGCCCAGCTAACTTCAGCCCAACTGTAACCCTAATTGGAAAATGGAAATAAATACATTTTTTTTATTTTATTATTTTTTCCAAACTAAGGGGTGATAAAGGGGGGTTATTTACTATTTTTTTTATTTTGATCACTGTGATAGGATCTATCACAGTGACCAAAATGAAACAAGGGAAAAAATCTTATTCTAGTTGACGGCTGGCAGATCACAGCCGGCGCATTTTTCTTAATGGAGGAAGATGCCGGCGGCCGTGAGGTGAAGCAGGAGGACCCAGAGACACCGGGAGACACTGGAAAGTATAGGGGGGATCGGGGACCCTATTTCTCTGTCCTGTGATGTGCGATCGCAACCCGGAGGTCGGTAAAAACCAACCCGAATCATGTTCTCTGGGGTCTCGGCTACACCCGGCAAACGAGACCCCAGAGAAAATCTGACTCTGGGGGGCGCTATACATTTTTTCCACAGCGCCATTCGGCACTGTGGTTTGAGTACCCTTAACTACCGCCGTTAAAAGGCGTATCGGCGGTCGTTAAGGGGTTAAATCAGAAATAACATTTCCCACATGTTTAATATACACTCACTGGCCACTTTATTAGGTACACCATGCTAGTAACGGGTTGGACCCCCTTTTGCCTTCAGAACTGCCTCAATTCTTCGTGGCATAGATTCAACAAGGTGCTGGAAGCATTCCTCAGAGATTTTGGTCCATATTGACATGATGGCATGACACAGTTGCCGCAGATTTGTCGGCTGCACATCCCTGATGCGAATCTCCCGTTCCACCACATCCCAAAGATTTCATGTTGTTTACGCCAAATTCTGACCCTACCATCCGAATGTTGCAGCAGAAATCGAGACTCATCAGACCAAGCAACGTTTTTCCAATCTTCTACTGTCCAATTTCGATGAGCTTGTGCAAATTGTAGCCTCAGTTTCCTGTTCTTAGCTGAAAGGAGTGGTACCCGGTGTGGTCTTCTGCTGCTGTAGCCCATCTGCCTCAAAGTTCGACGCACTGTGCGTTCAGAGATGCTCTTAGGCCTACCTTGGTTGTAACGGGTGGCGATTTGAGTCACTATTGCCTTTCTATCAGCTCGAACCAGTCTGCCCATTCTCCTCTGACCTCTGGCATCAACAAGGCATTTCCGCCCACAGAACTGCCGCTCACTGGATTTTTTTTCTTTTTCGGACCATTCTCTGTAAACCCTAGAGATGGTTGTGCGTGAAAATCCCAGTAGATCAGCAGTTTCTGAAATACTCAGACCAGCCCTTCTGGCACCAACAACCATGCCACGTTCAAAGGCACTCAAATCACCTTTCTTCCCCATACTGATGCTCGGTTTGAACTGCAGGAGATTGTCTTGACCATGTCTACATGCCTAAATGCACTGAGTTGCCGCCATGTGATTGGCTGATTAGAAATTAAGTGTTAACAAGAAGTTGGACAGGTGTACCTAATAAAGTGGCCAGTGAGTGTACATCAGCACAATTTCTAAAACATAATTTTTTGGGGTAGGAAGTTTTAAGAGTTAAAAGTTGATCAGCGATTTCTCATTTTTCCAACAAAATTTACAAAACAATTTTTTTAGGGACCACCTCACATTTGAAGCGACTTTGATGGGTCTGTATAACAGAAAATAACCAAAAGTGACACCATTATAAAAACTGTAATTTACAAATTGTCGAATGGTAAATAAACCCTAACTAAAGATTCTGAGATTTGATAAAACATAACTTTTAATGATTAAATTATAATGATAGTAGTGCTCAATTCAAATTACAGAGTCCATATAAATTTATGATGTCCTAACTTAATATATTAGTCATATGAAGTGATCATATTTCCTGCCGTGTACCACTCTTATGATGCTTAACAGTAAGGTGGACTATCTGATCTAAAAGCATACAGCAGCCCCCCCCCCACCAACATATTTCGCCATTGTTGGCTTCTTCAGAGAATGAGGCTTTAATTGGTCACCATATGGGACCAGCAGGCTTACATAAGGTTGGTCCATTTACTTTCGCAAGGGTAATACGAAAAACGGCCCCCAAAATTTGTTGAGCGATTTCTTCTGACCAATAACCCATATGTGGGGGGAAAACCAATGTTTGGGCGCTTGGAAGAGCTCGGAAGGGAAGGAGCGCCACTTGACTTTTTGAATGCAAAATTTGCTGGAACAATTAGTGAACACCATGTCGTGTTTAGAGAGCCTAATGTGCCTAAACAGTGAAAATCACCCACAAGTGACGCCATTTTTAAACTCAGGGAACTTATCTAGATGTATGGTGAGCACGTTGAACCCCCAGGTGCTTCACAGAAGTTTGTAACGTTGAGCCGTGAAAATAAAAAATATCACATTTGTCATACAAAAATATATTTTAGCCCCAAATTTTGCATTTTAATAAGCGTAACATGAGAAATTGCACCACACAGTTTGTTGTGTCATTTTTTTCTGAGTATGCCAATACCCCATATGGGGGGGGAACCACTGTTTGAGCGCACGGTAAAGCTTGGAAGATAAATACCGTCATTTGAATTTATGAATTAAAAATTTGCTGGAATCAGTAGCTTACGCCATGTCTAGTTTGGAGAGCCACTAATGTGCCTAAACAGTGGAAACCCCCATAAGTGACCTTATCTTGGAAACAAGACCCCTCAAGGAATATATTTAGATGTATGGTGAGCACTTTGAACCCCCAGGTGCTTCACATAAGTTTATAATGTTAAGCCGTGAAAATAAAGAAAATCACATTTTGCCTCCTGCTCACAACCTGTAGATGCACAGACACAAAAGTCAGCAACCACGTCCACTTCATTGTCTCAGCACAGCATTCAGTAGTCCCTGACCCAGATATTTACTAGAAAGCAGAAATATCCAGCCATCCACCCACAGGCCCAAACGTTAAACACCCACATTGCCAGATTGCTAGCCCTAAAAATGTTGCCATTTCGTCTTGTGGGAACTGAATCTTTCCATGACCTTTTCGCAGTGGCAGCCCCACGGTTCTCGATTCCCAGCCGCCACTATTTTTCTCGATGTTCCGTCCCCGCGTTACATAAGCACGTATTACACAAAATCAGCCATGCTCTGTCCAACACAGTCACAGGGAAGGTCCACCTAACCACAGACTTGTGGACAAGTTCTTGTGGACAGAGACAATGCATTTTTATAGAGGGCCGCTAAAAAATTATTCTGTAACTAACTTCATACAGTAGGGGACAGCTCACATTCAAATTGTTTGTAGCATATCTTATTTGTCATACAGACCTCATCCACACTCAAACATTTCTTCTGTGACTATCACGATTCAGCATGCCATATTTAACCTTGTAATTTACTGCTGCTGAAATTAGGCTGTTTGCAGAGCTGTTGCTAATACTTTGCACCTACCACACTATCTGGAGGAGGTCAGGGAGAAGGAGCCAGCTAAACAGACGGGGTGGGTGTCCTCTATGGTTTGTTAGCAAGCAGCTAATGGTCGGTCAGTGGATGGCGCTACAGTAGAAGAAATCCTGTAAAGCGCTGGTGGAGCAGGAGTCCACAATGTACAGGGAGAACAAACCAATAAGAGATCCACCTCCAGAGAGCCTGGAAACAAAAGTTGGAGGGAGCGAAAACCTTTGAAGATGGCACTGTTGAGACCCAGGTGAAGGCCTAAAGGGCAGAAACAGAGGAAGCCACCAAAGAAGTGAGGCCTGAAGCAGGTACCTCTTTGGGTGATGGAAGCTCACCCAGTCTAGAGGATGGAAGAGGTGAGCTAAGGAGGTTCAAGGAGGCTATACATGGGGGCGTGGCCTGCATGCAGACTAGAGAGGCAGCATAACTCACAGGCTCCTGCTACTCCGGACTTAAACCGGCTAATATCAGCACTTTTTATTATCTCTTCTCCTCTCTGTGCACTGTAACGGCTCCTGGAAGATCTTGGGCACATGATGACCCGAGGGAGATCGCAGAAACGCAGTTCCCCACCGAGGCTCCCAGATTTCTTCCCCAGAAGACAGTCTGCACATGCGGCAGGTAAAATGGCAGCAGCTTCCCCCTCGGCTTCCTCCCACTCATCTGGTGGCTCTGGAGGGAGGGAGACATCTGAGACTCTTAGCAACTTGTCTCCTATTACTAAAGGAGACATGAAGGAATTTTTAGCCTCCATCCGTGCTTCTCTAAAGGAAGACATGCAGTCTATGCTGCAAGAGATTAGGGGGGAAGTCTCATCCTTGGGGGAGAGGACTGCACATGCTGAGAGCAAGATGGCCGAATATGCCACAGCTATAAATGCTCTAGTGGATGAAAACAAAGCTTTGAGGGAGGATATGGATATGGTCCAAGATAAGATGCATGACTTGGAAGATAGATCACGGAGAAATAATGTACCAGAGGACATTCCAGACAAAGATCTAGCTGACTTTTTACTTAAGTTCATGCAATCTGTGCTCCCTTCCTTGCTCCCCAGGGATTTCCTAATTGATAGGATACATAGACTCCCATACCATGGTTTACAAGTGTTCCCGGACTTATCAGCGCCCACGCTGGCAAAGAGGCGAGAATTTGCTCATGTCTGTAAAGCACTACGTGATGTCCATATCCGATACAAATGGGGATTCAACCCTGTCAAGCTGATAATTTCCTATGAAGGTCGTGGTGTAGTCTGCCAATCTCCCAAGCAGGCTGAGATCATGCTAACTGAATGGAAGATTTCCTTCACTCCCCATCAGAATCCGACAGGAAAGAAAATTGTTCAGGACTGGTTTCAAACTTGAAGAGAATGAGAATGAGTTGCTGTCCGGATGCAGGACTATGCTGTGAGGGTGCTGCGGATCTTATATTCTGTTTCTCTATTTTTGTTGTTTTTTTTTTCTCTTTTTCTCTACACCTTTTTTTTTCTCTGCTCCAGCACCCCGTCCAAGATAACTCCCTGTTATTTTTACCTGTTTGGGAGTGACTCTTGGAATTGCCCTGAGCTGGCATCCACCTACGGTCTAGGACTGACCTTTTAGGTGTTTATCGCCTGACCAGCCTGGCCTTTGGCCTAGTGGCTACATGACTTTGTGTTTAGAAGTTCTTCTAGTTTTCTTTGTGTTTTGTTTCCCTTGTCTTTCTTTTTTTAGGTACACCTCCGAAATGGGTCTTTTTAATGTGGTTCCTGTGATCTTTTATGTGGCTAACACAGGTGCACTGATGCAGGTGATGTGGGTTCATGAAGATGTATGTGTGATAGCAAGGTTTAGAATGTTCAATTATGAGTGTTACCATTTTGTCTCTAAATGT
This sequence comes from Ranitomeya variabilis, assembly GCF_051348905.1. Taxonomy (NCBI): domain Eukaryota; kingdom Metazoa; phylum Chordata; class Amphibia; order Anura; family Dendrobatidae; genus Ranitomeya; species Ranitomeya variabilis. The sequence goes on from NC_135232.1 coordinate 672,441,281, forward strand.
TAGGGGGTTGAACTCCCCCTGTAAGAGGTCCATCCTATGGAAAGAAGTGAAAAAATCAGGTGCGGAGATCATCTGCCTGCAGGAGACACATCTGATAGAAGCTGATAATTTTAGGCTTTGTCACCCGCAATTCTCTAATATCTACTTCGCTAATAATAACACTAAAAAAGCTGGGGTGTGCATTATCTTTAAAAATACTTTAGCCTTTAAATATATTCGGAGGGTGGCGGATCCTGCGGGCAGATTTCTGATCCTCATATGCACATTGAATGGCGAGTTTCGCACCATCACAGTCCTATATGCCCCAAATCATTCGCAACAGTCATTTATCCGCAAGGTATTACAAAGAGTGGATGGTTTGGCACAGGGTGAAAAGTTATATTGCGGATACTTTAATCTCCCCATGGATAGAGATTTAGACTGCTCACGAGGTGGCGTTCGGCCTAGGGGGGAGTTGAAAGGCTTAACCAAAGAATATCATCTACATGATTTCTGGAGGTACTCCCATGCGAGCGAAAAAGATTATACCTTCTATTCTTTCCGACACCGTACATACTCTCGGATAGACCATATTTTGGTAGATACTACGGTTCTTTCAAGATGCGTCTCCTCCAACATAGGACTAATTACCTGGTCTGACCATGCCCCCATTGTGTTACAGTTAGCATTAAAACATCATGTGAATCCTGCCTTTAGATGGCGCCTGAACCCTTCTCTCTTACTAAATGAGAGGGTGACGTGTGGTATTTCTAATGAGCTGACCCACTTTTTCCACATTAACAATAATGGGGAAGTTTCAGATGAAACGCTATGGGCTGCACATAAAGTGGTTATTCGGGGATATCTCATTCAACAAGCCTCCATACTGAAGCGCAATAGAGGGTTAAGGGATGACCTCTTAACTAGACTTGATCAATTGGAATCACTGAATAAAACCTCACCCTCTCAGGCGGTATCGGATGAGATATACGGGGTTCGCTTTAAATTGCGGGAGAATTTGCTTTCTACCTGCGGCGCCCCCACACCGCCGCAGGGCCGAGGGGTACCCGGAGCCGGGCCTCTGGTTCTCAGTCTCGGGGTTGTCACGGTGGCTAGACCCGGTCCGTGGCCCTGTCCGTCAGTGGGGGACGTCCGGTGTAATAGGTGGTAGTAATAGTAGCGATGGAGCGGTGCAGTTGTGGGGTGTAAGTCGCGGTAAATAACGAGGACACCAGGTTGCAGTCTCTTTACCTCTTTACTGGAGATCTCTGAGTCCTCAGTCCAGAACACGGTTCACCAGGCTACGCAAGTCCGGCCGGTCCAATGGCACCTCCAGAGTTCTCCTCTCAGGTGAAAATCTGTGCCTTCCTTCTAGCGCTATGTGTTGTAGTCCTTCCCTGCTGTGCTTACGGAAAGTAACCCCACAACGGTTGTGTCTGTTTCTTAAGTTCCCTCACAACTCGATTTGATGTTCCTCTGTAATCCACCCCTTCCCTGTATTCAGGTTGGAATGGCACCCGTTTGTCAGGTAGGCCTGGAGTTCTTCCGGGACCCTAGAGTCGCCCCTCTCCCGCAATTGCCCCCCAAGACTTCATAGGTGATATGTGGTAGACAGCCCGCCTGAGACCGACTGTCCTGCCGCTGTTTGGAGTATGGCTTGAAGCTGTATTCTAATCCACTCCCTCGGCGTTCCGGCCACCGGTATTGCGCCTCAGCAGGGTGCTGCCTCTTTCAACAAAACCCCTGCTGGTATTCTCCTTCTGCTTGATCTCGTTTCTCACTCAGCACAATCTGTCTCGCTTCTAGTCCTTTCCTTGAGTCCCGCCGCTTCCAGGAGCCTGCGCGGACTCGTTACGTTCTTTCAATGCCAAGCCTCTGCCAGGATCCCACCCCTGGCAGAGACCCTACAGTCTCTCCCTTCACAACACCCCCTGCCACAGGGTGTTGCTCCGTTCAATCCCGTCAGCGTTCTCTCTAACTTTCTGCCTGACCCCCAGTTTACCCACTATGGTGGGGAGTGGCCTAATGAATAGCACCCTTAGCTCCCCCCGGAGGCCCAGCTATGAAACATATTGGTGTCTGTGATACCTGATTGGAGGAACTCCTTCGGTGCCATCGAACGTACCATGGCTCCCCTTAGCGGCGAAGCCACAGTACTGCAACGACCAGAACTCTGGGGCGCTGCACTCCCCCCTGGTTAAACACAGTACTCCGGGACTGGGAAGAAAAACAACAATACAGATTAGTAAACAGACATACAATTTTGTTGAGTGCAAAACAATAAGTATACTTGAACAGGCTTCCCTTTATGGGAGGTGAGGACACTTTTAACGTTACAAACATAGTCAACATTATAAATTACAGGCTATGCATAACTCCTGTTACCCAACCGGGTATTCTACTTAGTGCAAATTCTGGAACAATAAATTAACATTGCCTTTAAGAAACATACACTCTTAGTTTACCAAAGGCCTTCCTATAATCACATTACAGGGTAAGGTAACTTCACATTCTCCTACTTTGAACCTGCAGGACCGCCTGTCCCTATGGCACCAGACCTACTGCCTCTCCTTTCTTTTACAGGACCGCCCTGTTCATCCAGGGCCTACTGCCTTTCTCTACTATACATGGTATAGACATAACATTCCTTTCGTTTAAAGAACTCTGAGCCAGCTCTACTCGGCTCCTTTAAGGACTCACTCTCTAACCCCTACGGGTTCACTCTCTGTCCTTAGTAACAAAGTAACTTTCAATGGGGACGCGGGGTTTACCTTCTATCCTCACCTTCATTATTACTTCGCTTACTTTCAGCTATGCAGATCTCTATCTCTACCCCTACGGGCTCTCTGCATCTTTTCTTTCTGCAAAACATTATTTAGATTTCACATTTCAACAAATTCAACACATATAACTTAGCATGTAAAACAGTTACATTTCTTTTCAAGGCATCATTATGGCATTACTGTTCTGCAACAGTATCTCTCTCAAGTTCAGTTTCTCACATCCCCTTTAAGAGGAGACCAAGTCTTTCTAAGGTAGCTCGTCTTCTCAGCCTACCGGCCCATGCAAAGGTTCCGGTATGGTATCTTCGCAAAGTGTCTTTAACTAGAACCGGTAGGAAAGATATCTTCACAAAGTGTCTTTGGCTCAAACAAATAGGGCAAATATCTTCGCAAAGTGTCTTTGGCTAAAACCAGTAGGGAGCACCTTTAAGAAGGTGCAAACTATTTACAAGGGAAGTTCGAATCATGCACAGTCCATGATTTCTGCAGTTTGTATAACTTTTGTGCAACAACTTCAGAAAAGGAAAACAAACAAAGAGGATCCCGGGTTAACAGAGGGATCCATTAACCCTGGGCGGGTTTAGCAGCAACAGGAACAGTTAAAACAATAAAGTAGCAACTATGTACATTTTCATAACATTGAAAGCTATATCTTACTGAGGTTCTACGGGAGGTGACCTTCTTTCTGGCTTCACCAGACTCACAGATCGGCCCGGTGAGCCAGGACGCCGTTCTGGTCCCAGTAAGGATAGAATCCCTCTCCGGGAGGTCCTTCTCGTCGGTAGGCGTACCCGCCTCTCCGGGGCGCGGTGAGGTCGAACTTCCCCTGGTTCCGCGGGGTCAGGTCCCGCTGCCTTTCCTCCAGGACTATCCTCTTCTGGTGTCCCAGCAGCAGCCTGGAGGGCGACACATCGTTGGACCCCCCGGGCAAACCAGCCCGTCTCACTGGTGTTCTTTCTCCACCTCGTATAGGTGACGGCGTCCCCCGGCTCCAGATTGCAATCAGACCGCCTGCCAGAAGGTTCCACCTCTTCTCGGTCCACCCGGACCTGGATCGGCTCCCCGATCTCCTGTATGACCCCTCTCCCTTGCTGGGGATGGAAGGCCACCACAACACCCCAGTGTGAGGGCGAAATCTCGGGGACACTAACCAAGTCCACTTGTTCTGCAGGCTGGGGCCGGCTCCGCCACTCTGCCATAAGGCGCCGTAAGTGCTCCGCATCCGGCATGATCTTCAGACCCGGTGCAGGTAGGGCGCCTTCAGCCGGGTCCGGGTAAGGAGCAATGGGAGACAGCTTAATCTCGGTGGGTTGGCCCACCCGGGTGAGCACGCGGGCATCGGGCCCTCAGTCGGCGGGTCAGCTGGCGGGCCTCGGCCGCAGCCACACGTTCCTCCGATAACGGCGTCGGAGGTCGGCCCATCGGGGACTCGGTAAGGGTCAGACCTCCCAGCAGCGGTGCCTCGGAGCCTATCTCGGACGCCGCGGCCTCAGACTGAGCCGACTCAGCTCCGCGTGGTGCTTCGGGTGCCGCCATCTTTTTCTCCTCTCCCGCGTCTTCTTCCCGCGGTCTCTTCCGTGGGCGGCCCCGTCCCCATGGTCTCCACCCTCCGACCAAGATCAGGAGGCGTACCTCAGCTGTTGACGGGCACGTCCTCAGGACACAGAAATACTTAGACTGGGCGGCCATTACTGTTCGCGCTCTCCAGCTCGTCTACGCCCACTCCACGCCCCTCTTCTCTTCCTGCGCTTTCCTCAGCGCTGCAATGGCGGCGGATTTTGGCGGCAAATGGCACAGCACACAGTCTTGCAATAAAGTACAGCCCAAGCACAGTAAATCACAGTCTCTAGGCACACATGACCTGATTCTTCAGGCTTAAGTAGATCCTGTTCGTGACGCCAAGTCTGCGGCGCCCCCACACCGCCGCAGGGCCGAGGGGTACCCGGAGCCGGGCCTCTGGTTCTCAGTATCGGGGTTGTCACGGTGGCTAGACCCGGTCCGTGGCCCTGTCCGTCAGTGGGGGACGTCCGGTGTAATAGGTGGTAGTAATAGTAGCGATGGAGCGGTGCAGTTGTGGGGTGTAAGTCGCGGTAAATAACGAGGACACCAGGTTGCAGTCTCTTTACCTCTTTACTGGAGATCTCTGAGTCCTCAGTCCAGAACACGGTTCACCAGGCTACGCAAGTCCGGCCGGTCCAATGGCACCTCCAGAGTTCTCCTCTCAGGTGAAAATCTGTGCCTTCCTTCTAGCGCTATGTGTTGTAGTCCTTCCCTGCTGTGCTTACGGAAAGTAACCCCACAACGGTTGTGTCTGTTTCTTAAGTTCCCTCACAACTCGATTTGATGTTCCTCTGTAATCCACCCCTTCCCTGTATTCAGGTTGGAATGGCACCCGTTTGTCAGGTAGGCCTGGAGTTCTTCCGGGACCCTAGAGTCGCCCCTCTCCCGCAATTGCCCCCCAAGACTTCATAGGTGATATGTGGTAGACAGCCCGCCTGAGACCGACTGTCCTGCCGCTGTTTGGAGTATGGCTTGAAGCTGTATTCTAATCCACTCCCTCGGCGTTCCGGCCACCGGTATTGCGCCTCAGCAGGGTGCTGCCTCTTTCAACAAAACCCCTGCTGGTATTCTCCTTCTGCTTAATCTCGTTTCTCACTCAGCACAATCTGTCTCGCTTCTAGTCCTTTCCTTGAGTCCCGCCGCTTCCAGGAGCCTGCGCGGACCCGTTACGTTCTTTCAATGCCAAGCCTCTGCCAGGATCCCACCCCTGGCAGAGACCCTACAGTCTCTCCCTTCACAACACCCCCTGCCACAGGGTGTTGCTCCGTTCAATCCCGTCAGCGTTCTCTCTAACTTTCTGCCTGACCCCCAGTTTACCCACTATGGTGGGGAGTGGCCTAATGAATAGCACCCTTAGCTCCCCCCGGAGGCCCAGCTATGAAACATATTGGTGTCTGTGATACCTGATTGGAGGAACTCCTTCGGTGCCATCGAACGTACCATGGCTCCCCTTAGCGGCGAAGCCACAGTACTGCAACGACCAGAACTCTGGGGCGCTGCATACCTATGCCCATAATTTACGTAAATTTAAAACTCACTTTTATGCCACTGGAGATAGGGCGGGAGCTATACTGGCCCGTAGGGTACGCAAGCGAGAGGCTAAATCCAGATTAGATGGTTTGCTAGGTCAGAATGGGTGTTTGGTTAGGAATCTGATTGAAATCGCAGAGACATTTGCAAAGTATTACTCCCATTTATATAACTTACATTCTGACCAGCAGACCTGTCAACCCACCCAGGTATCAATCGACTCATATCTACAGTCAGTTAATTTACCATGCGTATCCCAAGAACAATTACTCTTGTTAAATGCCCCATTTACAGAGGAGGAAATTAAAAAAACCATTAAAAGTAGTAAGCTGCACACCGCACCTGGTCCGGATGGACTATCAAATGAATATTATCGCACTTTTCAGGATCTTCTGGCCCCATATCTATTGAGGTTGTTTTCTAGTTGGAGGGATTCAGGCAACGTTGCTGCCTCCAATCTGGAAGCTATTATTACCACTCTCCCTAAGCCAGGTAAGACCCCTGATAGTCCTGGAAATGTTAGGCCCATTGCTTTATTGAATTGTGATTTAAAGATATATACCAAATTGTTAGCCTCCCGCCTTCATTTGATAATCCCCTCTCTTGTCTCTCCTGACCAGGTCGGTTTTGTGGCTGGCCGGGAAACTAAGGATGGTACCCACCGAATGTTGAATCTCATCAGGGTGGCGGAACTATCGGGCCTTCCCAGTGCCTTTCTGTCCTTCGATGCTGAGAAGGCTTTTGATAGGGTACATTGGGGATATTTGGGAAGTGTTCTTCGGAAGTTCGGTTTGGAGGGCCCCATCCTATCAGCGATCTCGGCCGTATATTCCACTCCATCTGCCAGAGTTATCGCCTCTGGAGTAGTATCTGCCCCCTTTCTGATCACCAATGGGATGCGGCAGGGATGTCCATTATCCCCTATTATATTTGCATTATGCATGGAGCCATTGGCAGAGAAAATACGTTTTAACTCGGATATTTCAGGCCTGATGGTGGGCCTGGCTGCTCATAAGATTGGTCTATACGCGGATGACGTTATCATAACGTGTGGATCTGGAGCGGTCGTTCTCGGCAGTCATGGCTGAACTAAAGGATTTTGCGTCAGTATCCTATTACAAACTGAACGCATCCAAATCTTTGGTATTCCCTGTCGCGGTCCCTTTGGTCGTCAGAACTGAATTAGAGAATAAGTTTCCTTTTCGTTGGACTGATTAGGGTATCCCTTTCCTTGGTATAAAGCTTACATGTTCTCAACATATTATAAAGGTGAATTATTCTGCTCTATTCAGAGAGATTAAGTCTGAGTTAGACACCTTGCATATGTTTATGACATCCTGGGTGGCCAGAATCAACATTTTCAAAATGAAAATTTTCCCCAAGATATTATATTATTTTAGATGTCTCCCTTTGAGGGTTCCAAGCAAAATTATAACAAACTTTCAACGCTTAACAAATAGATACATATGGGCCCACAAAACTCCTAGAGTGGCTAAATCCCTTATGTACTACCCTTATGAGTTGGGGGGAATGGGATTACCAAATTTGATGGCGTACTATAAGGCCTCGGTGGTGGCAGGGTTGCGGGACTGGTGGCAGCTTGATAAGGATCATAGATGGTTGCAAATTGAAAATTTCTATGCTACTAGAGGCACCCACCATCCACCCGATTCATGCTGGAGGTTGAAGCTTTGGGGCCGCGGACAGGTAGTCTCCCTCTACCGACCATGTCTACTGCACTGCATTTTTGGAGGCAGACGGTCCCGTCTCTTATTAAAATTCCGTTAACTGAAGTGTCACTGAAGGCGCTAGAATTACATATTCCATATATAGATTTACAGCCATGGGTACTGGCTGGTGTAAAATCACTTCATCAGCTGCTTGATGACACAATGATTAAACCGTTTGATCGCCTAGTTGCGAAACACCCTGATATTCGGCATAGATTTTATCAGTTTTTACAATTAAAACATCTTATGCACACTTCTCAACTGACGCCCTTTTTTAATACCAACCTAGTTCGTACAGTAAATGGTCTTTTCTTGGTGCCTGGGCCTAGTACTCGCAATCTATCTATTTTGTATAGAGCCCTGAATGATCCTGACCCAGAGGTTAAGTTGCAATTCATGAGCCAGTGGGAGGATGATTTGCAGGTCACCCTAGCGCCTGATGGGTGGCGGGAAGCGGTGTTAGAGGTTCGGAGAGTATCCTCATGTGTAAACCATCTGGAACAATTAAAAAAAGTCCAGGTCACCCTAGCGCCTGATGGGTGGCGGGAAGCGGTGTTAGAGGTTCGGAGAGTATCCTCATGTGTAAACCATCTGGAACAATTAAAAAAAGTCCACTTACGCTGGTACTATTACCCAGTTAAAGTTGCCCATTTTGGCCCTCAATGCTCCCCATTGTGCTGGAGAGGCTGCGGTATGTTGGGGACGCTTAGCCATATGTGGTGGTCGTGTCCGAAATTACTAAATCTTTGGGTTAGTTTAGAGGACGTGATAGCAGAGGTGACTGGGATTCGGGTGGCCCTGCGACCTAGTATGGTTTTATTGCATATTGGCTTGGATGAGATCCCACATGGGCTGAGAGGTGTGTTCTCACATTTGTTTATAGCCGCTAGACTGGCAGTGGCTTCCAAATGGAGAGTGACTAGCGCACCGACCATACAATCTGTGATTGATAGGATGAACCTTTATTGCCAATACGAACGGGCACTGGTGTTATCTGCGACATCAAAAACAAAAAAGTCTCAGATCTGGAGGCCGTGGCTTGATAGCCGTTTTTCCTTTATCCCATCGTGAAGACGCTTGTCCTACTGTGATCCGGGATCTGATACTCCCGGCCCGTGAAAAATCTTGTTCTGTGCCTAGCTGTCTAGTTTAAATGTCGCTTTGACTTTCAGGAACCTGTATTTTAGTAGGTTAGTTTATGTTTAGACCTTTGATCTAAATAATCTACAGTTGTATACCTATGTGTACCTACTCCCTTTCCCCCCCCCCTCCCTTGCGTTGGTATGTCTGTTTTCTGATTGTATTATTAATCTACTCTTCTCTGTTTGCGGAATTGTTATGTTTATCTGTCTAACCTGAAAAAGTTTTAATAAATATGATTCAGAAAAAAAAAAAAGGAGGCTATACATGCCTTGGAAGCAAGAGAAGCTTCGGAGAGAGGCTGCTGAGGGCCTAGTGAGTGCATTGGAGTGAAAGGTGTCCGAGTTCAAAGGCCACCTGGCAGATGAATACAGCAGCCCTGAAGAAAATGGAGTGGCAGTTGTCTGTACTGGCCAACCGACTCAAAGAGGTGAAAGTCCGGTGAGAGCCAAGGCTGGAGGCTGAGCCCGGGGATCATCTCGGTGCAGTGGAGGAGGGTGAGACTCCCTTGCTCAAATACCTTGTAGAAGTCCCGGAAGACCTGAGTGTGCCAGAGAGTCGGTGCATGACAACTTTAAGAAGGCCATGGAAGCCTGCAGGGTGTACTTGTCTCCAGAAGCTAAACAGCTGGTGGTTCTGTCCACATCTGAAGTCACGGCGGATCAACTGGCTATCCTGAGGGACATGCACTTGTGGTGTGTGTGCATAAAGCAGTTGTTCCTATGGAAGAATGATGAAGCTGCTAGGCAGCTGCAGCTTATGAGAAAACCTCAGAATCTATTAGAAGATGTCATCCAGGTGCCAAGTGCTCTGCTGGGAGAAGTCTTCAGGTCCAACGGGTGATTCATGCAGGAAATGGTCAATAAATTGGGAGTGACGAGAGTGAGAATTCCCGATAAAGATGAAGCCAAGGTACCCAGGGAATTGGGTTTTGTTCCGTTCCTTATGATGGGGACAGGAGAGTTTTGGGAATATGTGGATTCTCCTCACGTATAGGCTGGCTCATCTTAAAGAACTACAGGGTGAGCCATTTATATTGATATGCCTAAATAAAATGGGAATGGTTGGTAATATCAACTTCCTGTTTGTGGCATGACCCTATTCCCATTGAAGAAAATAAAGTTTTCAATATAGGTGGTGACCATGGCGGCCATTTTCAAGTCGGCCATTTTGAATCCAACTTTATTTTTTTAATGGGAAGAGGGTCATGTGACACATCAAACTTATTGAGAATTTCACAAGAAAAACAATGGTGTGCTTGGTTTTAACGTAACTTTATTATTTCATGAGTTATTTACAAGTTTATGGCCACTTACAAAATGTTCAAAGTGCTGCCCATTGTGTTGGATTGTCAATGCAACCCTCTTCTCCCACTCTTGACACACTGATAGTAACAACGCAGAAGAAATGCTAGCACAGGCTTCAAGCATCCATTATTTCAGATGCGGCACATCTCATATCTTCACAGCATAGATCAGAGGTGTCAAACTGCATTCCTCGAGGGCCGCCAACAGGTCAGGTTTTCAGGATTTCCTTGTATTGCACAGGTGATAATTTAATCACCTGCACAGAATGATTCCAGCACCTTGTGGAATACTAAGGAAATCCTGAAAACATGACCTGTTGGCGGCCCTCGAGGAATGCAGTTTGACACCTCTGGCATAGATAATTGTCTTCAAATGACCCCAAAGATAAAAGTATAAGGGGGTCAGATTAGGAGACATTGGTGGCCATTCAACTGGCCCACAACGACCAATCCACTTTAAAGGAAACTGTTCATGTAGGAATGCTCGGACCTGACACCCAAGATGGTGCACCACCACATTGTGGGTGTCAGGTCCGTGCATTCCTATATGAACAGTTTTCTGGAAAGTGGATTGGTCGTCGTGGGCCAGTTGAATGGCCAACAAGGTCTCACTATCTGACCCCCTTAGACTTTTATCTTTAGGGTCATCTGAAGGCAGTTGTCTATGCTGTGAAGGTACGAGATGTGCAGCATCTGAAACAACAGATACTGGAAGCCTGTGCTAGCATTTCTTCTGCGTTGTTGCTATCAGTGTGTCAAGAGTGGGAGAAGAGGGTTGCATTGACAATCCAACACAATGGGCAGCACTTTGAACACATTTTATAAGTAACATAGTAACATGGTTATTAAGGTTGAAGGAAGACTTCCCCATGGTAGTATAATAAGTCACCAAATCCTTAATTTCTTTGCCAATTTCAAAAGTAGGATTATGATTAATGGGTAAGTATGTATCTAAGTCACTAAGTTGCGTCCTAATCTCGTCCATATAATAGTCACGATCTAGAACCACCACTGAACCCCCCCTTGTCAGCAGGTTTTATTATAATCTGTTTATTCTCCTTGAGAGATGTCAAAGCCTTTTTCTCTTCTATTGTGAGGTTGTGTCTGATGTGATGATCACCCCTTTCTATAGATGTCAATACCTTACTAATATCATTTTTTACAAACTCTATATACGTTTCTACAGGATGGTAAAGATGTGGAGGTTGGAATGAACTACGTAACCATAAATTTAAAGCATTAAGAGTAAATTCAGGCCCAGTATGTTTTTATATAGAATATATACTTCATTAAAATATATGGACGTGTGGGCAGTAGCCACCCCCCTTTTTTTCCTGTTTTCTTACATAGGACACTGTCTTATATGATGTCTAATTATGTTTATGTATATTACAGAGGGACACTTAATCTCTTGAGAAAGGCTCTTTAGCCGAAACGTTGAGAAAGAAACTATATATGTCCAAATAAGATGTATTGAAGAAGTATACACAAAAATTTTTTTGGAAACCCTATATCTGGAACCAAGTGGGGAAACCCGATTGTTTAAATAAATTTTGAGCATGTTAAAATAAACTTTGAGTAGTGTGCCGGAGTTTTTCTTATATTATATATTCTTCACTCCTGAGCACCTCAGATTCTAAAAGTGAGCACCTTCCTCATCGAAGAAAGACTTTAAGTCCATCTAGTTCAACCCATAGCTAGTGTTGAGCATTCCGATACTGCAAATATCGGGTATCGGCCGATATTCGCTGTATCGGAATTCCGATACCGAGTTCCGATACTTTTGCGATATCGGATACCGGAATCGGAAGTTCCTATAGTGCAATTATGCACTATAATGGACTGTGGGCGGAGACTGCGTGTGTGTTTGCGTGGGGCGGGGTCTGTGCGTGACCGTGGGGGGTCTGTATGTGCCTGCCGGGGCTCTGTGCGGAGCCCCACACAGAGCCCCGCACAGAGCCCCGGCAGCCCCGCACAGAGCCCCGGCAGCCCGCACAGAGCACCCGGAAGGCACGCACAGACCCCCGGCAGCCCGCACAGACCCCCGAGAGGCCCGTACAGATCCCCAGCAGGCCCGCACAGACCCCGCCCACACACACAGACACGCACAGTGTCCGCCCACGCACCGCCCACACTCTTCCCCCCTCCGGAACAGGAAGGAAAAGGACAGAAAGGGCTTATTTACATTCCGATATTTGTGTCCCATTGACTTGCATTGGTATCGGTATCGGTGATATCCAATATTTTTTGGATATTGGCCGATCCAATCCGATACTGATACTTCTGGATATCGGAAGGTATCGCTCAACACTACCCATAGCCTAACCTAACATGCCCTAACATGTTGATCCAGAGGAAGGCAAAAAGAATCCATGTGGCAAAGAGTAAGCTCCACACTGGGCAAAAAAAAAAACCCTTCCCGACTCCACATACGGCAATCAGACTAGTTCCCTGAATCAACACCCTATCAAGGAATCTAGTATATATCACCTGTAACATTATACTTTTCAAGAAAGGTATCCAGTCCCCTCTTAAATTTTAGTAATGAATCACTCATTACAACATCATACGGCAGAGAGTTCCATAGTCTCACTGCTCTTACAATAAAGAATCCACGTCTGCTATTATGCTTGAACCTTCTTTCCTCCAGACGTGGAGGATGCCCCCTTGTCCCTGTCTCAGGTCTATGATTAAAAAGATCATCAGAAAGGTCTTTGTACTGTCCCTTCATATATTTATACATTAAAATAAGATCACCCCTTAGCCTTCGTTTTTCCAAACTAAATAGCCCCAAGTGTAATAACCTATCTTGGTATTGCAGACCCCCCAGTCCTCTAATAACCTTGGTCGCTCTTCTCTGCACCTGCTCTAGTTCAGCTATGTCTTTCTTATACACCAGAGACCAGAACTGTGCACAGTATTCTAAGTGTGGTCGAACTAGTTACTTGTATAGAGGTAAAATTATGTTCTCCTCATGAGCATCTATGCCTCTTTTAATGCATCCCATTATGTTATTTGCCTTTGTAGCGGCTGCCTGACACTGGCCACTAAATGTGAGTTTGTCATCCACCCATACACCCAGGTGAAGGATGGGGTTAAACCAGAGTAGGAGAAGAAAGGGAATTATCACACACTCAAAACCTAGCAACAGTCACAGATAAACCCACCAAATGCCTTCTCCAACAACAATAACCAACAACAGCCACCATGCAGCATAAGCCACTCTAACAATAAGTACAAACCGGGGTCCAGAATATATAGGAGATGGGAGTGGCTAACAATGCACAGCTGAGAGCCCTAATGCATAAAAGCTTCCAGGAGCTCTCAACTGAGCAGGTTAACCCCTGCACTGCTAAACGAAACTTACACCGTTTAAAGGAAATATGTCACCTCAAAATTGGCCTATAAACTCACCGGCATCAGGGGCTTATCTACAGCATTCTGTAATGCTGTAGATAAGCCCCGATGTACCTGAAAGATAAGAAAAACAGGTTATATTACACTCACATATAATCCCTTCAAACTTTACTTTTATTTCTACTCAATATAAAACCCTAGACCCAGTATAAAAAAAACTATGGATACCACATATATAGATTATAAGGGATTATAAGGGATTATATGTGCGCACACTAGAGATTTTGATTCCTACATATTTTGTTTTTGAGTATTTTATATTACACTCACCCAGGGGCGGTCCCGCTGCGTTCCGGTTCGATGGGCATCGCGGTCCGGGTCCAGCGCCTCCGATCTTCATACAATGACGTCCTCTTCTTGTCTTCCTGCCGAGACTCCTGCGCAGGCATACTTTGGCTGCCCTGTTGAGGGCAGAGTAAAGTACTGCAGTGCGCAGGCGCCGGGAAATGTCTGAGAAGCCCAGCGCCTGCGCACTGCAGTACTTTGCTCTGCCCTCAACAAGAAAGACAAGAAGAGGTAGTCATCGTATGAAGATAGGAGTCCCCGGACCGGACCGCGACACCCATCAGACCGCAGCGGGACCGCCCCTGGGTGAGTATAATATAACCTGTTTTTCTTATCTTTCAGGATACATCGGGGGCTTATCTACAGCATGCTGTAGATAAGCCCTTGATGCTGGTGGCTGCAGTTTATAGGCCAATTTTGGGGTGACAGATTCCCTTTAATATGAAGGTGAAGTGCTTCTAATCAGTGCAGGAGTAGGAGAAATCAGACGCTGCGGGCTTCTGGCTACTCTCTATCACAGTAAACCCATGACAGATCTTCACTTCTGCAACGTGAATGGAGCACTGGGACACTAAAGCTGAATGGATCCAGCGATCCGGCCAGTCTCAGAACAATGCTTACTAAAAAATTCCTCTCTTGAGAACGAAGAGGAATTTTAATAAAAATTCACTTGTAAAGTTGCTTGTTTTTACAAACATAATGCAGTTTCACCCATTAAAGATCTTGAGAAAAGCTCTCTATGTATCATTGCCTTGAAAGGACTTTGCTTTTGACTTCTAAAGCAAATATGTGCAAGTCTGGTTTCACATATCCATGCAACAGTGATCTTGCTCATAGTGAAATACATGGCCCTACTGCGGGTTCTCCTAACCTGAGCTACCTGTCTCCTTTCTTGGACCAGCACTCCTCCCATTTGGCACAGGTGATTTTAATTAGTAGGAGAGTGCAAAGTAAGGGGTCTAGCCCATTTTTGCTCTTACTGAAGAGCTGGAGGAAGGTGAGTTTCAGTGCTCCTTTCATTTGGTGTGGGTTCTGTGTGGTGGCCATTGTTGCTGTGGTTTTTGTGCTGGTGGTGCGGCGCGGCCTGGAGTCATGGGGACTCAGTACTGCAGCATGGGTGCTGTGGGGCACCAGACCATCTGCCCTGCTGGTGCATTGCCGCTGTGGCGGTGGTCGGCGCACGGCTCTGCTCCATTAGGGCGGTAGGACCCACTACGAGGTTTGTCGTGACGTGGCAGTGGGCTTCATACAGTCTGATCAGAATGTTAAACTAAGAACCTCATGTTGAGTTTTATAAATTTTTGCCTAGCAGTTTTAGATCAATGTATGATTTTTAGAGGTGCGGTTCATGCTCCTTTTTTTTTGGTGCCTGTCTCATTTATGCCTATTATATAGTAAGGTTAGGTCAGGAGACCCAGTAGTTGGGCCTTTTATTCGGATCCAAGTACGGTTTGTGTTTCACATCTGTGTGAGTCTGTGTGAAACCAAACTAACCTTGGACTATCAATTTTTGGTAGCTAAAAATTAGTTAATCGCAGGGTGCTAGACCCAGTGCTCAAATGTAGTCTGTAAGGGAACCTAGTACTGAGCATCCAAATCCCCTGTAGCACCCCCCACTGGGGAAAAGAAGAATTGTATAGACTTGTCATTGAATTGACTGGGCAGTGTATATAATGCACAGAGGTGCCAGGTCCTCCAGAGAGACGTTCTCTGTTTGGCAAATGCATTACGATTCTAAATGGAGACCCCTTTCTTCTATTCTGTTGGAGTTCTCTAATAGGATATTTGAAAATATCTTTTTAAACCAGACGTCTCCTTTAATACAAAATTATATGTCACATGTTCGTATTACATGGCCAACCCTAATAGCAAAGTATAAACAACATTACAGATCTATTCTTTTGATGTCAGGGGCATTCCATTTTAAAAGGAAAATTAAACTAGTCGTGATTCCCAACAAACAGTCCACTGTGAGATACTATACGTCATTGCTTTCCAGCATCACCAGACAAACGTTACACAAGATGAAAGAGTCGTCATTGATCTTACTGACGAGTCTTTGGATGGATGTTAATAATTGATAATCATTGCTGCTTTTGTGGTGTCTGAGCCTCTGAGATTGTCCCTGTAGACTGATGAGGACTAAACAAGGTGCACAGGGACAGTTGTCGATCAGTTTATTTTCTTACAATATTGAATCATTTATGAATAGTGTTGAGCATTCCGATACTGCAAATATCGGGTATCGGAATTCCGATACTGAGTTCCTATACTTTTGCAATATCGAATACCGGAATCGGAAGTTCCCATAGTGCAATGAACCAGTTTGATGTAATTCAGCCAATGAGGAATCCTAAAGTGTGGGCACATCCTGTAATGCATGTTAGGCATGTAAGTAAGGGCATGGCTGTGATTGGATGCTGAAATGATGTCATGATGCACTATAAAAGCTGCCGCCACCGCCATTTTGGGTTCACTCTGCTGTGAATTCAGTTAGGGACAGGACGCTGCTGTTCTGACTGAGGGATAGTTAGAGATAGCGATTTGCTTCATTGTGCTTTACCCAGGCTAATTTAGCAACCGCTGTGTGAGAACCTTGTTTTTGCCTAGCAGCGCTGTCACCGGCTGTCTGCAAGGTCTCTGTGTGAGTGCAGCTCACGCTGTCGCCTGTTCTGCAGCCACAGCTGGTTGTAGTTAGCTCAGCGTGCGTCACTGCCTCATACTGTTCCATTGTCCTTTTTTCAATTAGTGCTGTCTGCTGCACATTTTTTCTGATTTATCCTATTAGTGGGTTTCCATCTGTATCCTGCTAGATTGTGGAAAAACACTATATAGGAGTACATAGAGGAGCCTTTCTGCAGCATTGTGCCCTGCAGCCCCAGCCAGATTAGTATTATTAGCCTATTTTTTGGAGCCTCATCTATTGCATTGTAGGTTACCTTCCTGCATTGTAATAGCTACACAAAGTTTGTGATGCTATCGGTTTTACATCTTTGGGCACATCCAGTATCTTTTTCTTAAAAAAACAAAAAGTTAATAAAGTTCACCAAACACTCCACTTTACAGTTGTGTAGGCCACATTAGCTCATATTAAAGTCTAGTCCACACTTTATAAAATTAGTGTTTTTTATACCTGTTAGCAGCTGTTCAGGAATAAGCACACTAAGGCTGCTTTCACACTTCAGGTTTTTTGCCGGATGCCGGTTCCGGCGTCCCGCCGCATCACCGGATTCGTTTTTTTTTCAGGAAACCGGATGGCAACCGGATGAGACAGAAAAACTGGATCCGTCTCATCTGGTTGCCATCCGGTTCGTCCGGTTTTCTTTCCGTTTTTTTACGGATCCGGCTTTTAAAAACACCCCCTGAAAGGCGGTGATTAGGCTGATTGGCCGGCGTAAAACTATATATACAGTGTTCCCACATCTGTGACGGGTTGGAGAGGAGTAAGATACAGAGCAAGATGGACGGCATTATTGCAAAGATTCTGCAGAATAACGTGGATTTCATCACAGAGGCGAATCGATTGAAAGCAATTGTTATTGAGAAAGAGCGAGAGAGACAGCGTGTCATGCGTCTGCGACGACGCCGTTTGCCACCCCATCACGGCACAGAGAATGACCCGGGGAGTCTTTTCCACTTTGTATATGGAGCTTCGAGGTGACCCTGACAAGTTTTTCAGCTATGTTCGGATGAAAGCGGAGAACTTTAATATATTGGTGGAGCGGGTTGAACATCTGATAAGAAGGAGTGATACCTATTGCCGATTCTCCATAACCCCGGCTGAGCGTCTGATGGTCACTCTTCGGTAAGCATTCTTTTTGAATCAACTCTTGTAGGGCACTTTCGTTGATATTTTGAATTTACAGTAATTTCAGCCTTGCTTTTGTCCACAGATTCCTAGCAACTGGTGAATCCCTGTCTTCATTACATTTTCAGTTCAGACTGGGCATTTCAACCATATCTGGAATAGTAAGGCACACTTGCCGTGCTGTGTGGGACTCTCTGCATGAAGAATACATTCCACATCCCACAATGCAGACATGGTTGGAAGTAGCTGACAGATTCCTGGAAGAGTGCCAGTTTCCCAATTGCTTGGGTGCGGTGGACAAGAAACACATCCGTATCGTGAAACCGGCTGGTTCTGGATCTCAGTATTTCAACAACAAGAAGTACTTTTCCATAGTGCTGATGGCCATTGCTGATGCGGATTATAAATTTGTAGCGGTGGACATTGGGGCGTATGGCCGTTCTAATGATTCGCAAGTTTTCAAACTGTCTTCTATGGGGCGGCATTTATATGGACAAACCTTTCAATTCCCCCCCCAAGACCACTTCCTCAAACCTCTGAGCCACCAATGCCATTTGTATGTGTTGGGGATGAAGCTTTTCAGCTTTCCGAGCATCTTTTGAAACCCTACTCCAGCCGTGGTGTAACCAATACTAAAAGAATTTTCAACTACAGACTCACGTGCAAGGAGAATGGTGGAGTGTGCGTTTGGGATCCTAACTGCCAAATGGGGAGTTCTACTGACATCCATTAACTTGAAGACAGACACTGTGGATGAGGTGGTGAAAGCGTGTGTTGTCCTACACAATTATGTTATATCCAAGGAACAGCTTTCCATTGAGGACCACTCTTCCGAAACCACCTTGGCGGATCCTAGCAACCAGACATACAGAAGTTCTGCCACAGTTTCCAGAATACGGGATCACTTTGCAGAATATTTTATTTCACCCCAAGGAAGAATACACTGGCAGGATGAGAGAGTTTAAACACTTTGTATGTACCTAGTAATAACTGTCCTTTACCCATGTTGTGTACCTGTTGTTTTTACCTTTACCCATGTTGTGTACCAGTTTGGTTTTTACCTTTTAGCAATGTTGGGTACCTGTTTGTTTTTTACCTTTTACCCATGTTGTGTACCTCTTTTGGTTTACCTTTTAGCAATGTTGGGTACCTGTTTGTTTTTAATTTTTAACCAAGAAGTGCATCTGTTTGGGTTGTACTCAAAGTACTTTATCTCTTACCAATAAACCTTGTTTAACAAAAGTGTAATTGTCCCTAATGAATAAATACAAAAGAGTTTTCAACCAAAAAGTTTTATTAACATTATTAAACAACCAAAAAAACATACAGGTAACTAAAGGTTTTCATACGTCGGGGTGGAGATACTGTTGGAGGGGCTGTCGGATAGGGACGCTTCGACAGTGGGAGTGTGCAGAGAGGAATGTGTTGGTGGTGGGGAAGGATCAATAGGTAGTGGTGAAGGAGTGGAGAAAGCAATTGAGCGGGTGGACAGGAAAGTGGGATTGGGGTTAGGAATTTGGTAGGATAGAGGGGTGTAGGTTATGTTTTGGGAGGATTTGGAAGCAGAAGGAGTGATGGGTGGAGAAGAGGGTTGGGAAGAGGGTGATAGAGGCTGTTGGAAGTGGGCAGGGAGAGGAGGCGAGGATAAAGTAGATGGGAAGTTGTAAGGGTCGGGATCATCATATGGGTGGGAAGGGGCACGGGTGGGAGGCTGGTAGTGTGGCTGGTGGGAAGGGGCATGGGCGTGAGGTTGGTAGTGTGACTGGTGGGGAAGGGCACGGGCGTGAGCGTGAGGCTGGTATTGTGAGGGGTGGGAAGGGGCACGGAAACGCTGGAAGTGTTGTGTACTTTGGTACGGGGCACGGACACGATGTGGGTGATGTTGGTGGGATGGGTCACGGTCTGGTTGGCGGTACGGGTCAGGAGGATGGTAGTGGCTGTAGTGATGGACAGTGGAGGAAGGAGGGGCAGTTGAAGCATGGGTGGCAAGAGTATCTGCTCTTGAGGCAATGAGCGCTAGAGTGGACTGGCAGGATTCCATTACTTGCATCTGCTGAGAAGCAGATAGCGTCTCCATTTGCTCAAGTACCGACTGGAAAAAAGTGTTGTTCGGTGACTGTCTTGCCTCTGAACGCATCATTACCAGAAATGTATGCATCTCGAGTATACTTTTATTTATGAAATTGAAACCTGCAGCCATTTGCTCGGACAAAACTTTCAGGCAGTTCTGGAACGATGCGTTCAGGTGCAAGAACTCGGGAGCATAACTATGTACCTGACCCCTCTGCCGAAACCGCCCCGATGCTACAGGTGTACTAGAGGTGGCTGCAGCAGAGGGGTGGGGTACAGGAAACGCTGTGTCCTCACCAGCAGCTACATGCAATGGAACCGGCCAGGATGCTCCAGCGCTCGTGGATGGAACAGAGGGATCAGTAGAGTGGGAAGGTGCAGAGTGGGAAGGTGCATAGTGGGAAGGTGCAGAGTTGAAAGGTGCAGAGTGTTCCTCACTGTCAAAGTGTCCCTCGGTGGCGGCCTCCTGAGGGATCGCCCCAGAAGGGTTCAACTGTGCTGCAGGCTCCCGAGTGCTCCCGACGGTTCTGTGGAAGAAAAGAGAAAAACAAAAAATTAGTATACTGTCATTGCATGGACCTGGCTGAAAGAGCAAAAGAGGTTTAGACATGTAAAACATTAGTGCATGTGGTGGGTAATATTTACCTTCGGGTGACCATCGTTGACCTGAGGAACGACAGGGCCCTTGCATATTTGTACGTGCTCCTGCGTCCTCCAGATCCACTCGGGGCCGGCATCTCTTTGTTGAACTCCTTCTTAAAGCGATCCCTGATCGACCGCCACCTTTTCACAATCCGCTCACCTGTTTAAAGGAGAAAGACAACTTGTTTAGAAACAGCATTTTGGAATGCATCACCAAAACTGAACTGAGGATGCTTACGTTCTTTAATCTGGGCCCGATCATCAAGGTCCTCCCACCTTGGTATCAGTTCGCGGCAGATTTGCTCCCAGAGTCGACGGGTCACTGAGAGATCAGCATGGCGGCGGTCACCCATGTTCCACAACGGCTCCCTGTCTCTGACAAGATCGATGAGGAGGTCAATATCAAGGCCGGCCTCCTCACCGTCCAAATCTTGAGCACGCTGTGAAACCTGTTTGAAAAGGGGGAAAAAAAATTAACACCAAATTTGAAACATTGCTAACCTCCCCCCAAAAATAAAAAACCTACACGACGCCGGACGCCACGAGAATTACGCCGACGACCCTGGGAGCCACTGGAAGGACCTCTTGCTTGGGCACCAGATTCCGAACTCTAGAAGCAAAATGAAAAAAATTATGTGCTTATTGGTAGCCATTCTATATGTTGTGTGCCATGTGATCTATATTTTTTGTATGTGTTGTGTGAGGTTTGAAAGTATCAGTTTCTATGTGTTTTGTTGTATCTTGTGTTGTATCTTGTGTTATGTTTTGTGTGTAGTGTAGGGTGTGTTTCCGCAATACATGACAGATACATACCAATTGTGAGCCCTCTCCGTGTGTTTCTCCACCCCTTCCCTCTTCTTCGGAGAGCACCTCTTCTACTGGGGAGTCAGCTTCATCAGCTTCCTACGATGAAAGATTAAAAAATACATTATAGATACACACTCACACACACTCACACACACACACACTCACACACACACACTCACACACACACACACTCACACACTCACACACACTCACACACACACTCACACACACTCAACAATGATGGAGCAAAAGAACTTATGTTCATATTTACCTCTGTGCGTTGACGACAATGAGGAGGGCTCCCCGAAGACATGGCTTTCAGCTCTGTGGCAGGCTCTCAGCTCTGTGGCAGGCTCTCGGCTCTGTGACAGGCTGTGGCAGGCTTTCAGCTCTGTGGCAGGCTCTCGGCTCTGTGGCAGGCTGTGGCAGGCTTTCAGCTCTGTGGCAGGCTCTCAGCTCTGTGGCACGCTCTCGGCTCTTTGGCAGGCTGTGGCAGGCTTTCAGCTCTGTGGCAGGCTCTCAGCTCTGTGGCAGGCTCTTGGCTCTGTGGCAGGCTTTCAGCTCTGTGGCAGGCTCTCAGCTCTGTGGCAGGCTCTCGGCTCTCTGGCAGGCTCTGTGGCAGGCTCTCTGGCAGGTTTCTGGCTCCTTCCGTCTTGGCAGGGTGTTGGCTCTTCTGCTTTTTGGCTGGAAATGGATGAAGGCCTCATGGCCCTGTTTTATATATAGTCCAGGGGGCTGACCATAGTTTTTGGAGCATGCTCAGTGTAAAAAGCCGGATACGGCCGCCGGATCTGACTTTTTCAGGATCCGGTGCTTTCCGGCGTCCATTGACATGCATTGTTGCAAAAAGCTGGAAAGGCCGGATTCGGCCTTTCCGGCTTTTTCGCCGGAGACAAAAAACTTTACAGTAGACGTTTTTCCCAGACGCCGGAATCGACTTGCCGCCGGATCCGGCATCAAACCGGAAGGAACGCTGGGCCATCCGGCGCCAATAATATTCAACGGGGGAAAATGTTGTGAATTTGCTTTTTGCTCCCTCTAGTGGTTACTAGTTTTTTGACTCTGGTTTTTCTGTCATTCCTTTTATCCGCACCTGGGTCGTTAGTTAGGGGTGTTGCTATATAAGCTCCCTGGACCTTCAGTTCAATGCCTGGCAACGTAGTTATCAGAGCTAGTCTGCTGTGCTCTTGTCTACTGATCCTGGTTCCAGTTATATCAGCTAAGTCTGCCTTTTGCTTTTTTCTATTTGTTTTGGTTTTGTATTTTTGTCCAGCTTGTTCCAAATCTATATCCTGACCTTTGCTGGAAGCTCTAGGGGGCTGGTGTTCTCCCCCCGGACCGTTAGACGGTTCGGGGGTTCTTGAATTTCCAGTGTGGATTTTGATAGGGTTTTTGTTGACCATATAAGTTACCTTTCTTTATTCTGCTATCAGTAAGCGGGCCTCTCTGTGCTAAACCTGGTTCATTTCTGTGTTTGTCATTTCCTCTTACCTCACCGTCATTATTTGTGGGGGGCTTCTATCCAGCTTTGGGGTCCCCTTCTCTGGAGGCAAGAAAGGTCTTTGTTTTCCTCTGCTAGGGGTAGCTAGATTCTCCGGCTGGCGCGTGTCATCTAGAATCAACGTAGGAATGATCCCCGGCTACTTCTAGTGTTGGCGTTAGGAGTAGATATATGGTCAACCCAGTTACCACTGCCCTATGAGCTGGATTTTTGTATTCTGCAGACTTCCACGTTCCTCTGAGACCCTCGCCATTGGGGTCATAACAGTTTGCCAGGCCAGTATTAAATGTTTAATGCATTGCAGAAGAGGGATTATAAGAAAGAAGATTCTGAGTTTTTTTTTTTTTCTCCTTCCCCTTTACCTCAGAGTGGCTATGCTTGCTGCAGACATGAATGTCCAGACCTTGATTACAAGTGTGGACCAGCTGGCTACTCGTGTGCAGGGCATACAAGACTATGTTATCAGAAATCCTAGGTCAGAACCTAAAATACCGATTCCTGAACTGTTTTCCGGAGACAGGTTTAAGTTTAGGAATTTCGTGAATAATTGTAAATTGTTTTTGTCCCTGAGACCCTGTTCATCTGGAGATTCTGCTCAGCAGGTTAAAATTGTGATTTCGTTCTTACGGGGCGACCCTCAGGATTGGGCTTTTTCGCTGGCGCCAGGAGATCCGGCATTGGCTGATCTTGATGCGTTTTTTCTGGCGCTCGGTTTACTTTATGAGGAACCCAATCTTGAGATTCAGGCAGAAAAGGCCTTGCTGGCTATGTCTCAGGGGCAGGACGAGGCTGAAGTGTATTGCCAAAAATTTCGGAAATGGTCCGTGCTGACACATTGGAACGAGTGTGCACTGGCCGCTAATTTTAGAAATGGCCTTTCTGAAGCCATTAAGAATGTTATGGTGGGTTTTCCCATTCCCACAGGTCTGAATGATACTATGGCACTGGCTATTCAAATTGACCGGCGGTTGCGGGAGCGCAAAACCGCAAATTCCCTCATGGTGTTGTCTGAACAGACACCTGATTTAATGCAATGTGATAGAATCCTGACTAGAAATGAGCGGAAAATTCATAGACGCCGGAATGGCTTGTGCTACTACTGTGGTGATTCTACACATGTTATCTCAGCATGCTCTAAACGTATAGCTAAGGTTGTTAGTCCTGTCACCGTTGGTAATTTGCAACCTAAATTTATTCTGTCTGTAACTTTGATTTGCTCACTGTCATCTTATCCTGTCATGGCGTTTGTAGATTCAGGTGCTGCCCTGAGTCTCATGGATCTCTCATTTGCTAAGCGCTGTGGATTTACTCTTGAACCATTAGAAAATCCTATTCCTCTTAGGGGTATTGATGCTACACCATTGGCAGCAAATAAACCGCAGTATTGGACTCAGGTTACCATGTGCATGACTCCTGAACACCGCGAGGTGATACGTTTCCTGGTTTTACATAAAATGCATGATTTGGTTGTTTTAGGGCTGCCATGGTTACAGACCCATAATCCAGTCCTGGACTGGAAGGCTATGTCAGTCTCAAGTTGGGGCTGTCGTGGTATTCATGAGGATTCCCTGCCTGTGTCTATTGCTTCTTCTACGCCTTCGGAAGTTCCGGAGTATTTGTCTGATTATCAGGATGTCTTCAGTGAGTCTGAGTCCAGTGCACTGCCTCCTCATAGGGACTGTGACTGTGCTATAGATTTGATCCCAGGCAGTAAATTTCCTAAGGGAAGACTGTTTAATCTGTCGGTACCTGAACATACCGCTATGCGTTCATATATCAAGGAGTCTCTGGAAAAAGGACATATTCGTCCGTCTTCTTCCCCTCTTGGTGCGGGATTCTTTTTTGTGGCAAAAAAGGACGGATCTTTGAGACCTTGTATTGATTATCGGCTTTTGAATAAGATCACTGTCAAATTTCAGTATCCTTTACCGCTGTTGTCTGACTTGTTTGCCCGGATTAAGGGTGCCAAGTGGTTCACCAAGATAGACCTTCGTGGTGCGTACAACCTTGTGCGCATTAAGCAAGGTGATGAATGGAAAACCGCATTCAATACGCCCGAAGGTCATTTTGAGTACTTGGTGATGCCTTTTGGGCTCTCCAATGCGCCTTCAGTTTTTCAGTCCTTTATGCATGACATTTTCCGGAAGTATCTGGATAAATTTTTGATTGTTTATCTGGATGATATTTTGGTTTTTTCTGATAATTGGGATTCGCATGTGGAGCAGGTCAGGTTGGTCTTTAAAATTTTGCGTGAAAATTCTTTGTTTGTCAAGGGCTCAAAGTGTCTCTTTGGTGTACAGAAGGTTCCCTTTTTGGGGTTCATTTTTTCCCCTTCTGCTGTGGAGATGGACCCAGTCAAGGTCCGAGCTATTCTTGATTGGACTCAGCCCTCGTCAGTTAAGAGTCTTCAGAAGTTCTTGGGCTTCGCTAACTTCTACCGTCGTTTTATCGCTAATTTTTCTAGCATTGTGAAACCTTTGACGGATATGACCAAGAAGGGCTCCGATGTAGCTAACTGGGCTCCTGCTGCCGTGGAGGCTTTCCAGGAGTTGAAACGCCGGTTTACTTCGGCGCCTGTTTTGTGCCAGCCTGACGTCTCACTTCCCTTTCAGGTTGAGGTGGATGCTTCGGAGATTGGGGCAGGGGCCGTTTTGTCGCAGAGAGGCCCTGGTTGCTCTGTTATGAAACCTTGTGCCTTTTTCTCTAGGAAGTTTTCGCCTGCCGAGCGAAATTATGATGTGGGCAATCGGGAGTTGTTGGCCATGAAGTGGGCATTTGAGGAGTGGCGTCATTGGCTCGAGGGTGCTAAGCATCGTGTGGTGGTCTTGACTGATCACAAAAATCTGATGTATCTCGAGTCTGCTAAACGCCTTAATCCGAGACAGGCCCGCTGGTCATTGTTTTTCTCCCGCTTTGATTTTGTTGTCTCGTATTTACCAGGTTCAAAGAATGTGAAGGCCGATGCTCTTTCTAGGAGCTTTGTGCCTGATGCTCCTGGAGTCGCTGATCCTGTTGGTATTCTTAAAGATGGAGTTATCTTGTCAGCTATTTCTCCGGATCTGCGACGTGTGTTGCAGAGATTTCAGGCTGATAGGCCTGAGTCTTGTCCACCTGACAGACTGTTTGTCCCGGATAAGTGGACCAGCAGAGTCATTTCCGAGGTTCATTCCTCGGTGTTGGCAGGTCACCCGGGAATTTTTGGCACCAGAGATCTGGTGGCCAGGTCCTTTTGGTGGCCTTCCTTGTCAAGGGATGTGCGGTCATTTGTGCAGTCCTGTGGGACTTGTGCTCGAGCTAAGCCTTGCTGTTCTCGTGCCAGCGGTTTGCTATTGCCCTTGCCTGTCCCGAAGAGACCTTGGACACATATCTCCATGGATTTCATTTCTGATCTTCCGCTTTCTCAGGGCATGTCCGTTATCTGGGTGATATGTGATCGCTTCTCCAAGATGGTCCATTTGGTTCCTTTGCCTAAGCTGCCTTCCTCTTCCGATCTGGTTCCTGTGTTTTTCCAGAACGTGGTTCGTTTGCACGGCATCCCTGAGAATATTGTGTCAGACAGAGGATCCCAGTTCGTTTCCAGGTTCTGGCGATCCTTTTGTAGTAGGATGGGCATTGATTTGTCGTTTTCGTCTGCTTTCCATCCTCAGACTAATGGACAGACGGAGCGAACCAATCAGACTTTGGAGGCTTATTTGAGGTGTTTTGTCTCTGCTGATCAGGACGATTGGGTGACATTCTTGCCGTTGGCTGAGTTTGCCCTTAATAATCGGGCTAGTTCCGCCACCTTGGTTTCGCCTTTTTTCTGCAACTCTGGTTTCCATCCTCGCTTTTCTTCGGGTCATGTGGAGCCTTCTGACTGTCCTGGGGTGGATTCTGTGGTGGATAGGTTGCAGCAGATCTGGAATCATGTGGTGGACAACTTGAAGTTGTCACAGGAGAAGGCTCAGCGCTTTGCCAACCGCCGCCGCGGTGTGGGTCCCCGACTACGCGTTGGGGATTTGGTGTGGCTTTCTTCCCGCTTTGTTCCTATGAAGGTCTCCTCTCCCAAATTTAAACCTCGTTTTATTGGGCCTTACAAGATATTGGAAATCCTTAATCCTGTATCTTTTCGTCTGGATCTTCCTGTGTCGTTTGCTATTCACAATGTATTTCATAGGTCCTTGTTGCGGCGGTACATTGTGCCTGTAGTTCCTTCTGCTGAGCCTCCTGCTCCGGTGTTGGTTGAGGGCGAGTTGGAGTACGTGGTGGAGAAGATCTTGGATTCTCGCCTCTCCAGGCGGAGGCTTCAGTACCTGGTCAAGTGGAAGGGCTATGGTCAGGAGGATAATTCCTGGGTGGTCGCCTCTGATGTTCATGCGGCCGATTTAGTTCGTGCCTTTCATGCCGCTCATCCTGATCGCCCTGGTGGTCGTGGTGAGGGTTCGGTGACCCCTCACTAAGGGGGGGGGTACTGTTGTGAATTTGCTTTTTGCTCCCTCTAGTGGTTACTAGTTTTTTGACTCTGGTTTTTCTGTCATTCCTTTTATCCGCACCTGGGTCGTTAGTTAGGGGTGTTGCTATATAAGCTCCCTGGACCTTCAGTTCAATGCCTGGCAACATAGTTATCAGAGCTAGTCTGCTGTGCTCTTGTCTACTGATCCTGGTTCCAGTTATATCAGCTAAGTCTGCCTTTTGCTTTTTTCTATTTGTTTTGGTTTTGTATTTTTGTCCAGCTTGTTCCAAATCTATATCCTGACCTTTGCTGGAAGCTCTAGGGGGCTGGTGTTCTCCCCCCGGACCGTTAGACGGTTCGGGGGTTCTTGAATTTCCAGTGTGGATTTTGATAGGGTTTTTGTTGACCATATAAGTTACCTTTCTTTATTTTGCTATCAGTAAGCGGGCCTCTCTGTGCTAAACCTGGTTCATTTCTGTGTTTGTCATTTCCTCTTACCTCACCGTCATTATTTGTGGGGGGCTTCTATCCAGCTTTGGGGTCCCCTTCTCTGGAGGCAAGAAAGGTCTTTGTTTTCCTCTGCTAGGTGTAGCTAGATTCTCCGGCTGGCGCGTGTCATCTAGAATCAACGTAGGAATGATCCCCGGCTACTTCTAGTGTTGGCGTTAGGAGTAGATATATGGTCAACCCAGTTACCACTGCCCTATGAGCTGGATTTTTGTATTCTGCAGACTTCCACGTTCCTCTGAGACCCTCGCCATTGGGGTCATAACAGGAAAAGCCGGATCCGGTTTCTCCGGTTTTCAGTTCCGTTTTTTGGCGGAAAAGCAGGAATTCGCCTGAAACAAAAAACCTGATGTGTGAAAGCAGCCTAAGCCCTTAGTACTTTCCTGCCTATCTTTATCAGTCTACCAAGATGAAGAAGGCAGGGAGTAAGGCACGTGGTCGTGGGCATGGAGTTTCTGCAGGGAGAGGATGTGGGGATTCTGTGCCTGCTGCGGGCACCGGTGACTCATCATCCCCCAGTTTTAGCAGGGAACAGTCCTTCATGTGCAGCTTTGTAGAAGCTCGCCGTACCCCACTGCTGCGGGACGAACAAATTGAAGCCGTTGTCGGATGGATGGCAGCTAACGCATCGACTTCAATTAGTGCCACATCCTCTCAGGCACAGAGCACTGAAGAGCACCCATCTGTCTCTTCACCACCTGCCAAATTGCCCAGGCAGTCAGAGAGCACAGGACAGGAGCCATCTCTACTTCTGTTCTCTGAATCTCTTGGCTTGGAAAGAGGGGGTCAGCCATGCAGCATTCGAGAAACTGAAGAAGAGGCAGTATGCAGTGATGCACAACTGCTTTGTCTCTCTGAATACGAAGAGGCGGGGGGGCCAGTGCCAATGGTCAGCACACCTCAGTACGCATCTGATGATGAGACTCAGGTGCCACTTTCTGGTGCGTACTGTGCTGCCGAGACTACCCAGGAGAAGCAGTTGTTGGAAGAGAGTAGTGTAGATGATGAGGTCCTTGACCCATCATGGCGTGAGGTACAGGAAGGTGGTGGGAGCAGCTCTGAGGAAGAGATTCCCTGAACGGCCCAAAAAGGAGGGAGAGGGAGGGGGAGGACTGCGTTGCCTGTAGCCTCCACTTCGGCATCCATTAGGAGCATGCCTCTTCCAAAACCCAAAACCGGCGCTCCCAAGACTTGCAGTGCCTGGTCCTTTTTTGACACAGTTGCAGATGACATTTGCTTTGTCAAATGCAAGCTGTGCAATCAGAAAGTCAAAAGAGTGGAAAGTGTCAGCAACCTCAATACCACAAATATGTGGAAACATGTGTGGACCAAGCACGTGGTGGAGTTACAAAAACACACTAAAGACCTAGGCCAACCTACAGCGGCACCTACCACCTTTTCAGCTCGTGTTGTAGCCTCTTCCTCCAGCTCACACACAGCTGGTTTGGCTTCCTCACAGGATCGCCATGGAAGAACCTCTGGCACTGTTGGACAGAGACACAGTGTAATTCCACCCACAGCACCACGTTCCCTGTCATCCTCGCACTCCCAGGCCAGTCTACAGCCATCGGTAGCACAGGCATGGGAGAAAAGGCGGCCATACTCGGCAAACCACCCCCGAGCATAGGCTCTGAATGCTGGCATTGGAAAACTACTATCCCTTAAAATGCTATAATTCAGGCTGGTGGAGACTGACACCTTCCGTAACTTCATGGGATTGGTAGTCCACAATACAACGTGCCCAGCCGCTTTTATTTCTGCAGGCAAGCCATCCCTGCCCTGCAAAAGCATGTGGAGGGAAAAATTAAACATGCGCTACTAAATGCCGTCAGTAGCAAGGTCCACCTGACCACCGATGCGTGGACCAGTCATCATGGACAGGGATGATACCTTTCCCTCACTGCCCATTGGGTAAATGTTGTGGAGCCGGGGACAGATCTTGAGATTGGTGCTGTACGTGTTCTGCCAACTCCAAGGATTGCAGGAATCCAGTCTGTACACATTGACTCCTCCTCATACTTCAGTTCCTCTGAATCACCGCTGCAGGAGCACAGCCGTGGCCAAACGTCAACAGGCCGTATTGAAATTAATTTCTTTGGGGAATTGAAGCCACACAGCGCAGGAGCTCTGGAATGCCATCAAGCAGGAGAGCGACATGTGGTTTGGGCCAGCAAATCTCCAGCCAGGCATGGTAGTGTGTGACAATGACCGAAATCTGGTGGCAGCTCTGGGCCTAGGCAACCTCACTCACATCCCATGTCTGGCACATGTGCTCAACTTGGTCGTGCTTGGTCGTGCAGAGTTTTTTGAGGGACTATCCGGATCTTGATGCACTGCTGCACAAGGTCCGCCTAGAGTGCACTCACTTGCGGTGTTCCAGCATGGCAAGATAACGCATTGCAGCTCTTCAGAGCCGATTCCGCCTTCCAGTACATCGCATCATATGTGACCTATCAACCAGGTGGAATTCAACGTTACATATGTTGGAGCGGTTGTGTGAGCAGCAGGCAGCAGTAATGGAGTACCAGCTGCATCAGGCGCAAACAAGTCACACTGCGCGCCGTTCACACTTCACCACAACTGAGTGGGCCTCTATGAAGGACATCTGCCACGTTTTGCGTGCCTTCGATGATTCCACACGGATGGCGAGTGCAGATGATGCACTAGTCAGCATGACTATCCCCCTTATCTGCCTGCTTGAAAAAACACTGCAAGCACTAAGGGAGGAGGTTGTGGAAGTGGTGGAGGATGAGGAGTCACAAACGCCATCTGCTTGTGGACAGTCTGCGCAACGTGGTTCCTCACAGAGGCCTAGGCAGGGGACACTTTGTGAGGAGGATGAGGAGGAGTCAATGGAGGAGGAAGACATCTGTCCAGAGGAGGGAGTTACACAATGCTCTAGTAGTCAGTATGTAGAGCGAGGGTGGGGTGATGCAGAGCAGGCAGAGATGACGCCTCAAGCAGGGGACAGCGTTTCTTGGCCAGTTGGGAGTCTGCAGCACATGGTTGATTTCACGCTGCAGTACCTGAGAAACGACCGCCGCATCACCCACATTCTCCACACTGCTGATTATTGGGTGTACACCCTCCTAGATCCTCGCTACCGGGACAACTTACAAAGCCTCATAACACAGTTGACCCGGGAGCGTAAAATGCGGGAGTACCAAGACACACTGGTGCATTCCATCATGTTCTCCATTCCAACCAAGAGCAGTGCTGCTAGTGCTTTACAAAGCAGCTCAGTGCATCGAGGCAGTGGAGGAAGCTCTGCACAAAGAGGGAGCAGAAGCAGTGCCTCAGCACAAGGCAAAACCAGTATGGCCCAAATGTGGCAAAGTTTTGTGTGCCCCCCACAATAATAATAATAATCTTTATTTATAGAGCGCCAACATATTCCGCAGCGATTTACAGTTTAACAGTTTCAGACACAACACAACAGTCATAAGTAACAACGTTAACAATACAATAATTAAAGCGAAATAAGATGACCCTGCTCGTGAGAGCTTACAATCTACAATGAGGTGGGGGAGATATAAAGCACAGGTGTGTATTTGCAATGATGTATTTACAATGATGGTCCAGCCATCTTCAGGGGGTGGGGGTAGATGGAGATAGTGAATAGGCTACACACACAAAAATATAAAATGAGTTTGATTAGTGAACTTGGTAGGCTGCTCTGAACAAATGTGTTTTGAGCGAGCGCCTAAAACTATGCAAATTGTGGATGGTCCTAATATTTTGGGGTAGAGCATTCCAGAGGATTGGCGCAGCATGGGAGAACTCTTGGAGTCGGGAGTGGGAGGTACGGATTAGTGCAGAGGTTAGTCAGAAGTCATTTGCAGAGTGCAGAGGTCGGTTAGGCAGATAGACAGAAATGAGGGAGGAGATGTAAGGGGGTGCCACACTGTGGAGAGCTTTGTGGGTGAGAACAAGTACTTTGAATTGTATCCTGTAATGAATGGGCAGCCAGTGTAACGACTGGCGAAGAGCGGATGCGTCCGAGTAACGATTAGCCAGATGGACGACCCTGGCTGCTGCATTAAGGATGGACTGGCGAGGGGAAAGTCGTGTGAGGGGGAGGCCAATTAATAGAGCGTTACAGTAGTCCAGGCGGGAGTGGATCAGGGCGACAGTGAGGGTTTTTGTTGTTTCCATGGTGAGAAAAGGGCGGATTCTAGAGATGTTCTTTAGGTGTAAGCGGCACAAGCGGGCAAGAGATTGTATATGGGAGGTGAAGGAGAGATCGGAGTCAAACATAACACCCAGACAACGCGCCTGCTGCCGGGGTGTTATTATGGTGCCACCCACAGAGAGGGAAATGTCAGATTTAGTGAGGTTAGATGGCGGGAGCAGAAGAAGTTCAGTTTTGGAGAGGTTGAGTTTCAGATAGAGAGCGGACATGATGTCAGAGACTGCGGACAGACAGTCAGTGGCATTCTGTAGTACAGCGGGGGTAAGGTCAGGGGATGACGTGTATAGTTGTGTGTCATCAGCATAAAGATGATACTGAAAGCCAAATCTGCTGATGATCTGTCCAATTGGGGCTGTGTAGAGGGAGAAGAGAAGGGGGCCAAGGACTGAGCCCTGAGGTACCCCGACAGTGAGAGGAAGAGGAGAGGAAGTGGAGCCAGAGAACAGAACACTGAAGGAGCGGTCAGAAAGGTAGGAAGAGAACCAGGAGAGAGCAGTGTCCTTAATGCCTAGTGACTGGAGACTAGAGAGTAGGAGAGGGTGGTCAACAGTGTCGAAAGCTGCAGAAAGGTCGAGAAGAATGAGCAGAGAGTGGTCACTGTTACGTTTTGCTGTCAGAAGGTCATTGGTCACTTTGATGAGTGCAGTTTCAGTCGAATGTAGGGGGCGGAAACCGGACTGTGAAGGGTCTAGGAGGGAGTGAGTGGAGAGGTAACGGGTAAGGCGGGAGTAGATGAGGCGCTCCAAGAGTTTAGAGATGAATGGGAGATTGGAGACTGGTCTGTAGTTGTTTGTGCAGGATGGGTCGAGGGTGGGTTTCTTTAGTAATGGAGTAATGATAGAGTGTTTGAAGGAGGAGGGGAAAATGCCAGAGGAGAGGGAGAGATTAAAGATTGTAGTTAGGTGAGTTGTGACTACTGGAGAGAGAAACTGGAGGAGGTGTGAGGAAATGGGGTCGGTGGTGCATGTAGTCGGACGAGAAGAGGAGAGGAGCCAGCCTGGAGACTTCTTCTAGTGTGATGGGATCGAATGTGAAGAGTGAGCCAGGGGAAATGCAGGGAGGGATGGGAGTCACTGAACTTTGTGATTGGGAGCAGATTTCCTGATGGATATTGTCTATTTTCTCTATAAAGTGGGAGGCCAGGTCATCAGCACAAATGTCTGTGAGAGGGGCTTGTGCTTTTGGCCTGAGGAGGGACTGAAAGGTGTCAAAAAGTTTCTTAGGGTTGTTGGCTAGTGAGGAGATCAGGGTGGTGAAGTAGGTCTGTTTGGCGAGGTGAAGGGCAGAGTTATAGGTCCTACACCATCACAGACGGCTCCAGTCAGCTGGAGGCAATGTTTCCGTCAGATGGTCACAGACTACATGTCTTGCCCTCTCAGTGTACTCCCAGACGGCTCTTCCCCCTTCACGTTTTGGGTCTCTAAGCTGGATACATGGCCAGAGCTTAGCCAGTATGCATTGGAGGTGCTGGCTTGCCCTGCTGCTAGTGTATTATTGGAACGTGTCTTTAGTGCCGCAGGTGGTGTACTAACAGACCATCGAATGCGACTATCGATAACGTTGACCGGCTTACTTTTCTGAAAATGAACAAGGCCTGGATCTCACAGGCCTTGCCACTCCTCTTCCAGATTAAATAATTGGTTGGCAATAGTATCCAGGTCTCCTGTTGTGTTCATGTTTCTACCACCTGAACTGTAATCCCTGGGCTTCAACACCGCCAGTTGCTGCTCAGAAGTGCCGTCTGCACAGTCAACACATGACCCAGTGTTATTGGGTTTCAGTAACGTCAGCTGATCCCCAGCTGTGTATCCGGCAATTTCTCCTGCTCCGTCCACACTCACACTACAACAGATATTAAACTTGCTCCAATTAGGCCTCAGCCTACACTCTGCTTCTCCTGGATTCCCTGGGCTCCAACACCGCCAGTTGCTGCTCAGAAGTGCCGTCTGCACAGTCAACAGTTGCTCCTCTGTTATTGGGTTTCAGTAACGTCAGCTGATCCCCAGTTGTGTATCTGGCAATTTCTCCTGCTCCGTCCACACAATCACATTACATCAGATCTTAAACTTGCTCCAATTAGGCCTCGGCCTACACCCTGATTGACCCTGGGCTCCAACACCGCCAGTTGCTTCTCGGAAGTGCCGTTTGCACAGTCAACAGTTGCTCCTCTGTTATTGGCGTTCAGTAATGCCTGCTGATCCCCTGCTGTGTGTGCAGCAATTTCTCCACTCTGTTTCTAGCATTGACCCGGGGCTCCAACACCGCCAGTTGCTGCTCGGAAGTGCCGTCTGCACAGTCAACACTTGCTGCCGTGTTATTAGGGTTCAGTAACGTCAGCTGATCCCCTGCTGTGTATCCAGCAATTTCTCCTGCTCCCTCCACACTAAGACTACAACAGATATTAAACTTGCTCTAATTAGGCCTCGGCCTACACCCTGATTGACCCTGGGCTCCAACACCGCCAGTTGCTGCTTGTAAGTGTCGTCTTCACAGTCAACAGTTGCTCCTCTGTTTTTTGGTTTCAGTAACGTCAGCTGATCCCCAGCTGTGTAACCGGCAATTTCTCCTGCTCCGTCCACACTCACATTACATCAGATATTAAACTTGCTCCAATTAGGCCTCAACCTGCAACCTGATTGACGCTAGGCTACAAAACCCCCAGTTGCTGCTCAGAAGTGCCATCTGCACAGAGAAAAACACTAGCTCCTGTGTTAGTGGGGTTCAGTAATGTCAGCTGCTCCCCTGCTGTGTGTCCGGCAATGTCTCCTGCTCCCTCCACACTCACATTACATCAGATATTAAACTTGCTCCAATTAGGCCTCGTCCTACACTCTGCTTCTCCTGGATTCCCTGGGCTCCAACACCGCCAGTTGCTGCTCAGAAGTGCCGTCTGCACAGTCAACAGTTGCTCCTCTGTTATTGGGTTTCAGTAACGTCAGCTGATCCCCAGTTGTGTATCTGGCAAGTTCTCCTGCTCCGTCCACACAATCACATTACATCAGATCTTAAACTTGCTCCAATTAGGCCTCGGCCTACACCCTGATTGACCCTGGGCTCCAACACCGCCAGTTGCTTCTCGGAAGTGCCGTTTGCACAGTCAACAGTTGCACCTCTGTTATTGGGTTTCAGTAATGTCAGCTGATCCCCAGCTGTGTATCCGGCAATTTCTCCTGCTCCGTCCACACTCACATTACATCAGATATTAAACTTGCTCCAATTAGGCCGTAGGCCTCGGCCTACACCCTGATTGACCCTTGGCTCCAACACCGCCAGTTGCTGCTTGTAAGTGTCGTCTTCACAGTCAACAGTTGCTCCTCTGTTTTTGGGTTTCAGTAACGTCAGCTGCTCCCCTGCTGTGTGTCCGGCAATGTCTCCTGCTCCCTACACACTCACATTACATCAGATATTAAACTTGCTCCAATTAGGCCTCAGCCTACACTCTGCTTCTAGCATTGACCCTGGGCTCCAACACCGCCAGTTGCTGCTCGGAAGTGCCGTCTGCACAGTCAACAGTTGCTCCTCTGTTATTGGCGTTCAGTAATGCCTGCTGATCCCCTGCTGTGTGTGCGGCAATTTCTCCACTCTGTTTCTAGCATTGACCCGGGGCTCCAACACCGCCAGTTGCTGCTCGGAAGTGCCGTCTGCACAGTCAACACTTGCTGCCGTGTTATTGGGGTTCAGTAACGTCAGCTGATCCCCTGCTGTGTATCCAGCAATTTCTCCTGCTCCCTCCACACTAAGACTACAACAGATATTAAACTTGCTCTAATTAGGCCTCGGCCTACACCCTGATTGACCCTGGGCTCCAACACCGCCAGTTGCTGCTTGTAAGTGTCGTCTTCACAGTCAACAGTTGCTCCTCTGTTTTTGGGTTTCAGTAACGTCAGCTGATCCCCAGCTGTGTAACCGGCAATTTCTCCTGCTCCGTCCACACTCACATTACATCAGATATTAAACTTGCTCCAATTAGGCCTCAACCTGCACCCTGATTGACGCTAGGCTACAAAACCCCCAGTTGCTGCTCAGAAGTGCCATCTGCACAGAGAAAAACACTAGCTCCTGTGTTAGTGGGGTTCAGTAATGTCAGCTGATCCCCTGCTGTGTATCAGGCAATTTCTCCTGCTCCCTCCACACTAGGACTACAACAGATATGAAACTTGCTCCAATTAGGCCTCGGCCTACACTCTGCTTCTAGCATTGACCCTGGGCTCCAACACCGCCAGTTGCTGCTTGGAAGTGCTGTCTGCACAGTCAACACCTGCTCCAGTGTTATTGGGGATCAGTAACGTCAGCTGATCCCCAGCTGTGTATCCGGCAATTGCTCCTGCTACCTCCACACTCACACTACTACAGATATGAAACTTGCTCCAATTAGGCCTCGGCCTACACTCTGTTTCTCCTGTAATCCCTGGGCTCCAACACCGCCAGTTGCTGCTCAGAAGTGCCGTCTGCACAGTCAACAGTTGCTCCTCTGTTATTGGGGTTCAGTAACGCCACCTGCTCCCCAGCTGTGTATGCGGCAATTTCTCCACTCTGTTTCTAGCATTGACCCTGGGCTCCAACACCGCCAGTTGCTGCTTGGAAGTGCCGTCTGCACAGTCAACACTTGCTGTCGTGTTATTGGGGTTCAGTAACGTCAGCTGATCCCCTGCTGTGTATCCGGCAATTTCTCCTGCTCCCTCCACACTAAGACTACAACAGACATTAAACTTGCTCCAATTAGGCCTCGGCCTACACTCTGCTTCTAGCATTGACCCTGGGCTCCAACACCACCAGTTTCTGCTCGGAAGTGCCGTCTGCACAGTCAACAGTTGCTCCTCTGTTATTGGCGTTCAGTAACGCCAGCTGCTCCCCTGCTGTGTGTGTGCCAATTTCTCCACTCTGTTTCTAGCATTGACCCTGAGCTCCAACACCGCCAGCTGCTGCTCGGAAGTGCCATCTGCACAGTCAACACTTGCTGCCGTGTTATTGGGGTTCAGTATCGTCTGCTGATCCCCTGCTGTGTATCCGGCAATTTCTCCTGCTCCCTCTACACTCACACTACTACAGATATTAAAGGGAACCTGTCCCCCCCCCAGACATTTGTAAATTTAAGAGCCACCTTGTGCAGCACTAATGCTGCATTTGGACAAGGTGGTCTTTTGGTTATGCTCCTTGCACACGCTGAGCTAAACACTTATAAAATATGCCCCCTCATACCGTGAAAGTCCCGGAGGCGGGACTTTCCTTCCTAATCAGACGCGGCACAGCCGTCATTCATACCCCCTTGGTGCCGTGTGCCGCCTCCTGAGCGTTGTTTGAATCTGTCCCGGAGCCTGCGCTGTTGTTATCCCTTGGCCATGCGCAGTTAGCGCTGCCAGTCTTCTGACATCATTTTATTTCAGGCTGACTGCGCCTGTGCGGCCGCGCTGCCCGAGATCCCGCCCTGCAGTGTCTTCTGATTTATTCACACTGCGGGGCGGATCTCGGGCAGCACGGCCGCACAGGCGCAGTCAGCCTGACATCAAATGATGTCAGAAGATGGGCAGCGCTAACTGCGCATGCCCAGGGGATAACATAACAGCACAAACTTCAGGACAGATTCAAACAACGCTCAGGAGGCGGCGCACGGCGCCAAGGGGGTATGAATGACGGCTGTGCTGCGTCTCATTAAGAAGGAAAGTCCCGCCTCCGGGATGGCTTCACGGTATGAGGGGGCACATTTTATAAGTGTTGACTTCAGTGTGTGCAAGGAGCATAACTAAAAGAGCCACCTTTTCCTTGTGCAGCATTAGTGCTGCACAAGGTGGTTCTTTTAGTTACAAACGCCTGGGAGGATGACAGGTTCCCTTTCAACTTGCTCCAATTAGGCCTCTGCCTACACTCTGTTTATCCTGTAATTCCTGGGCTCCAACACTGCCAGTTGTGTCATGTTCTCAATGGCAAGAGAACATAGCATCAGCATATATAGGAACTAGCTCTTGGAAGATGGGAACTGAGCTGACCATGAACTAAACCTAACGCACAACTAGCAGTGGCCGGGTAGCATGCCTACGTTGATTCTAGATGCCCAGCACCAGCCGGAGGACTAAATAATGCTAGCAGAGGAAAATATTAGTCCTAGCTCACCTCTAGAGAAATACCCCGAAAGGAGACAGAGGCCCCCCACATGTATTGGCGGTGAATTAAGATGAAATAACAAACGTAGTATGAAAATAGGTTTAGCAAATTTGAGGTCCACTTACTACATAGCAGAAGACAGAAAGGACACTTTCATGGTCAGCTGAAAACCCTATCAAAACACCATCCAGAAATTACTTTAAAACTCTGGCATTAACTCATAACACCAGAGTGGCAATTCCTGTTCACAAGAGCTTTCCAGACACAGTAACGAAACTACAGCTGTGAACTGGAACAAAAATGCAAAAACAAACATGGACAAGAGTCCAACTTATCTAGTAGTTGTCTAGGAGCAGGAACAAGCACAGAGAGGCTTCTGATAACATTGATGACCGGCAAGCAACTAACAGAGCAGCAAGGTTATATAGCGACTCCCACATCTTGATGGGAACAGGTGAACAGAGAAGATGAAAACACCAGTTCAATTCCACCAGTAGCCACCGGGGGAGCCCAGAATCCAAATTCACAACAGTACCCCCCCCTCAAGGAGGGGGCACCGAACCCTCACCAGAACCACCAGGGCGATCAGGATGGGCCCTATGAAAGGCACGAACCAGATCAGAGGCATGAACATCAGATGCATTCACCCAAGAATTATCCTCCTGGCCGTATCCCTTCCACTTGACCAGATACTGGAGTCTCCGTCTGGAAACACGAGAGTCTAAGATTTTCTCCACAACGTACTCCAACTCACCCTCAACCAACACCGGAGCAGGAGGCTCAACGGAAGGCACAACCGGTACCTCATACCTGCGCAATAATGACCGATGAAAAACGTTATGAATAGAAAAGGATGCAGGGAGGTCCAAACGGAAGGAAACAGGGTTAAGAATCTCCAATATCTTATACGGGCCGATGAACCGAGGCTTAAACTTAGGAGAAGAGACCCTCATAGGGACAAAACGAGAAGACAACCACACCAAATCCCCAACACAAAGCCGAGGACCAACACGACAGTGGCGGTTGGCAAAAAGCTGAGTCTTCTCCTGGGACAACCTCAAATTCTCCACCACCTGCCCCCAGATCTGATGCAATCTCTCCACCACAGCATCCACTCCAGGACAATCCGAAGATTCCACCTGACCAGAGGAAAATCGAGGATGAAACCCCGAATTACAGAAAAACGGGGACACCAAAGTGGCAGAGCTGGCCCGATTATTGAGAGCGAACTCTGCCAATGGCAAAAAAGCAACCCAATCATCCTGGTCAGCAGACACAAAACACCTCAGATATGTCTCCAGGGTCTGATTAGTCCGCTCGGTCTGGCCATTCGTCTGAGGATGGAAAGCGGACGAAAAAGATAAATCTATGCCCATCCTAGCACAGAATGCCCGCCAAAATCTAGACACGAATTGGGTCCCTCTGTCAGAAATGATATTCTCAGGAATACCATGCAAACGAACAACATTTTGAAAAAACAGAGGAACCAACTCGGAAGAAGAAGGCAACTTGGGCAGAGGAACCAAATGGACCATCTTAGAGAAACGGTCACACACCACCCAGATGACAGACATCTTCTGAGAAACAGGCAGATCTGAAATAAAATCCATCGAGATGTGCGTCCAAGGCCTCTTAGGAATAGGCAAGGGCAACAATAATCCACTAGCCCGAGAGCAACAAGGCTTGGCCCGAGCACAAACGTCACAAGACTGCACAAAGCCTCGCACATCTCGTGACAGGGAAGGCCACCAGAAGGACCTTGCCACCAAATCCCTGGTACCAAAAATGCCAGGATGACCTGCCAACGCAGAAGAATGAACCTCAGAGATGACTCTACTGGTCCAATCATCAGGAACAAACAGTTTATCAGGTGGGCAACGATCCGGTCTATCCGCCTGAAACTCCTGCAAGGCCCGCCGCAGGTCTGGAGAAACGGCTGACAATACCACTCCATCCTTAAGGATACCTGTGGGCTCAGAGTTACCAGGCGAGTCAGGCTCAAAACTCCTAGAAAGGGCATCCGCCTTAACATTCTTAGAACCCGGTAGGTATGACACCACAAAATTAAACCGAGAGAAAAATAATGACCAGCGCGCCTGTCTAGGATTCAGGCGCCTGGCGGTCTCAAGATAAATCAAGTTTTTGTGGTCAGTCAATACCACCACCTGATGTCTGGCCCCCTCAAGCCAATGGCGCCACTCCTCAAAAGCCCACTTCATGGCCAAAAGCTCCCGATTCCCAACATCATAATTCCGCTCAGCGGGCGAAAATTTACGGGAAAAGAAGGCACAAGGCCTCATCACGGAGCAGTCAGAACTTTTCTGCGACAACACTGCCCCAGCTCCGATCTCAGAAGCGTCGACCTCAACCTGAAAAGGTAGAGCAACATCAGGCTGACGCAACACAGGGGCAGAGGAAAAATGGCGCTTAAGCTCCCGAAAGGCCTCCACAGCGTCAGGGGACCAATCAGCAACATCAGCACCCTTCTTAGTCAAATCGGTCAATGGCTTAGCAATATCCGAAAAACCAGCAATAAATCGACGATAAAAGTTAGCAAAGCCCAAAAATTTCTGAAGACTCTTAAGAGAAGAGGGCTGCGTCCAATCACAAATAGCTTGAACCTTGACAGGATCCATTTCAATGGAAGAGGGAGAAAAAATATATCCCAAAAAGGAAATCACAATCCTGACCTGCTGTGCAGGGTCTCCGGCAGAGCGAAATTTCAGGGACAAAAATAATTTGCAATTATTTCGAAAATTCTGAAACCCAGATCTATTCCCCGAGAAAAATTCCGGCAAAGGAATTCTCGGCTCAGATACAGGTGCATGACAAACAAAGTCTTGCAAATTTTGTACCTTCGTGGCGAGATTATTCAAACCTGCAGTTACACTCTGAAGATCCATTACAAACAGGTGGACACAGAGCCATTCAAAGATTAGAAGGAGAAAAAAAAAATAAAATTCTCAGCAGACTTCTTATTTCTCTCCTTTCTCAGCCAAGGATTTTAACCCTTTAGTGGGCCGGTCAAACTGTCATGTTCTCAATGGCAAGAGAACATAGCATCAGCATATATAGGAACTAGCTCTTGGAAGATGGGAACTGAGCTGACCATGAACTAAACCTAACGCACAACTAGCAGTGGCCGGGTAGCATGCCTACGTTGATTCTAGATGCCCAGCACCAGCCGGAGGACTAAATAATGCTAGCAGAGGAAAATATTAGTCCTAGCTCACCTCTAGAGAAATACCCCGAAAGGAGACAGAGGCCCCCCACATGTATTGGCGGTGAATTAAGATGAAATAACAAACGTAGTATGAAAATAGGTTTAGCAAATTTGAGGTCCACTTACTACATAGCAGAAGACAGAAAGGACACTTTCATGGTCAGCTGAAAACCCTATCAAAACACCATCCAGAAATTACTTTAAAACTCTGGCATTAACTCATAACACCAGAGTGGCAATTCCTGTTCACAAGAGCTTTCCAGACACAGTAACGAAACTACAGCTGTGAACTGGAACAAAAATGCAAAAACAAACATGGACAAGAGTCCAACTTATCTAGTAGTTGTCTAGGAGCAGGAACAAGCACAGAGAGGCTTCTGATAACATTGATGACCGGCAAGCAACTAACAGAGCAGCAAGGTTATATAGCGACTCCCACATCTTGATGGGAACAGGTGAACAGAGAAGATGAAAACACCAGTTCAATTCCACCAGTAGCCACCGGGGGAGCCCAGAATCCA
Source organism: Ranitomeya variabilis (assembly GCF_051348905.1). Lineage (NCBI taxonomy): Eukaryota > Metazoa > Chordata > Amphibia > Anura > Dendrobatidae > Ranitomeya > Ranitomeya variabilis. The sequence goes on from NC_135232.1 coordinate 672,482,813, forward strand.
AATTCACAACACAGTTGCTGCTCAGAAGTGTCTTTGGCACGGGTGCTCCCTTCTGCCCAGCGTGGTTCCAGCACGCCAGCTGTTTCCGGGTAGTGTCAAGGTCACTTTGCCTCCAATACGTTGTCCTGTCGGGTTGCGGTCGGGTTAGCTAACTCTATGGTGCCTGCAGTTTAGGTGCTTCCTATGTTGGCAATCAAGGCTGGTTCCGTAGTGCCAATAGGACAAGCTCCCCCTGTAGGACTGTGGGTTTTTGGTAACTACGGCCGGCTCGCGGCCTTGCAATTTTTTGTTCATGTGGACCTTCTGCTGACTATCTGAGTTCCAGCACCATTAGCTGGTTCTTTAGAAGTCAATCTTGAATAGGTCCCCCCAGTTCCAGTACCATCAGCTGGTTCCAGGCAGAGCCTTTGGCCTAGGTGCCTCCTTCTCGGTATCCGAGTTCCACCAACGTCCTTGGTAGTGCTTTCTGGCACGGGTACCTCCTGCTTAGTAACCGGGTTCCAGTACCATCAGCTGGTCCTCGGTAGTTCCATTGGCTCTTGTACCTTCTGCTACCAATCCGGGTTCCAGCACCGCCAGCTGGTTCTCCGCAGTGTCTTTGGCACGGGTGCTCCCTCCTGCCCAGCCTGATTCCAGCACACCAGCTGTTTCCGGGTAGTGTCAAGGTCGCTTTGCCTCCAATATGTTGTCCTGTTGGGTTGCGGTCGGGTTAGCCAACTCTATGGTGCCTGCAGTTTAGGTGCTTCCTATGTGGGCTGTGGGATCTGGCAATCAAGGCTGGTTCCGTAGTGCCAATAGGACAAGCTCCCCCTGTAGGACTGTGGGTTTTCAGTAACTCCGGCTGGCTCACGGCCTTGCAATTTTTTGTTCATGTGAACCTTCTGCTGACTATCTGAGTTCCAGCACCATTAGCTGGTTCTTTAGAAGTCAATCTTGAATAGTTCTCCCCGGTTCCAGTACCGTCAGCTGGTTCCAGGAAGAGCCATTGGCCTAGGTGCCTCCTTCTAGGTATCTGAGTTCCACCAATGTCTGGTGGTCCATGGTAGTGCTTCCTGGCACGGGTACCTCCTGCTTAGTAACTGGGTTCCAGTACTGTCAGCTGGTCCTCGGTAGTTCCATTGGCTCTTGTACCTTCTGCTACCCATCCGGGTTCCAGTACCATCAGCTGGTTCTCGGCAGTGTCTTTTGCTCTTGTACCTCTCTCCCTCTACAAACCTACCTTTGCCCGACATTGCCATCTCTGTGTGCGGTTCCACCATTACTCCAAAGCAACATGCCCGCTGCCTTGGAGTCATCCTTGATTCCGAGCTTTCATTCATCCCCCACATCCGATCACTGGCTCGCTCTTCTTATCTGCATCTCAAAAACATTTCCAGAATTCGCCCTTTTCTTACTTTCGACTCTGCAAAAACTCTTACTGTCTCACTTATTCATTCTCGTCTGGACTATTGTAACTCTCTACTAATTGGCCTACCTTTTACCAGACTCTCCCCGCTCCAATCTGTCCTGAATGCTGCTGCCAGGATCATATTCCTCGCCAACCGTTACACCGATGCCTCTACCTTGTGCCAGTCATTACACTGGCTACCCATCCAATCCAGAATCCAGTACAAAACTACTACCCTCATCCACAAAGCACTCCATGGCTCAGCACCACCCTACATCTCCTCTCTGGTCTCAGTCTACCAACCTACCCGTGCCCTCCGCTCTGCTAATGACCTCAGGTTAGCATCCTCAATAATCAGAACCTCCCACTCCCGTCTCCAAGACTTTACACGTGCGGCGCCGATTCTTTGGAATGCACTACCTAGGTTAATACAATTAATCCCCAATCCCCACAGTTTTAAGCGTGCCCTAAAAACTCATTTGTTCAGATTGGCCTACCGCCTCAACGCATTAACCTAATTATCCCTGTGTGGCCTATTAATAAAAAAACAACAACATAATCACGTTCCTCCATCATGTTCTCATACACTTTATGCAGTTAATAGCCTCTGTGTCTGTACTGCTACACACTTAGGCTGTTAACTGGTTCATGCAGCTTTACATGAACACCCGAGCCTTACACTATGGCTGGTCCAAATAACTAAAGCAATTGTTACCATCCACCTCTCGTGTCTCCCCTTTTCCTCATAGATTGTAAGCTTGCAAGCAGGGCCCTCATTCCTACTGGTATCTGTTTTGAACTGTGATTTCTGTTATGCTGTAATGTCTATTGTCTGTATAAGTCCCCTCTATAAGTTGTAAAGCGCTGCGGAATATGTTGGCGCTATATAAATAAAATTATTATTATTATTATTATTATTATTATTATTACCTTCTGCTACCCATCCTGGTTCCAGTACCATCAGCTGGTTCCAGTCAGAGCCTTTGGCTTAGGTGCCTCCTTCTCGGTATCCGAGTTCCACCAACGTCTGGTGGTCCTTGGTAGCACTTTCTGGCACGGGTACTTCCTGCTTAGTAACCGGGTTCCAGTACCGTCAGGTGGTCCTCGGTAGTTCCATTGGCTCTTGTACCTTCTGCTACCCATCCGGGTTCCAGTACCGTCAGCTGGTTCTCGGCAGTGTCTTTTGCTCTAGTACCTTCTGCTACCCATCCTGGTTTCAGTACCATCAGCTGGTTCCAGGCAGAGCCTTTGGCTTAGGTGCCTCCTTCTCAGTGTCCGAGTTCCACCAATGTCTGGTGGTCCTTGGTAGTGCTTTCTGGCACGGGTACCTCCTGCTTAGTAACCGGGTTCCAGTACCGTCAGCTGGTCCTCGGTAGTTCCATTGGCTCTTGTACCTTCTGCTACCCATCCGGGTTCCAGTACCGTCAGCTGGTTCTCGGCAGTGTCTTTGGCTCTTGTACCTTCTGCTACCCATCCTGGTTCCTGTACCATCAGCTGGTTCCAGGCAGAGCCTTTGGCTTAGGTGCCTCCTTCTCGGTATCCGAGTTCCACCAACGTCTGGTGGTCCTTGGTAGTGCTTTCTGGCATGGGTACCTCCTGCTTAGTAACCGGGTTCCAGTACCGTCAACTGGTCCTCGGTAGTTCCATTGGCTCTTGTACCTTCTGCTACCCATCCAGGTTCCAGTACCGTCAGCTGGTCCTCGGTAGTTCCATTGGCTCTTGTACCTTCTGCTACCCATCCGGGTTCCATTACCGTCAGCTGGTTCTCGGCAGTGTCTTTGGCTCTTGTACCTTCTGCTACCAATCCTGGTTCCAGTACCGTCAGCTGGTTCCAGGCAGAGCCTTTGGCTTAGGTGCCTCCTTCTCGGTATCCGAGTTCCACCAACGTCTGGTGGTCCTTGGTAGTGCTTTCTGGCACGGGTACCTCCTGCTTAGTAACTGGGTTCCAGTACCATCAGCTGGTCCTCGGTAGTTCCATTGGCTCTTGTACCTTCTGCTACCTATCCGGGTTCCAGTACCGTCAGCTGGTTCTCGGCAGTGTCTTTTGCTCTTGTACCTTCTGCTACCCATCCTGGTTCCAGTACCGTCAGCTGGTTCCAGGCAGAGCCTTTGGCTTAGGTGCCTCCTTCTCGGTATCCGAGTTCCACCAACGTCTGGTGGTCCTTGGTAGTGCTTTCTGGCACGGGTACCTCCTGCTTAGTAACCAGGTTCCAGTACCGTCAGCTGGTCCTCGGTAGTTCCATTGGCTCTTGTACCTTCTGCTACCCATCCGGGTTCCAGTACCGTCAGCTGGTTCTCGGCAGTGTCTTTTGCTCTTGTACCTTCTGCTACCCATCCTGGTTCCAGTACCGTCAGCTGGTTCCAGGCAGAGCCTTTGGCTTAGGTGCCTCCTTCTCGGTATCCGAGTTCCACCAACGTCTGGTGGTCCTTGGTAGTGCTTTCTGGCACGGGTACCTCCTGCTTAGTAACCGGGTTCCAGTACCGTCAGCTGGTCCTCGGTAGTTCCATTGGCTCTTGTACCTTCTGCTACCGATCCGGGTTCCAGTACCGTCAGCTGGTTCTCGGCAGTGTCTTTGGCTCTTGTACCTTCTGGTACCCATCCTGGTTCCAGTACCATCAGATGGTTCCAGTCAGAGCCTTTGGCTTAGGTGCCTCCTTCTCGGTATCCGAGTTCCACCAACGTCTGGTGGTCCTTGATAGTGCTTTCTGGCACAGGTACCTCCTGCTTAGTAACTGGGTTCCAGTACTGTCAGCTGTTCCTCGGTAGTTCCATTGGCTCTTGTACCTTCCGCTACCCATCCAGGTTCCAGTACCATCAGCTGGTTCTTGGCAGTGTCTTTGGCTCTTGTACATTCTGCTACCCATCCTGGTTCCATTACCGTCAGCTGGTTCCAGTCAGAGCCTTTGGCTTAGGTGCCTCCTTCTCGGTATCCGAGTTCCACCAACGTCTGGTGGTCCTTGATAGTGCTTTCTGGCACAGGTACCTCCTGCTTAGTAACTGGGTTCCAGTACTGTCAGCTGTTCCTCGGTAGTTCCATTGGCTCTTGTACCTTCTGCTACCCATCCAGGTTCCAGTACCATCAGCTGGTTCTTGGCAGTGTCTTTGGCTCTTGTACATTCTGCTACCCATCCTGGTTCCATTACCGTCAGCTGGTTCCAGGCAGAGCCTTTGGCTTAGGTGCCTCCTTCTCGGTATCCGAGTTCCACCAACGTCTGGTGGTCCTTGGTAGTGCTTTCTGGCATGGGTACCTCCTGCTTAGTAACCGGGTTCCAGTACCGTCAGCTGGTCCTCGGTAGTTCCATTGGCTCTTGTACCTTCGGCTACCCATCCAGGTTCCAGTACCGTCAGCTGGTTCTCGGCAGTTCCTCAGCCTTCTTGTACCTTCTGCTACATTTCCAAGTTCAAGCTTTTTGAAATGGTTTTTAGTAATCACTCTGGATCTCCCTGACGACGACCCTAAAGACGACGACCCTGAAGACCACCCCAAAGAAGACTACGACCCCGGAGACGACGACCCCGGAGATGCGACCCCGGAGACGACGACCCTGGAGACCACGACCCTGGAGACCACCCCGAAGAAGACAACGATCCCGGAGACGACGACCCTAGAGATGACGACCCTCGAGACGACTACCCTGAAGACCACCTCGAAGAAGACCAAGAAGCAGAAGAACAAGAAGCTGCAAAACAAAAAGCAGAAGAACATTAAGCATATGACTAAAACTCAGAGTAAAAGATATTATCTAAATTATAAGCAGAAGAAGACTAAGCAGTGTATGGGGGTGAGTCTGTTCCTCCTGGTGGTGCCCCTGGAAAAAACTGCTGCTGCAGGCCAAACTGAACGTGGACAAATCCTGTTGTAAATCTTTTGTAACAGGCCGAACAGAAGGTGTAATCTTCAAACTTTTATAGATAACAACTACAGGAATGCCTGTCACAAATAAGAATATGATGAAGAAGAAGAATATGAAGAAGATGAAGAAGTAGAATATAAAATAAAAATTATTGAAAAAAAAAAAAAAAAAGAAGTAGAATATGAAGAAGAATAATAGTTGAATAGAAGAAGAAGATGAATAAGGTGAAGAATAAGTTGATGAAAAAGATGCTGCTGCTGAGGATGGTGAAGAAGAAAGTGTGGGAGAAGTAAAAAAGAAGGTGAAGAGCATGGAAGTAGTGAAATATAAATATCTGACAAAATATAAAAAAGCTTAACATAGTCAACATCTTTGTAACTCCGAACGTCTCAAAAAAATAATTAATTCCTGCTATATATATATATGGGTGGGGTTTTCGGGTGTTTGATTCACCCTTTCCTTACCCGCTGGCTGCATGCTGGCCGCAATATTGGATTGAAGTTCATTTTCTGTCCTCCGGAGTACACGCCAGCGCTAATACAACTTTTGCCGGATCCGTTTTATGCAAAATTCGCCGGATTGTGCCTGACAGCAAAAAACTGATGTGTGAAAGCAGCCTAATCTTGGTGCTGTCAGCACCCTTAACTTTTCTGTATCCAGTCACCTGATAACCAGTTTGTCTCAGCGATACCTAGTGCTATCCGCACTGACAACTCTGCTGTTCCTGCGCATTTCCTCACTCCTGCAACAAGGTACTAGATTACTTACACAACTCTGCTTTTTGTGTGTGTTACCACACCCTTGCAACAACGTACTACCCAGTTGCCTCTGCTGCATCCAGTACATTCAGCTCCACTGACCCACCCGCGATCCTTTAGCAATTAGTTGTGTCAGTGTTTCACCATCTGGCCTTACCCTAATTTGTTCAAGCAAATGTGAGTGCACTTGTGATCGTACCTCTGTTAAACATTGACAATCATTTTTCATATAATTAGAAAAAGGAATTAGATTATTTTAATGAACACTAAACTAGATAAACCACTCTCCAACAGAAATCTCTCATACATTGAGAAGTGATTTCTTATCCACTGGCAAACACTGGAGCGATCCGACAAATCACAATAAAAAAAAAAACAGAGTGGTGCTTTAAAGCATTCCTTCATTTCAGGTATCTTTTCAGGCTAAGCTGAGGAGTAACTCTATTTCTTACTGGAGCGCCCCCAGACGCAGGGCCGTGGTGTACTCGGTACCGGGTCCCTCTGTCTCGGTTCTGGGGATGTCACGGTGGCCCCACCCGGTCCGTGACCCTGCTAAGGGGCGTCCAATTAAAGGTGTAGAGGAAAGTTTGTCAAGTGTTCGTGACGCCACCTGTGGTGTTCGGTCAGGGTGACCGACGCTGCTAGGGGTCCGCTGGGGTGATGGAATGGCAGCTAGATGGTATACCTTCCCACAGGTGAAGTATGTCCCCAGGGCTTCCCTTGATGAGTAGATGGTGACGGTGTAGGTCGCAGCAAATAACGAGAACACAGGGTTGCAGTCTCTTTTCCTTTTACTGTAGACTTCAGCATCCACAATCCAGAGCACTGCTAACAGGGCTGGCTGAGACCGGCCGGTCCGAAGGCACATCCAGAGTTCCCTTTGCAAAACGAGGGTACGAGGGTACGAGGGGACATTCACGTGTTTACCCCCATCCATCCACGTAATAAGGATATACATTGAAACTTAGGGGCCACCACCTCATCCTATTCCTATAATAGGGACGTACATGGATTATTTGGGGGCATGAATTTGAGTTTTAGCGTATGCAGAGATTGTTATTAACCTAGCAATGGGTTAGAATCTCCGTATGTACTGGGATAGGGCTACACCCCTGTCGCGGTTGTCCTCGCACAGCCGTAGTAGTACCCTCGTTTTAGCAGATTTTACATATTTATATATTTATATATTTTTTAATCCAAGCAAGTTGCTTCTCTTTTAGTAGCTAGTTTTTACAAGTGCTTTAGCGCTATGCTTTTACAATAGATGTTATTTGTTTTTACTATGTATTTCTAATAAAGTAGTTTTTATCAGTAACCACTTATTTATGTGGTAGTAAAGGTTTTAGGGTCCTGTACTAGCCACACCCCAGATGCATGAAATATTAATAAATATATATAAGCATATACACACAGAGCCTTGCCCTTCGCATCTTCCTATGAACACACTCTAGTTGCCTGAGGTAATTTCATGTGAAGGCGGACCGAGGGTGGGGTGATACCTGATCTGCAGCGTATAAAGGGAGCATAGGTATTGACATGCGGTAACCCTGACGAAGAAGGCCGAGCACCTTCGAAACGCGTTGGTTTGTCGCCACCTTTTTGGCTCCAACGCCGCTCCGTACCTTAGTGACGTCACTGCTTAGGCACCAGCGAGCCGGCGCTAGCGGCCATCTTTTTTCTCCTCGCGGTTACCAGGGACGCCTTCGGCCGGGGCTCCCAGGTACCGCTACAGCTGCAGAGTCCTCCTTCATCCCCCCCGCCCTTCACGGACGCCGCATCTTACCTTACAGCGGATGCCAGGTCGGGGTCCACTCAGGACGCTGAAGTAGCACAGCCATTACAGTAAGCACCTCTGCATAGCCTATACAGGCATGTACATCTATGTCATTTTATCCGTATGACACCTACAGCAGATTTATGCATAGAGTAACGATCTAAGCACCATTTATTGTATACAATTAGCCTCCTGCTGTCCATTACCATAGAATACGCACCCCTGAGCGCGGTCCACCTTATCCGTACTGCGATATTTTATTACAGAGATAGAATCAGATTTTTCTGATAATATATATAACAAAGTAATAAAGACTGATCTGAGCAGTTAAAACCAAAATTACAATGGCTTTAGCACAATTTTTGATATTTTGATATATCAACACCAATTTAAGGCACCTTTCACAAGTACATAATCATGTGCTATTCATCTCTACTTGTACTCACATCTATCCCTTTTAATGTTGTTCTGAAGCTTTTACATATATCTAAATCTAATCATCTGTGTGCATTTACACTACTACTGAGCTTCCGGCACCCTTCTCTCTTATTGATGATAGTTGTGTGAGTGGTGTCAAGGTCTGACTAGGTCAGGTGAATCCTCTAAGCCTAAGGTCCAGGTGGGCACAAAGGCCATAGGCATCAGTGTAGCAGGCAGGTGAGGCATGCAAGGCCACAGATAGCAGACAGGAGACCATTAGCAGAAGTACTGGAAGCAGCAGGCGGACAGCAGACGTTCTGTAAACCGCATGCAGACATGCTGTATAGCAGAGGTCTTGTTTGACACTAAACAGATAGTTGACATACTGGAAGCCGCAAGCATACAGAACACGTCCTGAAAGCTGCAGGCGGACACATAGCAGAGGCAAAATAGACATGTAGCTAAGGTACTGGAAGCTGCAGCAGAACAAAAATGTCAAGTAGACCACCGACATGTACAGTGAGTACGGAAATTATTCAGACCCCTTTAAATTTTTCACTCTTGTTTCATTGCAGCCATTTGGTAAATTCAAACTGAGCAATCATGGGAAAAGAGCCTTGTGAGAGAGGTAAAGAAGAACCCCAAGATCACTGTGGCTGAGCTCCAGAGATGCAGTAGGGAGATGGGAGAAAGTTCCACAAAGTCAACTATCACTGCAGCCCTCCACCAGTTGGGCCTTTATGGCAGAGTGGCCTGACGGAAGCCTCTCCTCAGTGCAAGACATATGAAAGCCCGCATAGAGTTTGCTAAAAAACACATGAAGGACTCCCAGACTATGAGAAATAAGATTCTCTTGTCTAATGAGACGAAGATAGACCTTTTGGTGATAATTCTAAGCGGTATGTGTGGAGAAAACCAGGCACTGCTCATCACCTGCCCAATACAATCCCAACAGTGAAACATGGTGGTGGCAGCATCATGCTATGGGGGTGTTTTTCAGCTGCAGGGACAGGATGACTGGTTGCCATTGAAGGAAACATGAATGCGGCCAAGTACAGAGATATCCTGGATGAAAACCTCTTCCAAAGTGCTTTGGACCTCAGACTTGGCCGAAGGTTCACCTTCCAACAAGACAATGACCCTAAGCACACAGCTAAAATAACAAAGGAGTGGCTTCAGAACAAATCTGTGACCATTCTTGACTGGCCCAGCCAGAGCCCTGGCCTAAACCAAATTGAGCATCTCTGGAGAAACCTGAAAATGGCTGTCCACCAACGTTCACCATCCAACCTGACTGAACTGAGGAGGATCTGCAAGGAAGAATGGCAGAGAATCCGCAAATCCATGTGTAAAAAACTTGTTGCATCATTCCCAAGAAGAGTCATGGCTGTAGTAGCTCAAAAGGGTGCTTCTACTCAATACTGAGCAAAGGGTCTGAATACTTATCACCATGTGATATTCCAGGGTTTTTTTTCTAATAAATTTTCAAAAATTACTACATTTCTGCTTTTTTTCAGTCAAGATGGGTTGCAGAGTGTACATTAATGAGAAAAAAATAACTTTTTTGAATTTACCAAATGTCTGCAATGAAACAAAGAGTGAAACATTTTAAGGGGTATGAATAATTTCCATACCAACTGTAGCAGATGTACTGGAAGCCACAAGTGGACAGGAGATGTCCTGTGCGGAAATGTACTAGAGGTCCTGGAAAACTGTAGACATGTAACTGAGGTACCAGAAGCTGAAGGCAGATTGGAGACGTTTGATAGACTGCAGACAAATAGCAGAGGTACTGGAAACCACAGGCTGACATGTAGCGGAAGTCATGGTACACTGTAGACAGGTAGCTGCGGCACTGGAAGCAGCAGGCAAATACATCCTGGAGGCTGCTGGCAGACAGGAGATGTCCTGGGAGCGCAGAGAGGTTGCAGAGGTACTCAAAGCCGCAGACAGACAAGTAACCAAGACTGGAAGCTGAGGGCAACCAGGAGACATCCTGGAGGCCATAGACAGGGAACTGTGCACAGTAAACTAAAATTCTAAATACCAAGATACAGGTGTGTGTCTTGGGAGGCCTTACATAGGCCTAGGCAGGTTGACACATGGGAGCACAAGGAATTCTACACACCGGAGTGAAGGGAGCAGAGCCTAGACCTGGGCCAGGTGTGTAACAAGTGGATGTTCATTGGCCTTTTGCAACTGTGCTGCCTGCATAACTTTCCATTGGGGTTTGTCTACATCCTAAAACTGGTAGTCTAAATGGGAACTGTAGTTTCCAAAACTTATCCTAAATGAAAAGTACAAGTGAATGTAAGAAACTTTGTAATATATTTTATCATAGAAATCTGCTTCTTTCTTCACTTGCGAGCTTCTTCTTCACCTACTTCCTGCCTCCGTAACTTGTCATCCACTTTGAAAAAAAACCTCTCAAAATGTAACTTGCTCATACAAGACGGATTGCAAATTCACTTTGCTATCAGGTTCCACAGCCCATCATACTGGTTACTCATATGGAGGCAGGAAGAGGAGTGAGGAAACTTGCAGCCGGATGACACCAAAATATTGTGTTGAATTCTCTATAACAAGTCTTTTATCTCACCCCAGAACTTGATTAACATCCACACAGCTGCTGTAAAATTTCCTCCATTCTGGAACTGCTTCTGACTGCATACTAACTATGAATGCTTCTCTGCGTTCTGTGTTGTTTATGGGAGACATCACAGCAGCTTGTCTTCTCCCACCAGCTCAGAGTCAATTACAAATTAAGCGATAGAACTCACAGAGGATAAATTAATGAAAATACAAGACACGTTCATAAAATGGCCTTAGTCTCCATCATTTATACATACAGGACAGTTTATTCTGAACAGCTACTTAAATGTATGGCACTTTTTGCACTTGATGTGTTGTGCATATTTACATATATACGGAAACCTTTTATGCTTTTTTTTAAATCAAATAAAGTATATTAACCGTATAAAACATTCATGTATGATTTAATATAATTTGTTACACTTGATTATGTTGTGACGTTAATACCAAACTACTTTAACTTAACCACTTTGTTTTTTTGTTGTTTTTTTTACTTTTTTCCTAATTTGACCCAAATTAAACATAAGCCTCTTTAATTCTTGTTATATGTAGTTTTCCTGGAAGTTTAAAAAAATACATAGAATAAAACAATTTGTCTGCCTGCTACAGAGACTCTGATAAATTAACTACAGGTCGACAACCTCTCTGTGACTGAAGCAGATCTTCTTGTCCTCAACTTTTTCATTATTGTATTAACTCACTGTAGCTCGGGCAACATTTAATTAGAGGAGGGCAAGCAGCCTTCCTTCCTGGACATAATGAGATGATTCGATTTTGCTCTGCAGATGCCTAAGAAGTCCTAACGTATCTCCATTCGTAAGTGGACATCTCATATTGAGACTTATGTACAAAGGTTACAGCGTACTTACATGAGGGCCTTCCTTTCCTATTTTCCCATTATAATAGTTTTTTCAGTTTTAGGAGGAAGCAACTGCAGGATTTAATTAAGAAACACTGTTAGGCTTTTCACTTTTTTTAAAATTTGTGGTCTAAAAAAATCGTTAAAATAATCCCTTGCATTAGTAGCTCATATCAGGCACTAAGAAATATCATCACGGGGAGCCTTTTTTTTTTTTTTTTTACTTAAATTCATGTATTTTAGGTTAAAATATTGTTACAATTACATTTCATTAAAAATGTAGTATAGTTTAACTTTTACAGGGCTCTATACTGCTTTTTACATTGCCGGCTGCAGAATGAGCAAATGGAGAATCCATCAGTGAGCTTGTTCTGATGGGAGTGTGTGATGAACCCGCACCTTGCCACCCCACCTGACATCATTATTACATCAGAAGTATCACGTAGTGTGGTCTACCCACTTACACCAACGTGACATTCCGTACCCCCTGGGGACATGTAAGGTGAGCTTGGTATAGTTTTACACAGACATTCCCTGTCCACTTGTGCCCAGGGAGGCACTAGAAGTTAGAGGATGTGGCCCACGCAGTCACTAACGTGGCACCACACTCACTCATAACCCTGACAGGCTGAGAGGCTCCTTACTCTAGCACCAGTGAAAAAGTGCCTGGTCAGCCTAGTAGGACTGCCATCAGTTCCTAGTTAGATATAAGCCCGGTCCATTAATGACATTATATCAGGCCAGAAATCAACCCTGGTAGCATGGAAAGTTAAACCCAGAATACAGACGTGTGGATTCATGGAGCAGCCCATGGTTAAATTATATATTTAATCGCCTTAAGGTCACACTAGACCAAACACTACATACTCAATGGTTATACATATACAATGGTCAGATATATAAATAAAATAGCGGTAAGACAAAGTGTGGAGAATATAAGAGTCAGTTACCAGTAAGATGAAAGGCTTAGCTTGCAGGGGAGGGGCTGCCACATGGGAGGCTGCCAGTCCCCTCTATTCCTTGACTTCTCCCCACCCGTTATGTTGTGACATCCCCAAAGAAAAAGCAATAGATCATGCTGTTCTCGAGCATTTAACCTCTTCAGGTCACTCTTCTTTTGCCCTGTGTGCTGAACCTAAATTCCCTCCCCATCCTCTAGCAGCTAAAAACTCCAAACCTAAGATGGGTCATAACTTCTTAATGGGAGGCAGTTTTAGTGCCATCAGATCCGGATGGGCCCCTGCTACATGTTGACACCAAACACAGCTTTTTTACCTTTCTCCTACTAGCCATTCTATGTATCTCCCCACCCTGGAGTGGATTGAGACCCTGGAAGGTGGTCAGCCGATTTCAGAGATCTCGAAAATGTACCCGTGTGTAGCTAGGACATACGATAAGTCTATATTCTCCTTATGAAATCTTAGCTGTCTGAACAGAGCAGTTACACTGCATGGATTCCATATGGCAAGCAAGTCTTTTGTCCTGACTTGGCTGGCTCAAGGTGTGAGATCTGTCATTCACAGCCTTTTGAGGCTTGACCACATGCGGAGCTAGGTGTCCTGTTACAGCTGCACAAAGGAAGAAGGTTTATAATCCCATGCCTAATAGGATACAAATGATTGACATGAAATTATATCTCCAATATTCTTCACAGAGAGTAACTTTTAGGCTACATTCACATATCTGTTTTTCTCATCAGTGTGCTGTCCGATTTCAACCCTTCAGGACCGTGCAATTTTTATTTTTTTGAGTGTTCATTTTTTTCCTCCTGACAGTTATTACTTTTTTATATTTCTCTTGACATAGCCACATGACGGCTTGTTTTTTGCGGGATGATATGAAGATTTGAATTAGACCATTTTACTATACGATGTAATTTAAAATGAGAGCAAAATTTTAAGTCCGGTAAAATGGTGAAAATAACTAACACGATTTGCATTGTTTTGGGGTTTTATATTTGCTGAATTCATTGTATGGTAAAAATGACCTGCTACATGATTCACCAGGTCAGTACGATTACAATGGGGCTTAGCTCCAATACCACACATAAATTGTGGACACTTGCGTGTGGTGTCCACAAAGAAAATTTTGGAAAAAAAGCAGCCATACATTTCTAATTCTTGAAAATTCCTTTAATGACACAAGGTTGAAATTCAAACTGGATAACACCTCTTAGTACAAAAGTTCACTTACACATTTCAATCATGCTAAGTGTCCTTAGTCATAGTCTTAGTCTTGTGTTGCTCCTGACTTCTATTCTACTATGAGCACTTTTTTACAAGCTCAGTCCAGCTTATCTAGATGTTGTCCAAACCTATCATTCTGCAATCAAATTCCAGATTACAAACTTCTTGCAATTCTTCTCGGTGTTGCTCATCAGAACCTAGACTCTGCTATCAAGGTAATGCATCTCTGCAAGAAAGTTTTCAGTGTGACAATATATTTCTGCTATTTAAGTGTGTACTGCAACTCTGCAAGCAAGTTACTTGCTTGTCAATACATCACTGTGATCATGGGGTTAGCCATATTCCTGCTACAAGTTCCTGATTGCTTATGTCTCTGCTATTAAAGGGAACCTGTCACCTCCAAAATCGAAGATGAGCTAAGCCCACCAGCATCAGGGGCTTAGTTACAGCCTTCTGTAATGCTGTAGATAAGCCCCCGATGTATCCTGAAAGATGTGAAAAAGAGGTTAGATTATACTCACCCAAGGGTGGTCCCACTGCGGTCCGGTCCGATGGGCGTCATGGTCCGGGGCCTCCTATCGTTTTACGATGACATCCTCTTCTTGTATTCACACTGCTGCTCCAGCGCAGGTGTACTTTGTTTGCCCTGTTGAGGGCAGAGCAAAGTACTGCAGTGCGCAGGCATCGGGAAAGGTCATAGAGGCTCGGCGCCTGCGCACTGCAGTACTTTGCTCTGCCCTCAAAGGGCAGACAAAGTACGCCTGTGCAGCGCCCCAGAGTCCTGGTCGTTGCAGCAATGTTGTTCTTCCACCAGGGGGAGCAATATTACGTCTGGAGGCAATAAAGGAGATCTCCTGTCCAGGTATCACAACGACACACCACACACTTCACACTCCAGTCCACCAGGGGGAGCAAAGGTTCTATCTACTAGGCCACTCCTCACAGATAGGTAAAACTGGTGGGTTGGTTAGGAAGTGAGGCAGAAGCTGACTGGGCTTCGTACAGACAGTCAGATCCTGACAGAGTTTGGCAGAAGCTGGCTGGAGTGGGTTCCAGCCAGATCCAGACTGCGGTCTGTGGAAGTCGAGGGTCCACGGAGCTGCGCCTGCCCCACGTGCGGCAGCATCCAAAGAGAGAGACATTGAAAGGAAGCATGTTGTAGTGAGTGAGAAACAAAGGCATAGCAACAAGTGGATACCAGAGAGGATAGTGACTGAAGAGAATCGGCATCCTTCTGGTGCGCGATCCGGTAGCCAGAATACAGAGGGAGTAAAGTGCTCTATGCCATTGCTTCAGAGACTGGCAGGACAGTCAATTCCAAGTTGGCTGCCCGACCTTAATACCTAAGAAGACACGGTGGCAAATTGTGGGGCCGGGGCTTCTCTAAGGTCCCTATAAACAAGCCTCAGGCCATCAGTCATACGGGTTTTGTTCTATCCGACCACGGGGAACAGAGAGAGAAGAGTAATAACAGTGAGGACCTTATTAGAGCTTAAGCAAGTGAGGACCTACTGTGTTACTGTGCGCATAGGAAGGCTATTGCATTCCACCTGGATAAGGAGACTCTGGATTTGCCTTCAGACCGGCCGGTTTCTGCCTACCCCGTGATCCGGTGCCCAGGACTGTGGACACTGAAGCCTTCAGTAAAAGGTAAAGAGACTCCAACCTTGTGTCCTCGTTATTCACCGCGCCTCACACCATCCACCATCTACACTCTAGGAAGCCCTGGGGATACACTTCACCTGTGGGAAGGTATACCATCTAGCTGCCATAACATCACCCCAGCGGACCCCTAAGCAGCGTCGGTCACCCTGACCGAATACCACAGGTGGCGTCCCGAACATCATATAAACTTTTCCTTTCATTGGATGCCCCGCAAAGGGCCACGGACCGGGTCAGGCCACCGTGACATTCCCCCGAACCAAAGGACCCAGTGCCGGGTATCCCATTGCCCTTGCGTGGGGGCGATCCAAACTTTGTCATCACGAACTTAAGCCTGAAAATCAGGTCATGTGCGCCTAAGAACTGTGCCAGCGTTGTATTTCAACTGTGTTTCATTGCTGAACTGTGAATTACCATTACCGCCAAAACCGCCACCATTACAGCACCATGTGGCGTGCAGGAGGAGTGGGGCGTGTCATCATGGGAGTAGCTTGGAAGAACGGCGCGAAAGTGGAGCCAGCCCCTCACAGATACTAGTACGTCAGAAAAATATGCCCATCTACCAAAGGAATCCACCTCCTAGTCTGGGATGGTGGAGGAAGAAGGAACCGCCCTCCAGAAGAGGAGGAGGGGGAGAATACCTGCAGTGCTGTTCACCAATCGGAAGCTGAAGAGGCCCCGCTGCCTTGTATGAACCCGGAGGTCCTCGGCGCGGAAGTAGAGGAGCTGTGCCGCCAACTCCGGAAATTCTGGTACCGCGCAGCTGCCAGCGTCCAGGAGCAGCAGCGCAGCCAGCCGATGGAGCCGCCGCCTGCAGTGGAGGAGACTGGCACCGGAGACGCCACGGCAGCAGGTAAGCAATCCGAACCTGCCCCGGCCACCGACGATACCCTCCTAGTGCCCATCGACTCCCTGCCATTGCCACCTAGAGACTCGGAGCCATTGTTACCAGAGGCTCCACATTGCCCAACATCGCCCTCATCTGGCCAGGTGAAGGAAACAACAACCGCCGCCATTCCTGAAAGAGCACCTGTTGTTCTGTGCTCCAGATTCCAGATATGCTGGTGCCTTAGTGGAACAAAGAACTGTGAGCACACAGACTACAATTCAGAGTGCAGACGCACTCTACGTGGTAGCAGGTGGTGGTCAACACCCAAAGGGACCGCTCCCTGAATCGCACCAATAAACCTCAAAGGACCTGAGGAAGCTAAATAGGTAACCGTTCTTAGTTTTGCTGCTAAAACCCGTCCTGGGTTAACTCTTAAAGGGATACCTTTGTTTACCCGGGATCCCTGTTGTTTCAAGTTTGCACAAGTTTTATCATTGCCTTTAAAGAACTGCGGAATCATGAACTGTGCATGATCACAAACTGTTCCTGTATATAGTTTGCACCTTCTTAAAGGTGCTCTCTACTGGTTTTACAAGAAAGAGCTTTATGGAGAGACTGTTCCTGATGACAGCGTGAAAGTTCTTGCTGCTTAGCAATAATGTTTTACATAGTCGATAGTATGTAGCTAGAGGGTTAGATAGTGATAAAGTGTTTGATAACGTTGAGAATAAAATACTAGTAATGTACTTTAATTAAAATTGAAGTTAAAGTAAATGTTAGGTTTTATAGAAATAAACTGAAGGAAAGATGCAGTAGGCCCGTAGGGGTAGACAGATAGTCCTGCATATGTAGAAGAAGTGAGAATGAGGAAAATGTTAATTTGCACTTTGAAGTTTTATAGTACACCCTTAGAGGGTATTCGCACTTGAATAAAGGAAAATACTGTTTTGTACTTGCACTTAGTAGATAGTATACCCCTATGGGTGATGGTCGTTAATAGTTAGTCAATTAATAATTGTTATTTACTTAATTTAAAGTCGTACGCACAATGTAAATATGTTCTTAATTGTTTGCAACGTTCAAGTGTCCTTACCTCCCATAAAGGGAAGCAATGTTATATTAACTTGTTTTAAAGCATTTAAAAATTTTGTATGTCTTTTTGCTAATGCACTGATGTTTTCTTTTCCCAGCCCGGGAGTGCTGGATTTTACGGGGGGGGGGGTAAGTGCAGCGCCCCAGAATCCTGGTCATTGCAGTAATGTTGTTCTTCCACCAGGGGGAGCAATATTACGTCTGGAGGCAATAAAGGGGACCTCCTGTCCATGTATCACAACGACACACCACACACTTCACACTCCAGTCCACCAGGGGGAGCAAAGGTTCTATCTACTAGGCCACTCCTCACAGATAGGTAAAACTGGTGGGTTGGTTAGGAAGTGAGGCAGAAGCTGACTGGGCTTCGTACAGACAGTCAGATCCCGACGGAGTTTGGCAGAAGCTGGCTGGAGTGGGTTCCAGCCAGATCCAGACTGCGGTCTGTGGAAGACGAGGGTCCACGGAGCTGCGCCTGCCCCACGTGCGGCAGCATCCAAAGAGAGAGACATTGAAAGGAAGCGTGTTGTAGTGAGTGAGAAACTAAGGCATAGCAACAAGTGGATACCAGAGAGGATAGTGACCGAAGAGAATCGGCATCCTTCTGGTGCGCGATCCGGTAGCCAGAATACCGAGGGAGTAAAGTACTCTACGCCATTGCTTCAGAGACTGGATGGACAGTCAATTCCAAGTTGGCTGCCCGACCTTAACACCTAAGAAGACACGGTGGCAAATTGTGGGGGTCGGGGTGTCTCTACGGTCCCTGTAAACAAGCCTCAGGTCATACGGGTTTTGTTCTATCCGACCACAGGGAACAGAGAGAGAAGAGTAATAACAGTGAGGACCTTATTAGAGCTTAAGCAAGTGAGGACCTACTGTGTTACTGTGCGCATAGGAAGGCTATTGCATTCCACCTGGATAAGGAGACTCTGGATTTGCCTTCAGACCGGCCGGACTCTTCCTACCCCGTGATCTGGTGTCCAGGACTGTGGACACTGAAGCCTTCAGTAAAAGGTAAAGCGACTGCAACCTTGTGTCCTCGTTATTCACCGCGCCTCACACCATCCACCATCTACACTCTGGGAAGCCCTGGGGATACACTTCACCTGTGGGAAGGTATACCATCTAGCTGCCATAACATCACCCCAGCGGACCCCTAAGCAGCGTCGGTCACCCTGACTGAATACCACAGATGGCGTCATGAACATCATATAAACTTTTCCTTTCATTGGACGCCCCTCAAAGGGTCACGGACCGGGTCGGGCCACCGTGACATTCCCCCGAACCGAAGGACCCGGTGCCAGGTATCCCATTGCCCTTGCGTGGGGGTGATCCACCTGTGCCAGAGCCGCAGCATGAAGACAAGAAGAGGACGTCATCCTATGAAGATGCGATGCCCATCGGATCGGACCGCTCCCCAGGTGAGTATAAACTAACTTCTTTTTCTCATCTTTCAGGATACATTGGGGGCTTATCTACAGCATTACAGAATGCTGTAGATAAGCCCCTGATGCCGATGGGCTTAGCTCATCTTCGATTTTGGGGTGACAGGTTCCCTTTAACTATATCCCTTCTGCAAGGTCACGTCTGCATATAATTCTGGACTGTTCCTGTGTGTGACTGGATTGGTGTTTCATGCTTCACATGTCTGTCTGCTGCCCAGCGTTCCCTCTGTCCTTTTTATCGCTGATGAACAAGCTATCCATATACACTGCATCATCACCTCCAGGCCATGCTATACACCCTGAGCTACAGCTTAAAGGACTACATCAATAGGTGAGCCAATAATACAAACCTTGGCAAAAATTATGGAATCACCGGCCTTGGAGGATGTTCATTCAGTAATTTTGCAGAAAAAAAGCAGATCACAGACATGGCACAAAACTAAAGTCATTTCAAATGGCAACTATCCGGCTTTAAGAAACACTAAAAGAAATCAAGAACAAAAAATGTGGTAGTCGGTAATGGTTACTTTTTTTAACCAAGCATAGGGAAAAAATTCTGGAATCACTCCATTCTAAGGAAAAAATAATGGAATCACCCTGTAAATTTTCATACCCAAAAATAACACCTGCATCCAAAAATAACACCTGCATCAAATTAGATCTGCTTGTTAGTCTGCATCTAAAAAGGAGTGATCACACCTTGGGAGAGCTGTTGTGCCAAGTGGACTGAGATGAATCATGGCTCCAATACGAGAGATGTCAATTGAAACAAATGAAATGATTATCAAACTCTTAAAAGAGGGTAAATCATCACGCAATGTTGCAAAATATGTTGGTTGTTCACAGTCCGCTGTATCTAAAATCTGGACCAAATGCAAACAACATGGGAAAGTTGTTAAAAGTAAACATACTGGTAGACCAAGGAAGACATCAAAGCATCAAGAATGGAAACTTAAAGCAATATATCTCCAAAACAGGAAATGCACAAAAAAACAAATGAGGAACGAATGGGTGGAAACTGGAGTCAACGTCTGTGACCGAACTGTAAGAAACCACCTAAAGGAAATGGGGATTTACATGTAGAAAAGCTAAACGAAAGCCATCATTAACACCTAAACAGAAAAGACAAGGTTACAATGGGCTAAGGAAAAGCAATTGTGGACTGTGGATGACTGGATAAAAGTCATATTCAGTGATGAATCGCGGATCTGCATTGGGCAAGGTGATTATGCTGGAACTTTTGTTTGGTGCCGTTCCAGTGAGATTTATAAAGATGACTGCCTGAAGAGAACATGCAAATTTCCACAGTCATTGATGATATGGGGCTGCATGTCAGGTAAAGGCACTGGGGAGATGGCTGTCATTACATCTTCTATAAATGCACAAGTTTATGTTGATATTTTGGACACTTTTCTTATCCCATCAATTGAAAGGATGTTTGGGGATGAGGATGATGAAATCATTTTTCAAGATGATAATGTATCCTGCCATAGAGAAAAAACTGTGAAAATATTTCTTGAAAAAAGACAAGTAAGGTCAATGTCATGGCCTGCAAATAGTCCGGATCTCAATCCAATTGAAAATCTTTGGTGGAAGTTAAAGAAAATGATCCATGACAAGGCTCCAACCTGCAATGCTGATCTGGCAACAGCAATCAGAGAAAGTTGGAGCCAGATTGATGAAGAGTACTGGTTAACACTCATTAAGTCCATGCTTCAGAGACTGCAAGCTGTTATAAAAGCCAGAGGTGGTGCAACAAAATACTAGTGATGTTTTGTAGTGGTTTTTTTTGTTTGTTTGTTTTTCATGATTCCATAATTTTTCCTCAGAATTGAGTGATTCCATAATTCTTTCCCTATGCTTGGTTAAAAAAGTAACCATTACTAACTACCACATTTTTTGCTCTTGATTTCTTTTAATGTTTCTTAAAGCCAGAAATTTGAAATGACTTTAGTTTTGTGCCATGTCTGTGATCTGCTTTTTTTGTACAAAATTAAACAACTGAATGAACATCCTCCAAGGGCGGTGATTCCATAATTGTTGCCAGGGGTTGTATACCGAGTGACTAAGCTCAGATTCACACATCCGTGTTTTGCTATCAATACTTTGACTTTGATCAACAGACCAGCCAAGGGTCTCTTGACCTAAACTTGACAGTTACATATACATCTCTGGCAAAAATTAAGAGACCGCTGCACAGTTTTATAAAAATCAGCTCCTCTACATGTCTGACAGCCATTCCATTCCAGTGTCAGTTGAATTCCAACCAGAGTACACCTCATACTACTTAATGTGCTTCTGATTAGGTGCTCCCCTGAGCAAAATCGTATTTAACGAAGGAAAGTATAAAAAACTCTGCTGTGATGTTCACAATGCTCTTGCAATAGGACAAGCTGGATGGCAAAACAAGTGCTAGTAATATCCTAAAAGTAATAGGAATGAAACATGAAAGATATATATCTTGGTACCGTGTTAGCCAGTAGATAGAAAAATATTTAGAATTGAGAGTCCTCAGTGGTTGATACCTTTTAATGGCTAACTGAAAAGATGGTTACAAATTGCAAGCTTTCGAGACTACTTCTTTTAGTCTATGCCTGATGAAGAGGCCTGAGTAGTCTCGAAAGCTTGCAATTTGTTACCATCTTTTCAGTTAGCCATTAAAAAGTATCAACCACTGAGGACTCTCAATTCTATATATTTTTCTAGGAATGAAACAATAACTTTTAACCTTGCTAAAGGAGTTGAAAAGAAAAGTTTTGAGTGAGGAAAAGAAGGGCTCAATTTTGACTTTACTAGCAGACGTCATGCTTTACTGCTTTACTAGCAGCATCATGTTGCCTCCATCCTTTAAATTTCTAAGACAGAAGTCCATTAGAACAAGGTCAAGCAGCAGACATTGGGGACAAAAAAGCTGCAGACAGGTAGAGGGTGAAAACGACTCTCCACTGACCGGGATGACTGTTATCTTATTCAAATGTCACTCAGCAACCACAGGATGACATCAAGTGACCTACAAAAGGAATGGCAAATGGCAGCTGGGGTGAAGTGCATGGCAAGAACAGTTCGTAAGAGGCTCCTAGAGGCAGGATTCAAGTCATGAAAAGCTAGAAAAAAGCCTTTCATCAATGAGAAGCAAAGGAAAGTCAGGCTGAAGTTTGCCAAAGACCATAAGGATTGGACCATAGAGGACTGGAGTAAGGTAATCTTCTCTGATGAGTCTATTTTTCAGCTTTGCTCAACACCTGTTCGTCTAATGGTTAGATGGAGACCTGGAAAGGAGTACAAGCCACAGTGTCTTGCACCCACTATGACATTTGGTGAAGGATCGGTGATGATCTGGGGATGCTTCAGCAAGGCTGGAATTGGGCAAGTTAATCTTTGCAAAGGACATATGAATCAAGCCGCATTCAAGGTTATCCTGGAAAGTTGATTCTTTCTGCTCAGGCAATGTTCCCGAACTTTGAGGACTGTTTTTTCCAGCAGGACAATGCGCCATGCCACAAAGCTAGGTCAATCAAGGTGTGGATTAAGGACCACCACATCAAATCCCTGTCATGGCCAGACCTGAACCCCATTGAAAACCTCTGGAATGTAATCAAGAGGAAGATGGATAGTCATAAGCCATCAAACAAAGAACTGCTTACATTTTTGTACCAGAAGCGGCATAAGGTCACCCAAAAGCAGTGTGAAAGACTGGTGTAAAGCATGCCAAGGCGCATGAAAGCTGTAATTAAAAATAATGGTTATTTCACAAAATATTAATTTCTAGTTTTTTTTTAATTATTTGAAGTCTACAAGCAATGCATTTTTTTTGCTATTTTGACCGTTTCTCATTTTAAGAAAATAAATACAAAATTTATTGCTTGGAAATTCAGAGACATGTTGTCAATAGTTTATAGAATAAAAGAACAATTTACATTTAGTCAAAAATATACCTATAAAGAGAAAAATCAGACAAACTGAAAATTTTGCAGTGATCTCTTAATTTTTGCCAGAGCTGTATGTCTATGGTCAGCACACCTGAGCCAGTCCATTCATCACTATCCGTACTCGGACCATGAAACATGGATGTATGAATCTGGCCTAAAGGAGCTTTTTTGCCTGAAACGAGTAATTGAACATTTGCACTGTATTGTGTTATCCTGTTTAGATTTTAACTTTGCTCATGAACCAAACTACTTTGTAAGAAAGAATGAGTATCAAAAGGGTTATATAAACAACTGCATATCAGTCCTATTTAACCCCTTAACGACCACCAATACGCCTTTTAACGGTGGTAGTTAAGGGTACTTAAACCAAAAATAACGGCGCTGCGGAAAAGGTGTATAGCGCCCCCAGAGTCAGATTTTTTTTCTGGGGTCTCGGCTTCCAGGGGTAGCCGAGACCCCAAGAACATGATTCGGGTCGGTTTTTACCGACCTCCGAGTTGTGATCGCCATTAACAGTATAACGGTGACCGCAAAGAAGAAAAAAAAGCTCGATCTGCCATTTAATTTCTCTGTCCTCTGATGTGATCTGAAGAGCATGCCCTTATCATCTCCCGCCTTGACTACTGCAACCTCCTAGTCTCTGGCCTCCCCTCTAGCACTCTGGCACCACTCCAATCCATCCTACACTCTGCTGTCAGACTAATCTACCTGTCTCCCCGCTATTCCCCTGCCTCTACCCTATGCCAAGCCCTTCACTGGCTTCCTATCGCCCAGAGACTCCAGTTCAAAACCCTTACAGTGACATACAAAGACATCCACAACCTGTCTCCTCCATACATCTGTGACATGGTCTCCCGGTACTTACCTACACGCAACCTCCGATCCTCTCAAGAGATCCTTCTCTACTCCCCTCTCATCTCTTCTTCCCTTCTTCCCACAACCGCATCCAAGACTTCTCCCGTTCTTCCCCCATACTCTGGAAATCTCTACCACAACACATCAGACCCTCGCCTACCATAGAAACCTTCAAAAACAACCTAAAGACTCACCTCTTCTGACAAGCCTACAGCCTGCAGTGATCCTCAACCTACTGAACCACCGCACAACCAGCTCTACCCTCTCCTAGTGTATCCTCACCCATCCCCTGCAGACTGAGAGCCCTCACGGGCAGGGTCCTCCCTCTTTCTGTACCTTAGGGCGTGCCTTGTTTTTTGCTCATGTTTAGTTGTATTTGTCTATATTTGTCACCTTTTCACATGTAAAGTGCCATGTAATAAATGATGCTATAAAAATGTACAATAATAATAATAATTAGGGTTAGGGGTGTGTTGAGGTTAGGGTTCTGATTAGATTTATGGTTAGGGTTGGGATTAGGGTTAGGAGTGTGTTGGGGTTAGGGTTGTGATTAGGGTTATGGTTAGGGTTGGGATTAGGGTTAGGGGTGTGTTGGAGTTAGGGTTAGGGGTGTGTTGGAGTTAGGGTTAGGGGTTTCCACTGTTTAGGTATATATCAGGGGGTCTCCAAACACGACATGGCGCCACCATTGATTCCAGCCAATTTTGCGTTCAAAAAGTCAAATAGTGCTCCCTCCCTCCTGAGCTCTGCCGTGCGCCCAAATAGTCGTTTACCCCCACATATGAGGCATCAGCGTACTTAGGACAAATTGGACAATAACTTTTGGGGTCCAGTTTCTCCTGTTATCCATGGGAAAATAAAAAATTGGGGGCTAAAATATAATTTTTGTGGAAAAAAAATGATTTTTTATTTTCACAGCTCTACATTATAAACTTCTGTGAAGCACTTGGGCATTCAAAGTGCTCACCACATATCTAGATAAGCTCACTGGGGGTCTAGTTTCCAAAATGGGGTCACTTGTGGGGGGTTTCTACTGTTTAGGCACATCAAGGGCTCTGCAAACCCAACACGATGCCCTTGACCATTCCATCAAAGTCTGCATTCCAAAACATCAGTGCTTCCCTTCTGAGCCCCAACGTGTGCCCAAACAGTAGTTTTCTCCCACATATGGGGTATCAGAATACTCAGGACAAACTGGACAACAACTTTCAGGGTCAAATTTCTCCTGTTACCCTTGGGAAAATAAAAAATTGCAGGCTAAAAAATCATTTTTGTGGAGAAAAAAAGATTTTTTATTTTCATGGCTCTGTGTTATAAACTTTAGTGAAACAATTGGCGGTTCAAAGTTCACACAACACATCTAGATAAGTTCCTTGGGGGGGTCTAGTTTCCAAAATGGGGTCACTTGTGGGGGTTTTATACTGTTTGGGTACATCAGGGGCTCTGCAAATGCAACATGACGCCCGCAGACCATTCCATCAAAGTCTGCATTTTAAAACATCACTACTTCCCTTCCGAGCCCCGATGTGTGCCTAAACAGTAGTCCCCCCCACATATGGGGTATCGACGAACTCAGGACAAACTGGACAACAACTTTCTCCTGTTACCCTTGTGAAAATAAAAAATTGAGGCCTAAAAAATCGTTTTTGAGGAAAAAAAAGATTTTTTATTTTCACGGCTCTAGGTTATAAACTTCTGTGAAGCACTTGGGGGTTCAAAGAGCTCACCACACATCTAGATAAATTCCTTACAGGGTCTAGTTTCCAAAATGTTGTCACTTGTGGGGGGTTCCACTGTTTAGGCACATCAGGGGCTCTCCAAACGCGACATGGCGTCCGATCTCAATTCCAGCCAATTCTGCATTGAAAAAGTGAAACGGCGCTCCTTCCCTTCCAAGCTCTGCAGTGCGCCCAAACAGAAGTTTACCACCACATGTGGGGTATCGCCGTCATCAGGACAAATTGCACAACAATTTTGGATGTCTAATTTCTCCTGTTACCCTTTTGAAAATAAAAATAGGGGGGAGAAAAGATCATTTTTTTGGAAAAAATACAATTTTTTATTTTTATGGCTCTACGTTATAAATGTCTGTGAAGCACTTGGGGATTCAAAGTGCTCACCACACATCTAGATAAGTTCCTTAAGGGGTCTAGTTTCCAAAATGGTGTTACTTGTGGGGGGTTTCCACTGTTTAGGCACATCATGGGCTATCCAAATGCGACATGGCGTCTGATCTCAATTCCAGCCAATTCTGCATTGAAAACATCAAACGGTGCTCCTTCTCTTCTCTGCCGTGCGCCCAAACAGTGATTTACCCCCACATATGGGGTATCGGCGTATTCAGGAGACATTGCACAAGAATTTTTGTTGTTCATTTTCTCTTTTTATACTTGTGAAAATAAAAAAAATTAGCTCTGAAATATAATGTCTGTAAAAAATAGTTAAATGTTATTTTTTTCCTTCCACATTGTTTCAGTTCCTGTGAAGCACGTAAAGGGTTAATAAACTTGTTGAATGTGGTTTTGAGCACCTTGAGGGGTGCAGCTTTTAGAATGGTGTTATTTTTGGGTATTTTCTGTCATGTACACCCCTCAAAGCGACTTTAAATGTGAGATGGTTCCTAAAAAAATGGTTTTATAAATTTTGTTGTAAAAATGAGAAATTGCTGGTCAACTTTTAACCCTTATAACTTCCTAACAAAAAAAAATTTGATTCTAACATTGTGCTTATGTAAAGTAGACATGTGGGAAATATTACTTATTAACTATTTTTGTGACATATCTCTCTGATTCAAGGAAAAAAAATTCAAAGTTTGAAAATTGCAAAATTTAATATTTTTTTTGCCATATTTCCGTTTTTTTCATAAATAAATGCAAGTAATATTGAAGAAATTTTACCACTAACATGATGTGCAATATGTCACGAAAAAACTGTCTCAGAATCAGCGGGATCTGTTAAATCATTCCAGAGTTATAACCTCAAAGTGACAGTGGTCAGAATTATAAAAATTAGCCTGGTCATTAAGCTGCAAATTGGCTCCGTCACTAAGGGGTTAATTGTTCATGTTAGGCCGGGATCACACATACATACAAAACCCAGCTCTGGCGCCGGCACTTTGGAGCGGAGCGTGCAGCTCCATGTGTTGCTGTGCGGCTGCACGCTACGCTCCGGAGTGCCGGCGCCAGAGCTGGGTTTTCACCTGCGAGACTCGGCCGTATCTCGCGTATGTGTGATCCCGGCCTAATGGTTGCAGTTCCTGGGCTTACTGTGGATCGCCTGAACTAAACTAACAGCATCATATATGCCTGTGAAACTTTGCATTCAGGTTGGGAGATGTCCATTTGAACCAGGAATTGCAGCTGTAGCACAAACCATGAAATCTGGCCACTATATGGCCTTATGAATAAGTCCATAGCCATATGTCTAAATATGTGACTAACAAAAATCTACAAGGGTAAACGAGTTCAGAGCTCATCTACAACAAAAACAAGTCTGAAATAGGGATTTTTATGTCTTTTGGGAAAATATTCTTAAGCTAATACAACATACATGAAATCGTGTTGGTTTTTCTTTCTTGACATCTGGAGACTTTTGCCCTTTATCAGATTGTTGTTGTAACATCGAAGGCATTTAAAAGGCTTCATGTCCATATCCTCGGTGGACAATATTAGCTAGGACATGAAATCCAGCTCCTTACAGCTTAGCAGATTTCCAGTGGTATGAGTCAGATCATGGCAGCCCCCCTGACTCCACGAGTGCAGATCCGTACTCTTATCAATGTCAGCACCACTGTGACAATTACCCAGCGCCGTCCTGGCGGCATCCACTTTACTAGAGAGTTAATTGGCTAGGGAACAAGTCTGCCAGTGCTCAATGAGGTTAATAAAAGTAATCACAGAAATAATGCTCATTCATTGGTGTGATTTTTCAGAAATTGTAGCAGAGTCCAAAAATTCAGTCATGTTAGATGAATAGCATGGCACCCTATTACTAAACACATCAATAAAGTATATCCATATTTATTAGGGAAATGTATAAACTCCCACATTTACTCCTATTATCTAAATGACAGGAAGCCATCTAGTAACAGAATTAGGCAGCAGCTGGTAATCAAAGTCCTTGGTGTCACCCAACCGGGCACAGCAGTAACCTGCATTCTTTCTTTGTCTATATTCTGTCTATTCCATCAGCAATTTATGGCAAATAATGAAGGAGAACAGTTTGGTAAGTAATTCGCCTTGATATGGTATAGATACAATCATAAAAGCATAGATGAGGAATCTACAAGACTAATACATAGAGGAGCTTAGTGTTAGCACATATGCATCACAACAGATAAAGTAGTGACAATATTCATTCAGCACATTCCAAGAGGGAAGCCAGTTGTAATTGCCTCGTGTAACCTCTGTCTTTATTACATTTACTGTTCTGTAATACTGTGTTCTAAGTGGTAGTATCTCATAAGAATACAAATTGAAGGTTATGTCTAGTTTTTTTTGCATTGCTTTAATGCATCTAAAATTAAAAAGAAAAAACGGGACCTTGCAAATAGTCTTAAAGAACACATTTCAACAAATTTTTCATGTTGAACTGGACACATGATGTAATAGTGGTTGCAGAGCAGAATAAAACTTTTTTTTTAATTAAGCCTCTCTGTTGCAGAGAATTATTTGGCCCCTAATGAGTTACCGTATATACTTGAGTATAAGGCGAGTATTTCAGCACATTTTTTTGTGCTGAAAACGCCCCCTTCGGCTTATACAGGGTGGAGCGCGGTAATTTGCTGATTTGGGAATGAAATAAAAAAATTATGATCATTAGAAAAATTTATTTTATATTTTAATTATACTGAACAGTAATGGAATTTTTAAATTACATGGTTTTAAATAGTGTATCTGGCAAATGTCGACCTTCGCTATCCACACACTGCTGCATACGTTTTCTGAAGTTTTCATGAACTCTAACAAGCATGTCCACTGGTATTCTGCCAATTTCAGCTTCAATATTGTTCCTTAGGTCTTCCAAGGTGTTGGGACGGTTGATATACACCTTAGACTTCAGGTAACCCCAAAGGAAAAAATCGCATGGGGCTAAATCTGGTGAGCGTGCTGGCCAGTTCACATCTCCCCTCAAAGAGATAAGCCGTCCAGGAAACATTTGCCTCAAACAATTCATGGTAACCCTCGCTGTGTGTGCAGTGGCACCATCCTGTTGGAACCATGTATCCTCTAGTTCCATTGCCTCAAGAGCCGGCTGAAAATAATCCTGTATCATAGACAAGTACCGTTCGGAGTTCACAGTTATGGCACGACCGTTATCCTGAAAAAAGTAAAGACCAATGATGCCTACTCGTGATATGGCGCACCACACAGTGACGCGGTCCGAATGCAGAGGTCTCTCGTGAACTTCTCTGGGGTTTGTTTCACTCCAGTAACGCATATTTTGTTTGTTTACACACCCACTGAGGTGAAAATGTGCCTCATCAGAAAAAAACACAATTGCGTCACGGGGTATCGTTGCTAACATGTCTTCACAAGAGGTCCGCCGTGTCAAATAGTCCCGTGCTGATGCAGCGCCCCAGAGTCCTGGTCGTTGCAGTACTGTGGCTCCGCCACTATGGGGAGCCATGGTGCGTCCGATGGCACTGAAGGAGTTCATCTGATCAGGTATCACAGACACCAATACATTTCACAGCCGGGCCTCCGGGGGGAGCTAAGGGTTCTATTCATTAGGCCACTCCCCACCATAGTGGGTAAACTGGGGGTCAGGCAGGAAGTTAGATGAGAAAGCTGACTGGATTGGACGAAGCAACACCTAGTGGCAGAGGGTGTTGTGGAGGAAGAGACAGTAGGGTCTCTGTCAGGGGTGGGATCCTGACAGAGGCTTGGCATTGGAAAGAACGTAACGGGTCCGCGCCAGCTCCGGGAAGCGGCGGGGCCCAAGAAAGGACTAGAAGCGAGATAGATTGTGCTGAGTGAGAAACGAGATCAAGCAATAGGAGAATTCCAGTAGGGGTCGTGCTGTAAGACCGGAGCAACACCCTACTGAGGCGCACTACCGGTGGCCGGAACGCCGAGGGAGTATTATAACATCCAGCTTCAAGCAATACTCTAAACAGCGGCAGGACAGTCAGTTTAAGGCGGGCTGTCTAACACATATCACCTATGAAGTCTTGGGAGGCAATTGCGGGAGAGGGGCGTCTCTAGGGTCCCGGAAGAACTCCAGGCCTACCCGACAAACGGGTGCCGTTCTAACTGTAACATCAGGAAAGGACGGAAGATTAGAAGAACATCATTTAATCGAGTTGTGAGGGAACTTAAGAAACAGACACAACGGTTGTGGGGTACTTTCCGTAAGCACAGCAGGGAAGGACTACAACACATAGCGCTAAGAAGGAAGGCACCGATTTCCACCTGTGAAGTGAACTCTGGAGGTGCCATTGGACCGGCCGGACTTGCGCAGCCTGGTGAACCGTATTCTGGACTGAGGACTCAGAGATCTCCAGTAAAGAGGTAAAGAGACTGCAACCTGGTGTCCTCGTTATTTACCGCGACTTGCACCCCACAACTGCACCGTTACAACACGACTTATTGCACCGGACGTCCCCCACTGACAGACAGGGCCACGGACCGGGTCTAGCCACCGTGACAACCCCAGAGCAGAGACCCAGAGGCCCGGCTCCGGGTACCCCTCGGCCCTGCGGCGGTGTGGGGGCGCTCCAAACTTGGCGTCACGAACAGGATTTACTTAAGCCTGAAGAATCAGGTCATGTGTGCCTTGGAACTGTAATTTGTTGTGCTTGGACTGTACTTTATTGCAAAGACTGTGCTGCGCCATTTACCGCCAAAAGTTCCCGCCAAAATCCGCCGCCATTGCAGCGCTGAGGAGAGCGCAGGAAGGGAAGAGGGGCGTGAAGTGGGCGTAGGCGAGCTGGGGAGCGCGAACAGCAATGGCCGCCCAGTCTAAGTATTTCTTGATCCTGAGGACGTGCCCGTCAACAGCCGAGGTCCGCCTCCTGATTCTGGTTGGAGGGTGGAGACCATGGGGACGGGGCCGCCCACGGAAGAGACCGCGGGAAGAAGACGCGGGAGAAGAGACAAAGATGGCAGCGCCAGAAGCCCCGCATGAGAAAGATCGGGCGTGGAGAGAGGTTGGGCAGCCCGATGTAGCCCGGGGTACGCCGTCACCGTGGGAGCTGACCCTTGCCGGGCCAACGGTGGGCCGACCTCCCCGGCCGCCGTCGGAAGAAAGCATGGCCGCGGCAGAGGCCCGGCAGATCGCTGCCCGTCTGGAGGCCGACGCCCGCGTGATTGCTAGGCTGGGCCAGCCCACAGAGATCTGCCTGGTTCCAGTGCCCCCTGCTTCTCCCAACCTGGCCGCGGCTGAAGGTGCGCCGCAGGCATCGGGCCTAAAGATCATGCCTGAGGCTGAACACCTGCGGCGCTTGATGGCTGCATGGCGAACCCGACCTCGGCCGGCCGTGCAGGTGGACCTGACCCCCACCGCGGAGGTTCCCTCATCCCACTGGGGGGTCGTGATTTCTTTTAACCCCCAATATGGACGCGGGGTTATCCAGGAAATCGGGGAGCCGCTACAAATCCACGTGGATCGGGAAGAGGTGGAGCCCTGCAGCGGAAGATTCCCCCGCGACCTGGAACCCGGTGACGCGGTGACCTACACCAGATGGAGGAGAGCTACGGGAGAGGCTGGCTGGGTAGCGCGGGGCGTGCAGCGATGTACTGCCTTCCAGGCTGCTGCCGGAACATCGGAGGAAGATGATCCCGTGGGGAAAGCAGCAGAGCCCGGCCCCGCGGAACCTCAAGAAGCCCGGTCTCGCTGTGCCCCGGAGGGACGTGTGCGTCTGCCAGTGAGAAGGGCCTCCCGGCGAGGGATTTTATCACTGCTGGGACCGGAACGGCGTCCTGGCTCACCAGTGCGATCTGTTGGCCTGGTGAGACCGGATAGGAGACCACCACAGTAAGATTTTACTGCATTTCTTTTACTGTAAATAGTTACTGTTTT